>NC_072045.1:1367337-1732160 GCF_027791375.1 Indicator indicator | reverse complement strand
CCCCCACCCCCCCCCCCCACCCCCGCCACTGCAAAAGGGGCACCGGCTCTAGTCGCGCGTGCTGCCCGGGTCCCGGGCCGCGGAACTCCGCGCAGTGTCTAGCCGCGGCCGGGGCAGGTCGCGCCCTTGTGTAACGTATCCCCGAAACGACCGCTTGCCCCTGCCGGCTCCCTTGCCGCTCGTCTCTGCCCTCCCTCCTCTGCTGCCCTCCACGCGCCCCCCGCCACCCACCCACCACTCGATGACCACGAACGGGGCGGAGGCTCTAGTCGCTCCTGCTGCCCGGGTCCCGGGCCGCGGAGCTCCCCGCCGAGTCTAGCCGCGGCCGGGCAGGTCGTGCATCCATTGTGTAAACTGTATCGCCCGCAAACGACCCGAATGAAGCCTTCAGATATAGCCCCTGCCGGCTCCCTTCGCCCGCTCGACTACTCCACTCTCACCCTCTCTCTTCTGCTCTCTCATGGTCTGGCCCTGCCGTGCTTTGCTGCCCTCCACGCGCCCCCCGCCACCCACCCCCAACTCCATGACCGCAAACGGGGCGCCGGCTGTAGTCGCGCGTGCTGCCTGGTTCCCGGGCCGCAGAGCTCCCCTCCAGGTCTAGCCGCGGACGGGGCAGGTCGGCCCGTTGTGTAACGTATCCCCGAAACGACCGCTTGCCCCTGCCGGCTCCCTTGCCGCTCGTCTCTGCCCTCCCCCTGCTCTACTTCTCTTGCTCCTTGCCCCCTGCCTCTGCCCCTCCCCCACGCCGCCCCGCACCCTCCACTCGGCGACCGCAAACAAGACGCCTGGCTCTATCTCGCCTCTGCTGCCAGGGCCTCCGTGCCGGCTGCACGATCTGGCTGCCGGCTCCAGGTGCTGCCGAGGCCAGGACAGTTTGGCCCCTCCCGCGCAACTTTCACGGAACCGCCTGCTGGCTGGCACAGCCACCCACGACCCCCGCGGCTGCTTCTCGTTTCACTCCCATATCCCTGCCCCCACTTACTCCGCCGGCAAACGGGGCGCTGAATACACACGGTCCCAGGCCCAGGAACCTGACGCCGGCTCCAGCAGGTCCTCACAGCATTCCGAGGGCTGGCATAATTTGAGAAGATATTATTTGGGGGATAGGTAGTGGGTATGGGGGGGGGAATTGTCCCCGTCTTCCGCCATCGAGTCCAGACGTTTCCTGGGCTCGTGTGGGTAGACGTGGACCCCGTTTGTTGGTTGGGCAGACGTTGCCTCCCGAACGAGCAGCTGGGTAGACGTGGCCTCCCAGGAGAGCGACTCGGTAGACGTCGCCTCACGGGAGGAAACGGGTAGACGTCGCTTCACGAGAGAGTGACCGGGTAGAAATGGCCTCCTGGAGAGCGACTCGGTAGACGTGGCCTCCCGACAGACGGACTGGGCAGACGTCGCCTCCAGGGAAGAAACTTGGGTAGACGTCGCCTCCCGACATACGGACTGGGTTGACGTGGCCTCCCAGAGGAAAATTGGTAGACGTCGACACCCGAGAGAGTGACGGGATAGACGTGGCCTCCTTGGAGACCAACTCGGTAGACGTCGCCTCCCTGAAGGAAAGTTGGTAGACGTCGCCTCCTGGGAGAGTGACGCGGTAGACGTGACCTCCTTGGAGAGCGATTAGGTAGACGTGGCCTCCCCGCAGACGGACTGGGTAGACGTCGCCTCCCTGGAGGAAAGTTGGTAGACGTCGCCTCCTGGGAGAGTGACGCGGTAGACGTGACCTCCTTGGAGAGCGATTAGGTAGACGTGGCCTCCCCGCAGACGGACTGGGTAGACGTCGCCTCCCTGGAGGAAAGTTGGTAGACGTCGTCTCTGTGTGTGGAAAGTTGGTAGACGTGGCCTCCCGAAAGACGGACAGGGTAGACGTCGCCTCCCCGGATGAAATTGGTAGACGTCGCCTCCCGGGAGTGTGACGGGGTAGACGTCGCCTCCCGGGAGAGCGACTCGGTAGACGTGGCCTCCCGACAGACGGACTGGGTAGACGTCGCCTCTCTGGGAGGAAATTGGTAGACGTCGCCTCCGGGAGTGTGACAGGGTAGACGTCGCCTCCCGGGAGAGCGACTCGGTAGACGTGGCCTCCCGACAGACGGACAGGGTAGACGTCGCCTCCCCGGAGGAAAGTCGGTAGACGTCGCCTCAAAGGAGAGTGACGCGGTAGACGTCGCCTCCCGGGAGAGCGCCTCGGTAGACGTGGCCTCCCCGCAGACGGACTGGGTAGACGTCGTCTCTCTGGGTGGACACTTGGTAGACGTCGTCTCTGTGTGTGGAAAGTTGGTAGACGTGGCCTCCCGAAAGACGGACAGGGTAGACGTCGCCTCCCTGGAGGAAAGTTGGTAGACGTCGCCTCTCCAGAGAGTGACGCGGTAGACGTCGCCTCCCGGGAGAGCGACTCGGTAGACGTCGCCTCCCGACAGACGGACTGGGTAGACGTCGCCTCCCTTGCGGGAAGTTCGGTAGACGTCGCCTCTCCAGAGAGCGACGGGGTAGACGTCGCCTCCCGGGAGGGCGACTCGGTAGACGTGGCCTCCCGACAGACGGACTTGGTAGACGTCGCCTCCCCGCAGGGATGTTGGTAGACGTCGCCTCCCGGGAGAGCGACTAGGTAGACGTGACCTCCTTGGAGAGCGCCTCGGTAGACGTGGCCTCCCCGCAGACGGACTGGGTATACGTCGCCTCCCCGGAGGAAAGTTGGTAGACGTGGCCTCTCCAGAGAGTGACTCGGTAGACGTGGCCTCCCCGCAGACGGACTGGGTAGACGTCGTCTCTCTGGGTGGAAACTTGGTAGACGTCGTCTCTGTGTGTGGAAAGTTGGTAGACGAGGCCTCCCGAAAGACGGACAGGGTAGACGTCGCCTCCCGGGAGTGTGACGGGGTAGACGTCGCCTCCCTGGAGAGCGACTCGGTAGACGTGGCCTCCCGACAGACGGACTGGGTAGACGTCGCCTCTCTGGGTGGAAAGTTGGTAGACGTCGCCTCCCCAGAGAGTGACGCGGTAGACGTGACCTCCTTGGAGAGCGCCTCGGTAGACGTGGCCTCCCCGCAGACGGACTGGGTATTCGTCGTCTCTCTGGGTGGAAACTTGGTAGACGTCGTCTCTGTGTGTGGAAAGTTGGTAGACGTGGCCTGCCGTCAGACGGACAGGGTAGACGTCGCCTCCCTGGAGGAAAGTTGATAGACGTCGCCTCCCGGGAGAGCGACTCGGTAGACGTGGCCTCCCGACAGACGGACTGGGTAGACGTCGCCTCCCCGGAGGAAATTGGTAGACGTCGCCTCCCTTGCGGGAAGTTCGGTAGACGTCGCCTCTCCAGAGAGTGACGGGGTAGACGTCGCCTCCCGGGAGAGCGACTCGGTAGACGTCGCCTCCCCGGAGGAAAGTTGGTAGACGTCGCCTCTTAAGAGAGTGACGCGGTAGACGTCGCCTCCCGCGAGAGCGCCTCGGTAGACGTGGCCTCCCCGCAGACGGACTGGGTAGACGTGGCCTCCCGGAAGGAAACTTGGTAGACGTGGCCTCCCGGGAGAGCGATCGGTAGAAGTGGCCTCCCGACAGACGGACTGGGTAGACGTGGCCTCCCGGGAGGGAACTTGGTAGACATGGCCTCCCGAGAGAGTGACGGGGTAGACGTGGCCTTCCGGGAGAGCGACTCCGTAGACATGGCCTCCCGACAGACGGACGGGGTAGATGTTGCCTCCCGGGAGGAAACTTGGTAGACATGGCCACCCGAGAGAGTGACGGGGTAGACGTGGCCTCCCGACAGAGCGACTCGGTAGACGTGGCCTCCCAGGAGGAACTTGGTAGACGTGGCCTCCTGAGAGAGGGACGGGTTCGGTGTGGCCTCCCGACGGGGCGACTCAATTGACGCGGCCTACCGACAGAAGGACTGGGTAGACATGGCCTCCTGGGAGGAAACTTGGTAGACGTGGCCTCCCGAGAGATTGACGGGGTAGAGGTGGCCTCCCGACAGACAGACTGGGTAGACGTGGCCTCCCGGGAGGAAACTTGGTAGACGTGGCCTACCGAGAGAGTGACGGGGTAGACGTGGCCTCCCGAGAGAGTAACGGGGTAGACATGGCCTCCTGACAGACGGACTCGGTAGACGGGGCCTCCTGACAGACGGACTGGGTTGACGTGGCCTCCCGGGAGGAAACTTGGTAGATGTGGCCTCCAGAGAGAGTGACGGGGTAGACGTGGCCTCCCGGGAGAGCGACTCGGTAGACGTGGCCTCCCGACAGAGGTACGGGGCAGACGTGGCCTCCCCGGAGGAAACTTGGTAGACGTGCCCTCCCGAGAGAGTGACGGGGTAGACGTGGCCTCCCGACAGACAGACTGAGTAGATGTGGCCTCCCGACAGACAGACTGAGTAGATGTGGCCTCCCGAGAGAGTGACGGGGTAGACGTTGGCCTCCCGGGAGAGTGACTCGGTAGACGTGGCCTCCTGATAGACGGACTGGTTAGACGTGGCCTCCCGGGAGGAAACTTGCTAGACGTGTAGACTTGGTAGACACTCTCTGTGCCTCATTAATGGCATCTGCCTGAGTAGCCATGGCTGTTATCTCAGATTCTGGCACACTTCCCAGACAATCTTGCAAAGATCCCGCAGCTACTGCTGCTGGCTCTGAGTCAAGGTTATAGGCAGCTTTCTCACAAACCTTAACTGTGATTTCCTGGACACTGTAATCAGAATCAGAACCTAATTCCAAATTTCTCTGAGCTTTTCTATGTTTCCTCTTACATCTTACGCAGGGTGCAAGAGCAAGTAGCCTTATGTCTTTCTTGATACAGTGCTATCAGCAGCCATATGATTACTCCAAGAAACAACAAAATTAAGGTTAGCACAAGATATCTAGGGTACTACTGGTTCCAAGACCCTCTGTGGTTGTAAGAAGAGTAACAAACTCAAATGCATCTGCTAGCAGGTTCATAGTTGAGTTACCATATCTTCTTAGCCCAATAAGACCATAATAGAATTCAACAACATTCAGTAACTTGTTCTTAACCCAAAGAAACTACTTATATGCCACATATCTCACAATCTTGTCTTTCGTGCAGGAAATGGCCCATCTGTAGACAATTGCACCGATAACAGAGGAAATAGAATGACTCAGAATCCAAAACATCTTCATTTTGCTTCCTAATCTGAACAGGAATAAATCATACAAGCAATCGCCTCACGTTGGAGTGCCAAAAATAAAAAAATGTGTCAGTGTGAGCTGAAATTCCCCCCCCCCTCCAACAATAACCAGGCTAGCTCAGTCTGGAAGCAAATGAAAGCTGTATTTACAAGCAAAATCTACAATCTATGATGAAATGCAATGGATATGTACAAATATACAAAATTCACAACATTTACAAATATATACAGTCAACAGAAAAAGCACAACCAAGATCCCAAGAGGGGATCTTTCCAAGGGGCCTCTCTCCCAGGGCCTCCCCCCCAGGCCCCCCTGGCAGAAAGTTGTTAACTGAGCTCGCCAAGGTCAGTATGTTATCTTCAGCCAGAAGAGAAGAAGAAACAGCAGCCAGACACCCCAGCAAGCTAGCCCGACTGCAGATTGCAGAGTGCCCACTTTGTTTTGAGTAATAGTTCTTAAACATTTCTATCTATCCAATGGAAGTGTTTAGAACAATCATTATTTTGCTTTCTTACACCCAATAGTGACTTATTTATACTCTTTCACTTTCTCTGCTTGAACTTTGAGAAGAAAAATTAAAGAGACAGTTTCAAACCATCACAGAACTCCTGGGCCAGGAGTTGAGTTGCCATTTGCAGGTCTTGAGATGAGGTAGCGGGAAGCCAGGGTGAAGCTCTGAGTGCAAACAGCTCTTCCATCCCTGTGCTCTTCAGCAGCCCTGCTCTGATGGGATTGCCAGCAGCTGGACTCTGGAGCCCCTAACTGCAGGGAGCTGGATGCAGTGTATGGGGGACGTGATGTCATTTTCTACTCTAGGACCTTCTGAGGGCTAAATTTCTTCAGCACTGAGCTAGGATCTCTCTTTCTGATCCCATGGGGTTGTTTTTTCTTCTGCTTTCTGCAGTGAATGAAGCTAACTCCACTTGTCACCAGTGATGTTCCCCCAGGGCTCAGTGCTGGGGCCAGTTCTCTTGAATGTTTTATCAATGCCCTGGGCATTGAGGCTTCCTCTGTCAGTTTGCAGACAGGCCCAAGCTGGACAGGAGTGTTGATCTGCTTATTAATCTACAGAGGGACCTGGCCAGGCTGGATCAAAGGCCAAGCCAATGGCATGAAGTTCATCAAGGCCAAGTGGCAGGTCTAGTACCTGGGTCACAACAGCTCCTGCAACACTCCAGGCTGGGGAAAGAGTGGCTGGAAAGATGCCCAGCAAAGACCTGGAGTGCTGGTCAACAGAGGCTGAAGATGAGCCAGGGTGTGCCCAGGTGGCTGAGAAGGCCAACAGCACCTTGGCCTGCATCAGCAATGGTGTGGCCAACCGGACCAGGAAAGTGTACCCCTGCACTGGATTTACACCCTGAGTACTGGAATCACTTTGGGCCACCTCACTACAGGGAGGACATTGAGGTGCTGGGGTGGGTCCAAGAAGGACAACGAAGCTGGTGAAGGGTCTAGAGCAAAAGTCTTGTGAGGAGCAACTGAGGGAACTGGGGTTGTTTAGCCTGAAGGAGGCTGAGGGGAGATCTTCTGTCTCTCTTCAACTCCCTGAAAGGAGGCTGGAGCCAGGTCGGGGTTGGTCTCTCCTCCCAAGGAACAAGTGATAGGCCACGAGGAAACGATCTCATGTTGTGTCAGGGAAGCTTTGAGTTGGGACATGAGAAACAATTTCTTCCCCTTGAGGGTTGTCAAGGCCTGGTCCAGGCTTTCCGGGACAGTGGTGAAGTCCCCATCCCTGGAGGGACTGGTGTGGTGCTGAGGGTCATGGTTTAGCAGTGACCTAGCAACGGGACCATGGTTGCTCTTGACCTGAAAGATCTCTTCCAACCACAAAAGGTTCTCTGATTCTGCTGTCTGGGGCTCGTTTGCTCCTTGCTTGCAGAAAGCCTCTGAAGATGCAGCAGGACTGTGGTGCCCAGATCTCTGCAGCTGCCCTGCTGTGCCCCTCTCTCTTGATTTAGAGGACGAGAAACTCAGTAAGTTTCACGTATTATGCTCTTTTTGCAGCGCTGGACACAGGTGGGATTTCTCCAAAAGACCTGTCTACTAAAAGGGGTTTCAGTACATGCATATATAGTGCAAGCTTCGCATTTAGACAAAAAGTTATCTATCTAAAAATGACAGGGATATGTTGGCACAGATACAGAAAGTCCTGGTTCTTTCCATCTATACAAAAGGTTATCTACCTAATATGACAGAGGTATATCTGATGAAGGCAACACATGCCCAGAATTATGCCCCCAGATACCAGAAAACTTGTCCCAACATGTTTTGGTAAGATCCTCTCTTCCACCCTCCTTTCCAGAATGGGAGACAAAGGCCCAGGCCCCAACCTGCCTTGTAAGGGGTAAACAACTACGTCACATGGCATGCTCATGCTTCTTCCATTTAAGGGCATAATTCCAGCTTCACACTTTCTATAGGCTAAAGCAGGTTGTTGACAAGAATGCCCATTGGCCAATTTCAGCCTCAAGAAACTTATAAGTATTACCCCACTTGTAAACAAGTTGCTCTCGCTTTGCTCTTTCGCCTTGCTTTCCTTTTGCTCTCTCCCTTTGCTGACAAGCTCTCTCTTTGCCCAAGCTTGTAAGCTTGTAGTGCTTAAGCCTAATGCTAAGCTGCGATTGCTAGTAAGTCTTCTCACCCCACGTGCAAGCAAACTACCAGCCTCTGCAACACAGAAAGAAGCTAGCATCCTCAAGAGCCCCAGGAAGGGATGCCGTGCCTCAGGTTACCCAAGGAATCTGCAGAGGGAAGTCCTTTGCTGGAAGTCCCAGCATTGCATTTTCCCAGCCCCATCGGATTGGAAGAAGAACCTATCATGTTTTAAAGAGGACTAGACCCCTGAGGGTAAGCCTTGACCCAGTCGGGGGAGGAGCAGCCCAATCCTGGCAGTTCAAGCATCTGCTACAGCCTTGTGCGGCAGACTGATGAGCCACAACTTTGTGTGTACCGGCTTGCAAAAGCAGGAATGGCACCCAGCCCCCTCTGTGTGACCCTGCCCTTTGCGGGAGATAAAGGGAGCTGCCACCTGTGCCCGTTCCACAGCCCTGTAACTCCAGGATAACTCAAAGTCAGGACCACCCTCAGAGAGAGTCCTGCCCTCTCCTTTGAGTCAAACAAAGGACTGCCTCTAACTTAAAATGGGGAAGCAGTCGCCAAGAACAGTCGGCATCGCCGCTCCACTTTGAGCCAAGCAAGTGGAAGCCACTGCTCCGCATAGCCATACCCCTTCCCTGGGGCCGCTCTTGCTGGCCCCGAAGCCTGTTACAATTGGCCTGACCCCCGGAGGGTCTGGCCCTGCCTGCTGCAGTGCAGAATTATCGCCCCACCCCGCAGGGCCCAACCCCACCAAGGCCACTCCCCTGGGAACCTGCACTGGCCCCACCCCCCAGGACTGATCTGGCTGCCACAGCTGTGCCAAGTGACCACCCACCACTCTGCCAAAGGAACCTGCCAACCAGCAGAGGGTCTACATTCACCCCCTCCCTGCCACCACGGGAGGGAAAAGGAAAGCCACCATCACCGTCCAGAGGGAAGCCTCCCTGCAGGCCTGCCAGTAGCTCCAGCTGCAGCAAAACAGCTCCAGACAGACACCAAGCAGGCAGCATCCAGCTAGCGTAGCCTAGCAACTAGCTTTGCTACAAACACAAAGACACAGTGTATCTTTCCACATGCTTTCCGCAGACTGACCTTCAGTTCAAAGCTTCCCGCACCCAGTCACCTAACACTCCTAGCTTGAATTGCCTCTGAAACACTAACACTTTCACTGTACATAGTTAAAGCTGTCAAGCATCTTGTCGAGTCACCATCTGGTGGACAAGCTGCAGACTTGCAACTTTGTTCCTTTAATTGAAATTAATTCTGTAAATATTCTAATTGGGTTCAAATTGTACATACTAAACCAGTTATGTGATGTATTTCACAATCATGTACTAGAATCTGTATATAAAATATTGATTAATTGGTTATTAGTAATTTGTATAAGTAATTTAAAAATTAATTTTCATAATTCATAAATTAATAACCTCTCCATCACATGGGGAGTGAAGGTGTGACCTCCAAATGCTTCTGACAGCGGTGGTTCAGCAGAGGACTCCTGTGGTGCTGAAGCAGACCCTTTCTCATGGATTCCCTCAGAATACGTTTTCTCTGCCTGAAGCAGAGCTTTGGTTTGTCCCTGTTCCTGACCCTGGCTCCTGGGAAGCCTGATGTCCTCTCTGGATGCTGCTGTGGTGCTTCAGCCCTGCAGTGAGCACTGGAGTTGTCTGGAGTTTGTAGAAATGATCCAAATGCTCCTCTAGCTTGCAAGTGAGATGAACAAAGACTCCCCTTTGCTCTTCCAGGAGAAGATATTCACACCAGCCTTGGTGGAACAGCTGTGGATGTGAACATCAGGCTGGACAGGAGCTCCTTGACCATGGAGAAGACCTACCTGTCGCTGTGCACCCGCAGGACCCTGCTCATCCACAATGACAGTGATGTGATAGCTCAGTTCCAGTGGAAGTCTTCCATTAGTCAGGAGGAGGAAGAGCAGAAGCAGAGGTTGGTTGGAAAGCTGCACTTCAGGAAGATCCCTGTCCAAGGGTGACACTAAAGTGTGTCCTCAAGGGCTTTGTAGTGGTTTAGGCCAGGAAAGCCCTCATAGCATCAAGGCCTAGATCCCTGGGCTTTGGGGTACTGGAGCTTCAGGGGACAGAAGATTGAGGCCATCCTGCTGCAGGCCAATAACTGCATCATGCTGTCCCAGTTTCCAGCACCAGGAACAATTTCTACCCTTCCTTAGAGGCTGAGCAGTGTTTGGAAGTGGAAGACTCTGCAGGAAGGGTGGAGCAATGCAGGACTTAGAAGTCCACTTGGGTTTCAGCACCTGTGTCTTTGTGGTGGTGACAGATAGGACAGGTTCTCCAAAGGGTCTTGTGGTGGTTTGAGCTCTGAGTTTAGGAGCTCAAATGATAATAGATATAAATTCCTCCCCCAGCCCTTCTCCCTTTTTCTCGGCAGGGTGGAGAGAGAGAAGAAGAAAAAAAGAACAAACTCGTGAAAGAAATATTCTGAAGTTGGTTTGGAAGTAGGAGGAGTACTTTTTTTCTTTTTTTCACAAAAGGGAAAGGAAAAAATATAATTTTTTACATATATATATATATATATCAGTAACAGGAGAGGGTTCACAGAGGTGAGGGATGAGGGTAAGTGGGAAGAAAAATATACAAAACCAAGCCTGGATGGCCTTGTGTTCCCCCGGATGTCGGTGGATTCAGTTGAGAGAGAGAAAGGGCCCCAGCCACGTGGTCCAGTGCAGGAGACAGCAACAGCAGCAGGAAGTACTCTCGAGCAGACGAGGCAGGAAAAAGGCAAGAGCAGCAAGATATCCGCCCTTTTTATAGGCTTGCTGGACAGGAAGGGGAAGTGGAATAGACCACCTCTGAGTCAGGGGACCACCTTCTCCCAGCAGGGGAGGGGCCAAGCCCTCCCCAGATTAAATTTCCTTTGTCCACCTGGGTCTGGGTTCTTCTCAGCCCCATCCAGGATGGGTGTGCCCCAGCACAGGTCTCTTTGGTGAAGCTTTGAAATTGCCACATCAGGCAGCAGAGGAACACTTGGAGCCTGGGGGCTGAGCTGAAAAACCACACTTCAAAGCCTGGGTGATCTGGGGAAGCCTTGTGTGACTTTTGAGCTCTGGGTGCATGGAGAGATCTGCAGTTAGTCTGAAGCCACAGCTGATGAGGAAAGTGACTTCACCTGGAGTGCTCTTCAGGGGCTTCTGAGCAAGTCAAGTTCAGCATGGTTGGGCCAGGCAGGTCCTGAAGGCCAGCCCCAGGTTCCCTCTGCTCTCTGGTTTTCCTTGCCCAGTGCGTGGCTGCTGTGCAAAGAGCAGCCCTGAGCAGCTCTAGGGGAGGAAAAGCCACTTGAGGTTGTTGTTGGATTCTCCATCAGCTGTGGCAGTGGCTTTGAGCCAGGAAGGCTCTCGGAGGCCTGCTGGCTTTCACACAGCTCTTCAGAGCTTGAAAGTATGGAGTGAAAGTGGCCAGGGAAGAGGCAGGGATCGTGGGATGGGGCTGGGAGCCAGTGGCTCAGGGGCAGCCCCTTGTGTGCCTGCTGCTGTTCCTCCCCGAGCACTTCTGTGAGAGCCTCTACCAAGGTGTTGCTGATGCCATTGTCTTCTGGGCTTTGTCTCTGGGCCGTAAGCTCTGGGCAGGAGCAGATCAGGCTGGGTCTCCCTGAGAAGCACAGGGAGCAGTCTGCTCTCCAAGGATGCTGTTCCTGGCTCTCCCGCATCTTCCAGCAGCAGAAAGCGAAGGCACAAGGAGAGTCCCTGCTGTGCTCGGGGGAGATCTTCACCATCGAGCTGCTGGTAAGCCACAGCTGAGAGCCCCCATTCCTCCTCCTCCCTGGGGGAGGTCCCTTGGCAGATCCTGCCCTCAGCTGACTGTTCCACACTGTGTTCTAGGACTGACTAGAAGGGGGCTACTCCATGCGTAACTCCCCTTCTGCCTTGTCCAGCCTTATCAGTCTTTTGATTTCAAAGAATTCCATCCCTTCTGGAGCAGGTTTCCATTCAGAGCTTTGTCTATGTCTGTCTCTCCTCCCCTGCCCAAGCACATTTGCTCCTCACTTTCCTTTGGTGCTCTGAAGAAAGGCTGCAGGGCTGTGGCTGCAAACATGAACTGGAAGGTCTGGAGATCAATGGTTTGCTGCCACCTTCTCTTCTAGGAGGGAGAGGTGTGGCCAAACTGCTCAGCTGAGATCCAGGTGACCTTTAAACCCCAGGCAGCCAGAGTCTATGAAGCGAGGCTCTACTGTGACATCTCAGGTACAGCTCCTTTCTGCTGCGGCTCTGCCCCATGCTGAAGGCCAGGCACAAGCAACCTTCCAGCCCACTTGGTCCTGGTCTAGTTGTTAGGACGGGTCAGTGGCCAACAAGACACATGCCCACCGTCCCTGTGGCTTCCAGCTGGTCTCCTGTCCAAGGCCATGTCTCAAGACACTGCCTCTGGATCACTGATCCCAGAACATGTGAGGCAGTGAAGAGCTCAGTGTTCCTGCTGTGGGTTTGCCAGGGTTTGCTCTGCTGTGAGGTGTCTGTGAAAGCCAAGGAGCTACAGAACGCAGCAGCTTTAGTGGACCCTAAGCTCCTCTAGCCTGTTTCCCGCCAAGAGGAGTCCTCATTGCCTGGAGGCATCATGGGCCTCCTGAGGTGACAGGAGCTGAGATCCAGAGTGCTCCTGCTGGCCAGATGCTGGCAGCCTTGGTTGGGGAACCCTGCTGAGTGCAAAGGACCATCTTTGGCCCGCAGGTGCTTCTCTGTGCCTCGGAATTGTCCCCTGGCACTCTGAGGCTGTGGTTTGCCTGGGTGGCATTGCTCAGGGCTTGCTGTGCTCAGCAGGAGAAGGCCCTCCATGGAAAGCTGAGCCCCAGCAGCCTGCTGGATGAGCTCTGTGCTGGTGCTGTCTCCCTGCAGTGTGGTCAGGCTGTTGGTGGCAGCAGCTGTCACCGTCCCATGACTGACAGCAGCTCTGCCCTTCCAGATGTGGTGGCTTTGCTGTGTTAGCACAGGGCAGGGAGTGCTTGCAGCCAGGTTCAGGCTTCCTTGTCCTTCCTCTCTGTCTCTGCAGGGTGCTGCTCAGGCTGTGTCTCAAGGGTGGGAGCTCGATGCCAGGCTTCATCCAGGGAACCTGATTGTGCTGGTTTGAGGCCAGCCAGAACATCTCTTGCCCCGAAAGGGACAAAAGAATGACACACGTAAACGGATTGGAGAGTGATGGAAAGTTTAAGTGGAAAAGCGATTGGTGAAAAATACAGAAAAAAAACTACAAAGCATAGTGGAAAAGAACATCCCAAAGCATACAGAGTCCCCCACACAGTACCCAGAGGTTTCCCAATCCTTTCCTCCTTCCACCTGAAGGTCTACCCAATCCCTCAGGGCTCTTCCTTCCCCTCCCCCCCCTCCCACTGCTAGGCAAGTCTCAGGCTGGCCAGGTCTGAGACTGCCCCCCCCCCCCCTCCATTCTCCTCCTGGCATTAGGCCTAGTCAGGCCTAAGAGGCCTGAGATACCCCCCCCCCCCCCCCGGCATTACCCGATAAGAGAGGACATCTCCCATGGGAGCGGAGAGGGAAGAAAGAGGAAGAGGATGACTCTGCAGATGGCTTTATAGGGTGCAGGATTTATGGGTAGAAATATGCCATTTCCTGTGTCCACCCCTAGTGGGTGGGTACCTGGGACGTGTCCACCCCTAGTGGGTGGGTACCTGGGACACCAGAGGTGTATCTCATGCAGCAGTGGCAGGGGGCACCCAGCCTAAACTGCCACACTGATGATTTCCCTCACCTTCAGGGCCCATGGAGGTCCAGCAGCCCAGCTTCCACTCTTGGAGGGTGCTGAAAGCACCAACCCTGCTGCTTTGTTGCTCTCCTTGCTGCTCCAAGCTGATGGACACAGATGCCAGGCAACAGCTTTTGACTTGTCCAGGAATTGGGCCAGGTTCCCTTGGCCAGTGCCACCTCCAGTGCTAGCCCAAGGCTTGTGTTATCAAAGTGTCTTCCTGCCCCCAGCTGCGCTTGTCAGAGCTGGGCAAGGGAAGTCTTGCTTCAAACAGTTGCCAGTGCTGAGCTGCTGGCTCTGGGCTTTCTGCTCTGCTGAGGGAGATGTCCATCACTTTGCAGCAGGGGTGGATCTCCAGGGCTTGTGCCAGGAGAGGTTTTGCATTGCAGAGCAATAGGAGAGCTGCTTGCACACAGCCCTTGAGCTGCTCTGGGGCTCTAGGAAGCAGAGCTGGGCAAATGCTCTATGTTTAGAGAGAGGAGCCTGCTCTTGAAAGACCCTGCTGGGCCTTCAGGAGAGTTTCACTCCTGTAGCCACTTCTTGGAAGATGAGCATTTCAAAGCAGCTGATCCCCTGTGCTGTCAGGGTGGAAACTGTCCCAGAATCAAGATCCCTGGAAGTTTAAAGAAAAAAACAAGGACGTTTAACTAGGGAGTCAGTTAATTTTGCTTCTTGATTCCTCCAAGCAGCTTAGGTCTAGAATGTCCTCCTTGTACCTCTAGAATGTTTGACACTGAGGGTAGTGAGACCCTGGCCCAAATTACCCAGGGAGGGGGCAGGTGCCTGTGGTGGGTTGAAAATTTCCCCCCAACATAAAATTGCCAGACCAGTTCAGTGGAAGCAAACGAAGCTGTATTTACAAGCAAAACTACAATCTAAATATGAGATGCAATGAATATGTACCAAATATACAATATTTACATATATGTACAATCTATAAACAACACAAGAACCCCCTGGACAAACCAGGGGGCTACCAACATCTTCCCCCTCCCTGCTCCCTTCCCCCCCAGTACATGATAAAGGAGAGAGAAAAACAGAGAGTTGTTTGTTAATACTCAGCCACAGCAAAGCAATGCAGCCAAGGTCAGCAAAGCCAGCAGAAGCCAGAGCTGGTATCTGCTAGAGCAAAGGAAGCGAAAAGAAAGTTAGTTTACAGATCTAAGTTTTATGGCAGATAATCTGTCCAATGGGATTATTTACCTTTTTACATCCAATAGTAATTTACTTACATTCTACTACTGGAAAATTTTCTAGTTAGAGCCTAAAACTACCACAGTGTCCTATCCCTTCAACCACTTCAGGTCAGGTTGTTTGAGGCTCAGAGCCACCTCTTATGCTTGCAGATGTTCCTGCTGAGTGCAGATGGTTGGGCTGGCTGACCTTGAAAGGTCCCTTCCCACCTAAAGCACTCAAGGAGTCAGTCCAATGGAATCCTCTCCCCAGACCGTGAGGCCAGGCTGCCTCTGCACGTCCAAGGGGAAGGTCAAGGGCCCTGGATCTGCTTCAGGTTCGACCAGCTGGATGTTGGGCAGGTGTTCATTGGATCAACCAACAACTATGAGGTGAGCAGCAGGGGTTGTCAGGGCTTGGGGTGAAGACAGGTTGTGAGAGTTGGGGCTGTTAGCCTGGAGAAGAGAAGGCTCCAGGGTGACTGTAGAGCAGCCTTCCAGTAGCTGAAGTAGCTACAGGAGAGCTGGGGAGGGACTTTTGACAAGGGCTGGGAGTGACAGGATTGGAGGGAATGGGTTGAAGATTGAGGAGGGCAGATTGAGACTAGAGATTAGGAAGAAATTCTTTAGAGTGACGGTGGGGAGACACTGAACAGGCTGCCCAGGGAGGTCATGGATGCCCCCTCCCTGGAGTGTTCAAGACCAGGCTGGATGAGGCCTTGAGCAGCCTGGTGTAGCAGGAGGTGTCCCTGCTCATGGCAGGGGGTTGGAACTGGATGATGTTGAAGGTCCCTTCCAGCCAAACCATTCTAGGATTCCTTCTATGAAGTTCTGGCTGCTTTACATGAAAACCCCAAAGGCTGAACTTTCCTCTGGCATATGCCAAGCAGCAGCAAGCAGCATCTTCTGCGTTTTCCATCTGTGAGGTGTTTGATCAGGACACAAATCATCCTCCTGTAAGGAAGGAAGGTTCCTCATGTGTTTCCATTTCATGTCTTTCAGATGATCCTGCACAACAAAGGAGCCATCGATGCTTGCTTCAGCTTGGTCCCTCCAACTACAACTCTGGGCTCCTGCTTCACCTTTTCCCCCTGTCAGGGTCTTGTTTTGCCAAATGATTTCCAAGTCATCCAGATCTGCTTCTGTCCCACTGTCCTGGGGCACTTCACAGAAGAATTCAGGTTTAGTATGGAAGGATCCCCTGTGCCAGTGACCTTGACTATCAGGTGAGAGGTTGATTGAAGCCCAGTGTGCTTTGAGAGCAGCTTTGCTCGATGCCAGCAGCAATGCAAGCTGCAGGCTCTGCCACCAAGCCAACCCCTCCTCTGATGTGTCCTCACAGGGGCTGTATCACTGGACTCACTTTTCACTTTGATGTCCCTTGCCTCTGGTTCAGGGATATCTCCTTTGGCAAGTGTGTCCTGGGCTTGCAGCACATCTTGAGGGCTCTGTGCAGCACCAGAATGGAGCCTCAGAGACTCCAGCACTTGTGACCCACCAAAGCAGCCTTCAGGATGTTAAAGCAGGGCTTCGGGTTGCTTGGGCAGTGTTTTGCCATCATGAGATCAAAGAGGACCAAAGGACTAGCAAACCAGTGTCTTGTGGTGTCCCTCATGGTCTGATCAGCCTCAGGATCCCAGTCCTTGGCAGCAGGATGCCTGTGATAGTCCCAGGAGGGCTCAGGTGGTGGGACTGCAGAAGAAGGGAGTTGAAGCTATGGACTAGCCCATAGCTGCTGTGGGTAAACGTTGCCAGGCTTGGACACCATTTCTCCTGTAGTGTGAGATGAGATGTGCTGTGAGGGCCACTTGTTGTCACCTCCCAGGTAATGTGGCCAAGAAATAGCTCTGCCTCAGGCACTGGTGTCCTGAGAGACCTGGACTCCTTCTCCTTACCCAGTGTTTTGATTGGGATTAAATTAACAAGGTGGGAATTATAAAAATATAGTTATTTTTATTTTTCAAAAAAACCCACCCCAAAATTATGTACAACACTGATTAAATTTATTTACAGGTTTTATTTGGTCACAAATTCTACAAGGATGTCTATGGGCAACTTTAATACAATTTAGAATATTCAGAAAATGGAAAAGGCTAAGCCACAAAATGGCTTTACCCCACTTAAAAAAATCAGAGGCAAGCCAAGACCCTAGGGAAAGTCCAGAATGCCAGTTTTACTCATGAGGATGGAGCAGGAATTTGTAGATGGTCCCTAGGTCCCTCTTCAGTGGCAGGCTGCAGAACTGCAAGTTTTATAATCCGATTTGTGGACAATGCGGCACAAATCCAAAGGAAAGGGACCTGCCAAAATCAAAGCGTCCGTAGACACAGCTGCCAGGAGGAAAAACTCGTTCATTAGCACTGTCTGAGCAGTGCAAGAAAAGCCACACTGCTGGCGTGTTCCAGTGAACAGCCGCAATTTTACAGCAGGCAGGGAGTAGGACCGCAGGGCAGGCAGGTCCGGGAAGAAGCCAGGTCCGAGTGCTGATCTCTCCTCGAATCCAGAGCAAGAGCAGAGCGAGCCCAAAATGAGCACCAAAATGAAATTGCGCAGACCGCTTCATGGTCACTCTGTTTAAGACCTTCCTAGACAATATGTCCAGTGCCAATATATACTGGGCATGAAGAACCCAGCCAATTACAGTTCCAAATCCCAGCACGAGCTTCCCTCACATATGAGGGACCTCAGCCCCCAGTGGAAAGAATGGGCGCCTTTTTACCTGTTCCCCAGGGGAAGGGGAAGGCAATTTTGTGCCTTTGTCTTCCCCCATTCAAACCGCTGATGGAGGTGGGGGAAGAGGGGTTTGGAGCACCCTGTAACATCCCGCAGAAGCCCAGCTCTGCTGACTGAGCACTGAGATGCAGATTCTGGTTCTTCAGCTCAGTCTCACAGAAAGCTTTTTCCTGAGGGGATCTCAAGTTTGCATGGGAAACTAGTTCTGGGTTGATTGAAGAGCTGTGATCAGCCTGGCCAGGGTGCCTCTCTGTTTTCATCCTGCTGATGGATTTCCTAAGAGAACTGCTGGCCTTTGCTGAGCTGCATGCTCTCCTCCCTCCACCCCAGCTCCGTCTCTTGGTTTTCTTGTGAATAGACAAACCAAGAGGAATCCCAGCAAGCAGAACCATGGTATCCAAGAGGAGAAGTGTCCTCCTCAGCTGGTGACATGGATGAGGCTTTTGCAGATTAAGGTTTCTATTGCTTCCTGTTCCCTTCTGGCCATACTCTTCTGAACGCACCCTTGGCCTTCTTGGCCCTGAGGGCACATTGCTGCCTCATGGGGAATTTCTTGTCCACCAGCAGTGCCAGGTCCTTCTGTGCAAGGCTGTCCCTGGCTTGGCTTTCCCCGCAGCTGTAGCTCAGACTGAAGAGAGACAAAGTGCAAGGGCAGTTTGATCATCCCAGGATATTCCCAGCAGGAGTCATGGGGGAATTGGTGCAGAGAGGCAGAACTGTGTCCTTTCTCCTAGGCTTTTCTCACAACCTGTCCTGTCGCCTCACCAACACCTCCTTGGTGCCCATGTCCTTCACCCTCTGCTTGCCTGGGGATGGCGTGGCAGAGCCCAGCATGCCCAGTGCTGTCCAGGTGTTGGACAACTCTTGCCCCTTGTGGAAAAAGAGAGCCAAGGGGCACCTCAGGCCCTGCAAGTTCACCATCAGCCCTTGCAGAGGCACCATCCATGCCCTGAGCTTTGTGGACATCCAGGTAGGGAGCAGTGGGGCCAGAAGGGTTTCAGCAGCTGGAGCTGAAGCTTCCCTGCTCTGGGAGAGGGTTTCAGTGCTGCTGGCTTTGAGTGTGAGGTAAGGAAGATCCCTCCAGCAATGATGGGCAGTTGTTAGCTGTGCTGCTCTGGGACCTTCCTGAAGGAGCAGCCTTTGGATTCTACAGTCAGAAGCTGCAGCTCGTGCCCCACAAGCTCAAGGACAAAAGCCACTGCTCAGGTTGTGAGAGCTGCTTAGGGTGATTCTTTTGACTGCAGATGGGCAGAGGAAGGCTGAGGACAGAAGGTGGCTGTTCCAAAGAGAGATGTCACTGTAGGAAGCAGTTGGTTTCTCTCCCTGCTCTTATTTCTCCTGTCCTGTGGGCAGAATGAGTTGGATTCACTGCAGCGATCTCCAATGGGACTGCAAAAGCTGTGATGGTGTAGCAGGGGCGAGTTAATTGGAGTTTTGATTAGAAATACCCTAACGGCCAAGGCCTGCCCAGGGATAATTGGTGTTTGTGCTCAGCTGCCTGGGGGTGTCTGGGAATGTTCGGTGTTTGGTCAGAAGCTCCCAGGGGCACAATAGGAGTATGGATAACATGTATCTGTAGGCCCCTTTGTTTATGGAACTTAGCAGGGACAGGAATGAACTGGATGTGTTGACATCTTGGACTGACCGAAAAATACCTTTGGGCTCTCGTTTGACCACTAATGGACGTGAGGAAGATGAAGTAGAGGCAGGCTATTGCTGGGCAGGGAGTGTGCGACCTCCTGGGTGGGCTGCGCATGTGAGCAGTAGGGTGAGAAGTTACATAACACTGCAGGATTCTGCTGGTTGTAGTTTGGAAGGTATTGTAAAGAGATAGCCCCAAATTTTATGGCTGCATTAAATCATTGTCATTACCATGCAAGGATGGACAAGAGCATTCACTGCTGCCACTTTCCCAGGGCCAACTGCAGATGAAAAAAAAATTTGAACCTGAGAAGTTACTGAGTACAAATAGAGCACATTGGTAATTTTAGTGGATTTAAAGCTGAAGCAATGGATGTAGCATCAAATTTCTTGGACTTATAGTCATCAGGGGACTATAAGAATGGACAACAGCATTCTTTGATGGCACTTTCCCAGGAGAGATGTAGCTGGACGTGTTTATTTTTGAACCTGAGCCCTTACTGGACAAATACACAGCATTGTGATCAATAGTGGGGTTTAAGCTAAAGTAGAGGCTGTACTCCCAAATTTTTTTGCTTTATAAAATAACTATAAGGGGATTGTAAGGCTGGACAACAGCATTCAGTGCCGGGACTTTCCTTGCAGGAGCTACAGATGGCAAATTGCACTTTTGAACCTGAGAGCTTACCGAGCTGCTTTAGGTGATCCTGCTCTGGCAGGGGGTGTTGAACTGGATGATATTCAGAGATCCCTTCCAACCCCTACCATCCTGTGATCCTGTGATTCTGTGATTCCGTGACTGGCCACTGCACTCGGCCTGGCACTTCCTTGTGTGTGCTGTGCTTTGGCAGCAGAGCAGTGTTCTACTGTGGACTTGGCTCATGCCCTGTGGAGCCACATGCTGTTTCACCTGGAAAAGACCTCCAAGATCATTGAGTCCAACCATCAACCTAACACCACCATGGCCACTAAACCATGACCTAAACCATGTATGCCATGGCTACACATTTCTTGAACACCCCTAGGGATGGGGAGTCCACTACCTTCCTGGGCAGCCTGTTCCAATCCCTGGCCACTCTTGCAGTGAAGAAACTCTTCTTCATCTGCAACCTAACCCTCCCCTGGCACAATTTCAGGGCATTTCCTCTCATTCCATCACCTGAGAATGGGAGAAGAGACCGACCCCCACCTCACTGTAACCTCCTTTCAGGGAACCTGAGAGCACATTGAGGTCGCCCCTCAGCCTCCTCTTCTCCAAACAAGCCCAGATCCCTCAGCTGATCCTCTTCTGCCAAGCAACTTTCTAGGCACTCTACCCCAAGCCTGGAATGTTCATGGGGTTGTTGTGACCCAAGTGTATGACCCAACACTCTGTCTTGTTGAACCTGATACAACTGACCCTGGCCCATCGATTCAGCCTGGCTAGATGGGTTCCTTGCTGATCAGCTCACTGCTGCCCCTCCGTGGCCATGCTGAAGTCCTTGCAGCTGCAAGCCTTACAGCAGCCCCGACGTTCCAGTGCTGCTCGCCACCGGATGCAGTGAGGGTGCTGCCTCCTGGTAAGGAAACACCGCGGCCATCCCATGTGCGCAGTGCCAGCAGTGCCCCGTGGGCAAAGTGCTGAGTATCAAGGAGGGGAGCTGAGTGTAGCCGGGGCCCGAAGTCCCACCCCAGTGAGCCCCGGTCCCTCCCTGTCTGCCCACTTGTCCTCCTGGCTGTCATGGGTTTTGCGTGTGTTCCTCTTATTGTCTAGCTCCTGCACTGTGCCTGTTCTTTTTCTTTCTCTCTTTGTTCTTCTGTATCAGGCTCCTTCTTCTAATCTTTTAATTCTTGCTTACATTTGTTGTACTCCCATTGCTTTTCAAACTTTATTTCTAACTCTCCATCTCCAATTTTTAGATTATTCCATTTTTAAAATATTCCATCCATTTCTTGTACTCCATTGCTTTTCACATTTCCTTCCTACGTCCCCCTCTATGAAGCTCTCCATGTACCTATTTTTTAAAATCTTTTCTAAGATTCCTGTATCCTGTCACTTCCAATTCTTAATTCTTTCCCCTCCATGCTGCACTGGGGTGGGAGCAGGAATGCAGAGTACCTTGGTGCCTGCCCTCCCACCCTCCCACAATTGTAGCAGCAATGAAGGGTGTGCTTTTTAATGTCAGTTATAATAAAATATTTTTACAGAGCCCAAAATTTTCAAAATAGTGCAAAACATCTCACTGTCATGCATCCAAGGTAGCTGCCGCCGGCGGTGCCGCACGGGGTGGTACAGACACACAGGCATCGGTGACACGTGCTACAGGAGCAAATTGGTCAGTTCAATCACATGCCAAACAGGACAGTTTGGGGAGGGGGGCACAGGGCCAGGGCACACCATGGTTGAGGGGTGCAGGGCTGAGCCCCAGCCTGGCCGTGCAGGAGCAGCGGTTAGAAAAGAGGTGTAAACGTTGAACAGAAACAAGAGAGGAAAGTTAAACCTTTTGGTCCAAGGAAAACCCTATAGAAAAGGACCATGAGGGCTAGTCAGGGTACCCTGTTTTGGGATGGGGACAGAACTGAGGGATCTAGATTGACTTTGCAGGGTCAACAGGACTCTGTCTTCCCCAATACTTAGGGCGAGCTGGCCAGCTGGGGTGGTCATCACCAGCACAACGCATCCTGGCCTCTCAGACACTCGCACGAGACACACACCACTGATCACACACAAATGGTGGTTAATGGGAAACTGGGGAGGGAGGGTGTCCTCCAGGCTGGAAGTGGGAAGGGTCTTGTTTGCACCAAGGAGTTCTCACAGGTGCTGCTGCACTGCATAGGGGCCAGAGCAAAGAGGGACGAGGCTCTCTGCTCCAGTGCTGCCAGCCCTCACCCCCAAGCCCTGGCACCCTGGGGGCAGCAGTGGGGCAGCCCACAATGGCAGCAAGGCAGGGAAGACAGGCTATGGGCCAGGGCCTGCTCTCTGCCACTCCTGGTCCCAGTGATGCTGCTGCCAGCCAGGGAAAGGACCCCGTGCAGGGCATGCAGGGGCTGCACCTGCTGACCCAACAGCCCCAATAGCCCTTCTGGGTGCAAAACACAGCTGTCCAGGTGCCCTGTGTATGTACAACTATTTACATATCTACAGGATGCTCAGAGGGTGGGAACCTCCCTGTCCCTTCAGGCACCCAACAATGCTCAAGGGATGGGGACAACAGGCAACTATGCTGTGCCAGCCACTCACCAACACCCCTGGGCAGGATGAAATACACACACACAAACACATACACACACACATCCCAGGCATCTCCCTTTGTTGCTTGATGAGGTTTGGCACTGGATAGGACATGTAGGGTCAGGGATGGGCCATTGAGATTCCTCCATCTCAGACAGGCTGGGAAGGGGCAACTCTGTCCCACCACCCAACCTGCGGTCCAGCTCTTCCCTGCAGCCCCCACCAAACCCAGCATCTTCCCATCAGGGTGGGATGGGGGCATGGCTATGCTCTGCACTGTCACCCAGCCAGTCTGGTCAAGGGAGGGATGGAGAGGGGGGGTCTGTCACTGCAGCCACATTCCCCTTTCACCCACACCAGGGCCAGGAAGGAGACTCCTCTTGTGGCCACTCTTATGGCTTATACATGGCTGGAGGATGCTGTAGGAAAGGGGAGAAGGGAGGTGGGGTAGAAGGTGTTTAACTGCTGCCCTCCTCAGCCGAGCGTGTGTCTGACTTGAGCTTGACGAACTCCTTGGCCACCTCATCGTTGTTGCGCTGGGAGAGGATGCGGAGCACAGTGAGGCCAGTGTCATCCATGTGGATGCGTCGGCCCAGGGGCAGCCAGCAGGCACAGCCAGGTCGCTGCAGGATGTCCCGGAGCTGCAGGACAGCCATGCCCACTGTCCGGTCCTCCCGGGCGAAGCAGTAATCCTTCACACACACCTGCAGCTCGTAGCACTCGGGACCCGTCTCTGTCCCCAGCGTGCTGCAGGGTTAAGGCACAGGCAGTATTGGCCTCCTAGCTCTGTCACAGCACCCCCCACCCAGCCCCTAAAAAAGTTGTGGGTTTTATTGTTTTGGGTTTTTTTCACAGTCCTTGCTTTCACCCATGAGGAAACATCTCAAACATCTCCAGGGGAGAAGTAAACTCAGTGGCAGATCCCAGGAGGAAGGGGTCTCCACATCACCCACATCTCCAGCATGCTCCCATATCCCCAGCCCCGCAGTGCACTCACAACTGGAAGCTCTCGTTGTACTTGGGAGCCCAGCTGTTGTTCTTGGATTTGGTGGCAAATTTCCTCTTCTTGTCACTGAGGTGGGGCCCAATGATGTTGACCTCTATGAAGGGCCGGAAAATGCCTGATGTCTGCCACTTGAGGTCATTTGCAGCCACCACTGAAAGAAGGGGACATGAGGGGCTCGCAGGGCACTGTCATCTGCCAGACCCTGGCATTCCCATCCAGCAGAACCCACCTTTGACAGTGACTTTGTGTTCGCCAGTGCCAGGGTGGGTGAGGAGCTCCACGTGGATAGACACCTCCCCAACAGGGTCATCCACACCAGAGCCTGCATGGCAAAGGGCAGAGACATGAGTGCTTGTTCCCTCTGTGTTCCTAATGTCCCCTACCCACCACCAACCCCACTGGAGGAGGCATGTCACCCACCACAGGGCAGGAGGGGGTGAGCAGTAGGATTTGGCCGAATGTGGCCTCTGCCAAAGAATTCTGGGGACAGTAGCACAGTTGAAGCAACTGTCAAGGATGGCTGGGGCTGGGACCAGGCTGGGCTGTGGAAGGACATCTGCTGCACCAGATGGCTCTTTGTCATCCCACCCCACATAAGCAGGGACCAATGTGTCCCCCTTGCCCAGGCAGGGGCTGAGATTCAGGTATCACCACAGTGAGCACAGGGGATGGGGTAGGGGCAGCATTGTCAGTGCTCTATGCACAGCTATGAGCATGGGCCCTGCACTGGGCAGTAGAGACTCAGTCTGGCCCTTGTGCCACATGGTGGCCATACCCCTGCTACGGGCTCAGGGCTGACTGTCCCCTCTTGTCTCCTCTTCAATTTAGGGACTACATCAAGCCCTGGGGTTCCCAAGCCTGGGGAACTCGGGTGACCTGCAACCAACAGCCCAGCTCACACCCTCTCTCCCAAGAGCTGCATGCATCCATGAGTGAAGGAGGGGGTACAAGGCAGAGGAACAGGCTCTATGGGTCCGACAGGGCCAACAAGATCAAACTGAGCACAGCAGGAAGCTCCCAGGGTGGATAAAAGTGCAAAGGAGGCCACAGCCCCACGTGTCACTGCATCTCTCACCCGGTTCAAGGGTGTCAGGCTGGGGGGAAGGCAGAGGATGGCAAACTCTCCTCTCCATCCACCTTCATCCTCCGTCCCATCCTTGGTGCCCCATCCCCTCAGGCACCCACCACCTGGGCAATGCAGCATGCTGAGCCAAAATGGAGGCAATGGTGGGCAAGGGGGGGTGTCTAGGTACAGGAGGCCAAGCATGGGGTGCAGTCCCAGCCCCTCTGGCAAGGTGCAGTGGAGGTCAAGCTGGGCCATGGTGCTGGACTCATTCCTGATGCAGGCAGACAGAGCTTGCCAGAGCAAGGCTGGTAATGGTCCTCCTGGCAGCAAAGTGGATGGGAGGGGGACAGTCACAGCCTCCCCTGAAGTCACACAGCCCAAAGGAACAGCTGCCCAGTTTGCAGAGAAATTGTGGCAGGGGCCCGACCCCCAGGCAGGACCAAAGGGGACAATGCAGGGTGCCCAGACCTTGCAAGCGAAGATGGGCACCCAACCCCATGGGGCACAGCCCTCCTCCCTGGTCTGGGGGGGTGGTCAATATGGCTGAGCACAGTTCCTCCAAAGTGGCTCTGAGAGTACATCTGTGGGCTCCAGATCAGCCCAAGCTAGGAGTCTCCAAGAACAGAGGTGCTAAGAAGGGGATCCTGGCCACACCAGCCCATGGTGCTAGAACTGTTCCTAGCCCAGGCTGGCAGTAGCAGGCAGGCGCAGGGTGGGTGAGCAGCACACGTACCCTTCTCAGGATAAATCTCTTCACTAAGGGTAAACCTAATGCCTTTCCCACCATGAACTAGCGGGAAGGAGGAAGAGACACAGACATGGCGCAGACAAAGAGGAGGAAGGAGACAAAGTGCATGAGGGACAGGAACAGTGAAAGAGGAGGAGAAGAGAGAGAGAGAGAGAGAGAGAGAGAGAGATCAGATCTTGCAGACAGATGGACGGCTGAGTATCCAGACAACACTGCAGCAGCAAAGGAGTGCTGGGTGCCACCCAGCTCGTAGCCCAGGGGATTCTGGGGCCAGACTGCACCCAGGAGTGTTGGCACCCACCAGACTCAACCCCACCCCCTCCACATAGCTGGCACAGACAGGACAGATGCCCCTTTGCAGGAGATGCACAGACAGCAAATGCACATCCCACTCCACAAGGACACAAACAAGCTTGGCTGAGGCACTATGCCCATGGCTGCCACGGGGCATCTCTGTCCCCCGCTTGAGTGGCCAAGAGACAAAAGAAAGGGTGGATCCAAAATCATGGAGTGTGTGGGGCACCCAGCATGCCCAGGACAGGCCCTGGCACAGCATCCAGATCTAGCCAATCCTGCAAGGGGTCTGAGCCCTGGCCATCCTGGCACCACTCAGGCAAGACTGGCAGCTCCAAGGCAGCACTGGACCAGTGTCTGTGCTGGGTCACAGGGGCCATCCAGTGGGGACAATCAGCATGCCAGAGGGTGACCTTCTCTCCCAACCACAGGCCTCATTTCTGTTGCAGCCCAGACATGTGCTGGCACTGGAAACATATTCTTCTTGTTGGTGGGGGATTTAGGAGTGCCAGGCTGCCTTTAGGCACCCATGGACCCTCTTCACCTGCAAACTATGGAAGCAAAAAGCCTTTCCATCCCCACTCATCCCTCCCATCCCTTTACAAGTTTGGCTGGGACCCCTAACCCCACTGTGACAGAGGCAGGGTGTGGTCCTGGCCAAGGGACAGCTTGACTGGCAGGGCAGGGGGGGGTGGTCAGGGCAGAGTATCCTACCCTGTGAAGCCTGAGTCTGCACAAAGGTCTTGATGAGGAGGTCAGTGGCCTGAGTGTAGAGGGACAGGGCGTAGCGCAAGGACTGCAGGTCAGGGCTCTTCTCCAAGAATGTCTTCTTCAGCCCCACACCACCAGCATGGAAGTATTGCTGCAGAAGGCAGACAGCCACAGGGTTCTCAGCAGCTCTGCTTGAGCCTCCTCAGTGCCCCACTAGGTCTGTGCCTCAGGCCAGAACCCTCAGGGGCAGCCCCTCATCCCTCAGAGTGCCCTCACCTTGATGGTGTCCAGTGCCAGCTCCACCACTGCACATTGCTTTGGGGTCAGGCTCTTGGCTTCCTCTCGTACCATATGGTCCTGCCAGGTGCAAATCCTGCTCTCAGCATGGCACCAGGGCACCACTCCCCTTGCCCCAGCCATGCCAGCACATAGGCACCAGGTGGTGTGCAACAGTGCCACTGCCAACACACAAGGTATCACCCAAGCTAGCACAGATTGGGGTTCAAACCACCTGCCCCCCCTCACCCTTAGCCCAGCCTCCTAGCCCTCACCTTCAGCTTTGAGAGCTGCCCCAGCTCCTTGGCTGCATTGAAAATCATCTGTGTGCCCTGCAGAGAGCAAAGAGAGAGGAGTGCTCCTGGTGAGCAGCTGGGATGGGAGATGTCATGGCCAGGTTGGGCACGTAGTGCCAGGAGCTTGCTGCAGCTCCAGGACCTCCCCTGGCTCCCCAGGTTCCAGGGGGCTGGAGGGGTGCTCCTCAGAGAGGCACAAGGGCCACCAGCCATGCCAAGTATGGATATGTAGGTGCAGCATTGGCAGCTCCCATCCCAGCCTCCATATTCTCAGAATAGTTGTGTGGTTGGGGGCAGGACATCACCCTGGCACCAGGAAACTCACACCGTGCTCAGCACAAACAATTTGGCTCAAAGGTGCCATCTTGCTCCCTGTAGTGCCCAAGCAGCCACTTCCACATCCAACAGAGCCCAGCATGGCACACCACTGCCACTGCATGGACATTGTGTCATACCAGGACAGGGGAGCAGAGAGCGAGTGCAGGGGGACAGCAGGCACAAGGAGGATGTGGTGTGGTCGCCCTGTACTCCATGACACAGGCAGCCAAATCAAACACCCCCCTGCCACCCAGACCCTTGCCCACTTCCAGCCTCAGCCCCAGAGATTCATGGCCCCTTTGCACTTCAGACAGCACCACAGATGAGAGTCTCTGGCTGCCTTCACCTGCCCTGTTGCTTTGCCTCCCCTATGGCTGGGCACCCTGATGACATTCCATGGTGCTCACCAGCACAGCTCCTAGGGATGCAGCCCCATGGCACAGGCAGATCCTGTTCACCTCCCTGGCCTGGCACCTGCTTACCATGCTGAGGACAAGCTCCCCTTCTCGAGCCCTACAGTGTGCAGCATGCAACTGGGTAAACTGGGCTCCAGTGGGGCAGAGCCAATGGTTCCTACCTCCTTCCCCTTCCTGGCACCAGAGGCTCCTGTCCTTCCCAAACAATGAAAAACTGAGGCATCTATACCACTAAACATTTCCTTCGGCAGGGATCTGCTCCCCCATGCCCTCATTTTGTTACCCCACATTATCCCTTTGTATCATACATCTCCCCCCACCCCATGTTCTGTCCCATTAAAGGGAGCTGGGGACACTGGTGTCACCCAAACAAAGCACGGCGGGACATTGTAGTGATGCAGGATCCCCCCATCCCACAGCACACAGGTCAAGGGACCAGGAGACGAGAGGAGGGACCAGAGCCAAGTGGGGAGCAGAAGAGCCATATCCTTACTTCAGTGTGACTGGGTAGCTTCACCCTGCTCTGGAAGAGAACAGCAAGGGACAATTAATGGTGGTCCCAGTAGCAGTCAGCTGTGGGCCCAGGCCCCCCACATCCCCCAGCTATGTGGGTTTTGGCAGCACCCAGTTCTCTCCTGGTGAGACTGGTTCAGCACCTGCAAAGGCTCAGACCTGGGCACTTGCCAGTGAACTTATGCAGAGTGTTCCAAGTCTCTTCATGAGCCAGGGCAGGCTTGCTCCTCACCTTGTCTGGGGCTGAGGATGTAGAAGGAGGTGGAGGAAAGCAGCTTGCTCAGCATGCTCACAAACTGGGGCAGGACCCAGCACCCCTTGTGAGAGGAGGGAGAAGCTGGGGGAGCCACAGCCATTGTCCAAACAGATGCCAGCTTGGCTCTTCCTGTGATCTGGGTTTTGGGAGCAGGCAGCCTGGAGAGCTGTGCTAGGCCCCCAACCCAGCAGTGAAAATACCCAGGGGCAGAGCTGCCTGCTTGGACAAAACCCTTTTAGCAAGTTCTGGGACTTGGATGAGGCCCCCTAATCATCAAGAAGAAGCAGGATCAGAAGTTCAGGGGATCTCAGCAGCACCACGACCCCCAGTGTACCCTGCACATTCCTCAGCATCCTCAAGTTTACTTCTTCCTGAGTGCCCAGCACTGGGATAGGTTTGCATCTGGCATCTCTGGTGCTCGAGCACCCCCTTCCACACACTGTGCCAGCCAGACACCTGCAGAATGCCATGAGGCAGTGTCTTCCTTGCCTACTGGGGATGCACAACACCCCACAGACCCACCCACAGGGGCTAAACACAAAAGACCTGCTCTCTGCCCCAGGCAACACAGAAACAGGTGACTGAGCCTGTCCTGCACGCAGGCAGCACGGCCAGACACCATGGCAAACCTCAACATGACAACATGGCACACAGGCAACACATCCAGACAGCATGACAGAGGAAGCACAGACAAGCCTGGACCTCCACAGCAGGTGGGTGTGGAGCCACAAGAGTGGCCACGGGGCAGTGACACATATGGAGCCCACAGCTATTTACCTTCTCTGTCCCCTTGCCATGTTTTCTCAAGAGCGTGCCCTGTAGAAGCAACGTCAGAGGGTGAGTGGTAGGAGTGGGAGATGGGACACAAAGGAGGTAGGGCAAGGCTGGGCACACTGGGTGGCCACAAGCTGGTGGCAAAGACATCTCTGAGCTCCAAAAGGAAGCCAGAGCCAATAGTGGACTGGTCACTGTTGATCTGCTGGGCTCATGAGGGAATGCTCCCCAGAAGGATACTAGTCAGCGAGGGACTGGTGTCTTTGGGATGCTGTGCCAGCAGATCCGCACTGGAATGCAGCAGCGCTGAGAGAGAATTGGTCCCCACACTGGGATGCTGGGCTTATAGGTAGCTGATCCCTGCTGGAATACAAAGATGCTGAGCCCACAGGGGATAGGTCCCAGCTGGTCTATAGGAAGGCAGGTGCTGGCTGGCACTGTGTGGGCAGCCTCTGGTGCCTCCACACTCTCCCTCAACCCCAGCAGATGCTCACAGTAGTGCTGGGCCCAGTGACAACCCCACACTGACTCAGGCCCAGCAGTAGCTAGAACAACAGTATAAAACAAGAGGGGTTCCTAACCAGCTCTCAGGGTGGGGCTGGGGCACATCCAAATCAGGAGTGGGTGGAAGGGGGTCAGCTGACAGAGAAGCCTGCAGGAGAGGCTAGCAGCACAGTTAGGGCCAAGTGCAGCAGCCAGAAGGGTTTCTTGCCCTGGAGGGAAACTGAGGCACAGGGTGAGAATATTGTACCCCATAGAAATGACATGGGGTGAGGTCTGAGGGGAGGTTCAGCCCTAGGCTGCCTGGATCTCTCCAAACTCTGCTGTTGAAAACAAAAAGTGTTGGGTGACACAGGAGGGACCATTCTTCCCTCAGAGATTGGCATCCAGCACCCTACCACCTGCACTTGCACCACTGCTTCTGCCTGTGAAGGTTTCTGCCAGTCGGAGTTAGGGGGAGCAGGACTGGAGGCAGCCATGGCCCTTTTCTTGCCCTGCAGAGCATAAGCCCATGGCCACAAACTGAGCAGTAGACAGAAGGAAATTACTCGGTCAAAGCCATGCAAAGACCCAGCAGCAATGCCGAGAACCCAATCTGGGCTCCCAGGGCCATACCCAGACCACAGAAAACATCTCACAACTCGTGCCAGCAGCCTGCCCACTGCTGAGCAACTGGGCCAGGGACCCTCATGTACCAGCAAGGTGCTCCCTTAGTCCCCACAGCAGCCACAGCCACAGCCAAGGCCTCAAAGGGAAGCTGAGGCTGAAGGGGTCAGAAAGAGCAGCCCTGGCTGCCCGGCACGTGCCACCCCCCTGCTCGTGTCTCCAGTGGCCTCTCTCACCCTCGGCATGGAGCAAGATGACATCAGCCTGGGTCTGGCTGTCTCTGATTATGTGACATTGCCCTATCACTGTCCCCTCTCTCCCCACCACCAAGCCTTGCACCTCCCCACATCCAGGCATCACAAATCTGCCCAGGAGCTTTCTGCCTCCAAACCCAGGTGGGGCCGTGGATAGACACCCACCAGGAGCCAGCGGGCAGCATGAGAATGGGGAACCACAGAGGTGGACCAAGTTGGGAGCCAAAGGAGGGAGTGGGCAGGGCACGGGCAGCCACACAAGACAAAAACCGTCGAGGCCAGGACTGACACACAGCAGACAGACAGACAGACAGACAAGGAGCTGCCGTACTTACAATCATCTGCCATTGAGAGGCGAGTGGAACAAGTGGAGAGAACAACCATCACATGAGTGCCCACCTCCTTCTCCAGCCTCCCCATCCCCAGCTGCTCCACAGCTGGGTACCCAGCCACACCCCCACCCCTGCCAGCCAGAAGGGGTGGAAGAGACAGGGATGCCCCCATCTGACATGCCACAGCACTCAGCATTATGCCCTGCCACAGCCACCACAGCCCCAAAGTGCCCCCAGCCCAACCTGCCCAGTCCTGGCTCTGCCCCAAGGCCACTCAGCTGCAGAGAGCTGGCAGATCCCATGTGAGTTTTGGCTCTGACACTCAGCTCCATGTCACCAAACCGCACAGCCACCCCTAGGCTGGAGCCCAGAGCCACCCTAGGCAGCCTTGTCCCTTGCTGTAGGAACCAGGCCCAGCACAGCCCCCTCCAAGGACTGCCTCTGCTCAGGACAATTGGTCAGCAGACCCACACGTACGTGCCACCTCCTCTGCACCCTGCACAGGGCTCTTTGCCTCCAGAATATGGAATAGCAACACATGGCTGGGAAGGGACAGAGAGAGACTGGGATGGAGACTGGCACCCAGTGGCACCAGTGTTCCTGCTAGATTTGCTGGGAGCAATGCAAGGCTGGCCTGAGCCAGGCTCTGGGCAGAGACAAGGTACCAGTGAGGTGGCACCACTAAGGGGTAACAGGTCACCAATATCCTTTACAGACACAGCACAAGGAGCCCACAGTCCCAGAAAGGTGATGCAGAGATCAGTGGCTCCAGAGCCTAAACTCAGCTTTGTGATAGGGACAAAAGCCACCTAGAGTGACAAGGACAGAGGTGTGGCTGGCTCAGAGCCCTCAGTGTCACTTTCCTGCCTGACTCCAAGAGAACTGCTGTCCCAGGAAGCTTTGGGGTACATGGCTACATTTGGGGAGGACAGAGGCACAGGGATGCCATACAGAGCCTCAAGGCCTGTAGGCAACCTCCTTCTAAGCAGGGACTTTGCTTTGCTCCCCTAGAGCCTGCTGGGCCCATGAGTAAGGAAGAGTCCAGCCTTGCTGGAGGGGGATGCCCCTCGTTACCCACATCACCTCCATCCTCATGATGCCAGTCCCTGCTCCCCAAGAAATCCCAGCCCCACAGCCAGGCTGACATGAAGTGTCTCCCTGCACTCTGAGAGCCTCTTGATTGACCTCCTGGCACAGAGACCATGGTCACAGCTGGTGCTGTTGAGAATGGCAGAGGATGCTCCCCCAGCTCAGAAGAATGGATGGAGAGGAAAGGCCCAGTGTCCCTTTTTGGTGCCAGAAGATGGCAGGAATGTCTTTTGGCAAAGCCAGCCCAGAGCATGCTAGACTGCACTGAGCACCTGGGTCAGGAATAACTTTTTCCTTCTCCGTCTTCTCCCTGGCCATGAGCTGGAAGCAGGTTCAGGGAGGCCATTTCTCCAGCATCCAGTGAGGGCACCTTGCCAGCAATGTCCCACACAGGTCCCAGTCCCAGCACCAGGGTCTCCCTCACCATCACTCACCGTCTGGTCCGTGAGTGGAGGCAAGACAATGGTCTTCTCCATCGTGTTCATCACCAGCTTCCAGAGCTCCTTCAGCACTCGCTTCAGCACTGTCTTCTCACAGATCTTGGCAAAGAGTGTCAGGCTGCAAAGAGAAGATGGAGCTGAATGTCCCAGCACAGCACCCCTGATGCCAGCCCTTGCCCAGCTATCCCGACCCTGCAGGTCCCCCACACTCCCAGGGTGGGTCAGGATCACTGAAAAATGTGTGTGTCCCTGTTGGCCCCACACTCACTTGCTGTCCAGGAGGTCCATGATGGGCTGCAGGACATTGTCAGCATCCTGTGCAACACTGCTGCAGGTGCTGGCAGGGACATTGCCAGTGCCCTTCACCTGGCCCAGGATGTCACCCATCTGCTTCACGCACTCCTCAATGTGTGGCTGGAAACTGGGGACCACAATGCTCAGGCAGCTTAGCATCTCCCACAGCCATGCCCAGGACCTGCTTGGTCAAGCAGAGAACCCAGCCAGGCCCTGCCTGTAGTTCCTTGATCCCTAAACCCACATCCTCTCAGCCAGGTGTACCTGGTGGCAAAGATTCGGCTCAGCTCATCCAGGACATTGTTGAGTTTCACCTGCAGTTCCTTGAGGATATCACTGGCTTCTGTGTCCAGCTGAAGGAGGGACAGATTGGAGAAACCATCAGGGTCCCTGGTCCAGCCCTGGGGGAATTTCTGCATCCCAAATGCATCCCTGGGCAGGGTGAAGCCCATCCATCATCTGACATGGTGGAAGAGCAGGGTGCTATGGGGTAGAATAGCATGATCCCATACAGGGGTGAGGAACCAGGGTCTGCATCCAGTGCTGTGGAGCCAGGGAAAGAACTTCCTCTGGGAAGAAGACACTGATCCAGCTCCTCCACATGGCTCCCTCCTGGACACCCAATACGCACCTCCTTACCACCCATGGCTTCAAACATCTTCTCAAGCTGGACACGGAGCTGCTGGATGTTGTTCATCAGGATGCAGGGCTGAGGGGAAAGGATGGAGAGTGGCATCAGCACCAACAAAAGTAGCCAGAACAGCTCTCTACTGCCCCAGGTCCCTCCCACCCTGTACTCTTGGACATGAGAACAGTCATGCCAGAGAGCCCTGCCTGGCAGCGTTTCAGAAACTGCCACTGGACAGAAATGAGGACAGAACCTTCCTCACGGGAACCAGCCTTGGAGCTGAGGTGAACGGCTGGGTCACCATGTGGGAACAATTCTACCTGGCAGCACCAGGCAGGTGGCAAGCAGAAGGAAGATACATCACCACTTTCTCCTTCTCCTTGGAGCAGTATGAGGCGAAATCCTTGGAGATGATCTCAGCATACTGGAGCAGCACATTGCTGATGGTCTGCAGCCAAATGATGGCAGCAGCAAAGACACCCAGACAGCAATAAAGCAGAGAGAGAAGACCACCATGAGTCCCATAGCAGTGAAACAAGCCAATGCCTGGGTAAGATCTGGGGCTCCTAGACCCTCTGGCCCCACAGATGTGTGAGGAGCTACACGAGCACAGCCACTGGAAGCCAGATCCAGCACACTTGGTTTCAGTAAGCAGCTCCATCACCCTCACAGCTCTGAGAGCATCAGCCATCAAGGCAGCACAAAACTCCCATGATGCAACGAGCCAGTGGCATTTAACTGACCTAGATTAATTGACCAATTATCTCATTATTGAGCTAATCTACTCTGCTATCATAGTTGGGGGAGCCACAGGGGCTGTGGCATGTTTGCTTGAACATGTTAGAGGTGGTGCAATCTGTGCCCTAATGTCACTGCCTGCAGCTGGACAGAACGTGACAGAGAGTGCAGGAGCCCTGGGCCAGTGCTGAGTAAAGAGTCCAAATGGTGCTGCTGGCCCAGCAGCCCCCACCCTGGTAGCTGCTCACCTTGGCAAATCTCCTCATGTAATGCCCAACAATCTGGGGGTCAGGGCACTCGAGTTTCTTGATGATCTCGAAGCTCTGGTTGAGCTGGGAGAACACATCCACCACAGAGCAAGAGAAGAGTGCGTGCTCCGATGTCTGCTGGAACTGGAGGAGTGAGAGGCAGTGTCAGCAGGATGCTGATTTTGATGGGAACACCCTGGGCATCAAGAGACAAGCCCCTTGCCCAATCCCCAGCTGCAGTTCCTGTACCAACAGTCCTGTGCATACCCCATCCTTCTTGTCCCGCTCCAGCGCTCCATGCAGGAAATCCCGGGACACCTCTTCATTCTCATCCAGCCACTGGATGACGAAGGGCTCAAACCATCTGGAAGAGAGGCCCATCCCCAATGAGGCCAGCCAGCCCCTGGGGCACAAGCACTGCCCCCCACCCACCAAGGGCTGCACTCACGCGGGGTACTCAGGCACGCGGCTCTTGAAGGCAGGCAGCTCGGTGACGTACTCATTGTAGAGCCACTTCACCTTGAAGTGCAGGTTCATGTAGTCCGCGCTCTTGCACAGGCGGTGCTTGTCGTGCTCTGCACAAGGGGAGTGTGTCCAGGCTTTGCCTCGAGCCCCAGTCCTGCAGGGAAGCTGCTCGAAGGGCAGCTCCCGGGATGCCAGGGAAATGGGGTGAAGATTGAAAAGCTTCTTGGGTGGGATTTATGCCAGGTGTTGTGTTGGTGAGGGGGTGAAATGGGTTTGGCCAGGGGACAGGTGAGGTGAGAGCATAGTGTGGCTCCTGCCTGGTTCCCCAGCCTGGCTTGGGGCACTCACCCTCCATTGCATACTTCATATCCTGAGCAAAAAGGTTCCACATCACCTCGGCACTGATCTTCCCCACATTTAGTTCCTGGGGAAACCTAGGGCGAGGGGAAAGTGGAGATGATCTCAGCATACTGGAGCAGCATAGTGGACCAGTCCTCCATGTGGAGACAGATCCCCCATACCTCTCCCCTGCCTCAATTTTCCCCATCTGTAGGTTACAACTCACTTCCAAAGGACTAAAACCACTACAGCCACTGCATTGGTATTCCCCCGGGTGCAAAGCAGGGTCCCCTTTCTCAGCACCTACTCACTGGTTCAGGCAGGGTGTGTAGGAGTTCTTGTCTTCCTCAATAATGGAGACTATCAGGGTGATGAGCTTAGACCAGAAGTCCAGGTTTTTGATGCTGGGGCCCTGCTCCTCTGGGGGCACCTCGGCTTTCTTAGTCTGGAGTGATGGGGACACAGCAGAGGCGCTGGTTAGCCTGCTCACAGTGCTCAATTTTGTGATGGGGCTAACAAAGAGGCAGGAAAGAGGCGCCCATGCAGTCCCTTCTTGTCTGGTCCCAGTCTCAACCCTACAGCACTCGGGCTCGAACACTGCCCAAGGTGTGGGGCACATTCTGCATGGTGCTGAGTGCTCTGGAGACAGAGCAGGAGGGCAGGGGATGGTGAAGGTTAGTGGGTGGCAACAAGGTCCCCCTGCAACACCTGACACGCCAGTGCATCCCATCTGCCCCTGCCTCACGCACCGGGTCTGTCTGGTACTCTCGACTGTACAGCTCGTGGCAGTTGTTGAAGATATATTCGTAGGTGGAGTTGAGGCAGGCCTTCACACAGTCCTTCACCACCTGGCTCGCCCGTGGGGGGCTCTGCAGCTCCTGGACCTGGATGGGCAGCAGGGGAGCAGTGTTAGAGACAGAGTCACAGCCCTGCAGCCACCCAGGAGCCAGCAAAACTCCAACCTTACAAAGAACTGGTACCAGCAAGGGTCAGGCTCCCCACTAGCGGCATGGGCAAGTGAAGCCCCAGCAATACCTTCATCCGAAAGAAGGTGATGCTGGTCAGCAAATCAACTGTGGACTTGAGATCCTGCAGCCGTTCAGGACTACTGGCAGGGAAGTTGTTCTGCCAAAGGGGGAAAAAAGAGCAGAGTTGCACACAAAATTCTCTCAGAGGCAGAAAACAGCCACTTGTTGTTTCAGACGGGGAGGAGGCTGAGGCACAGCAGCCACCTTACCCGGTACATGGAGAGGTCGATGCGCAGTGAGTTGTGCAGCTGGTCAAGGAGTTTGACGAACCTCTCCTTCTGTGGAGAAATGCCCCAGAGCCAGGTAAACAACAGAAAGGCTGCAGGGACCACCCCCCTCCCTGCTGCCCCTGGCTCTGTCTGCCTCCAGCCTAGCCCATGCCGCCCCTGGCTCATCCCTCTTCTTTCTGCTTTCCTTCATTTCCTCCTTTCTTCATCAGAGCCCTGCAGGTGGGCATGGGATGACTGTGGCAAATTGCAGGTCCTCACTGAAGGCCAGGGCTCACTGGCAGCCATCAATGGCTCCTGGGGCACTCGTGGCCTTGTTGGGCATGGTACAGGATTGAGAATCAATACTGTGCATCCCCTTTGCTCTCACTGGTGGCTGGTGCCAGAGGGGCAATGGGCTGTTCTGCCTGCCCTGCCCACTTGAACATCTTTGAGCATGGGGTTGGGGCAGGAGCTGGGAGTGTGCAGGGTTGTGCTCCTCAGCTACATGTCCCTGGATTAAAGCTTTCCAATTGCTGAGGGGAAAAAGGCAGAAAAAAGAGCAACTGGGCTCTCGCAGTGTTCACCCACCATCAGGGTTGAGCTGCCTCGAGACAAGGCTAAGATGACCCCAAGAGCTGGACACCTTCATGGGCTCCTCACTCACCCAACCAGGCTGCATCATGGGATGTGGGCAGGGAACTGCTCCAGGTGGAGAGTCTCCATTGAAGCTGAGTGGCTTTAACTTAGGTCAGCCCAGCTCCTGCCCAGAGAGCACAGGGCAAATCCTATGCTAGACTACAGATTGGGTGTCAGAGCTGAGGGCAAAGCAACCTCAATTGTCCAGTGATAGGACAAGGGGCAGTGGGTGCAAGCAGGAGCAGAGGAGATTCCACTTGAACATCAGGAGAGACTTTTTCACTGTGAGGGTGCTGGTGCCCTGGAGCAGGCTGCCCAGAGATGTTGTGGAGTCTCCTTCTCTGGAGAGATTCAAGACCTGCCTGGATGTGTTCCTGTGTGATCTGCTCCAGGTGATCCTGCTCTGGCAGGGGGATTGGATTCAATGATCTCCAGAGGTCACTTCCAACCCCTAACATTCTGTGATTCTGTGATGTGTGAACCACTCTGTCACAAAATGCTACCAGGAGGCATTTCACTTTGCACTGCTGCCAAGGGTGATTTGCACAACCCCACTGATGTGTAGCCTCCCACAAAAGCCTTAAGTTCCCCCCACAGCACTGACTATACCGGGTCAGGGCTGCCCACAGGGCTCTGCAGAGCCCAGAGCAGCTCCCCAAGTCCTGGGCAGGAGGACAAGGGGACAGGACAGGGCAGCGAGTTCCGTGCCTGCCTGGCCGTGGCTCGGCCAAGCCCGCAGCCTGCACTGGCAACCGCAAACCTTGGGCGCCCTTGACAGGCCCTGAGCCGAGACCGCGCGTCCCCAACAGCGCTGTAGAGCTTTAAAACTGGACACCACCGGTACCCGGGGTTAAAGCGACATGGCTGGGCACTTTAGGACCCAACCTTAGGCTCTCTAAAAAAAGAGAAAGAAACAAGTTTTTAACACCCTCCACATCAGACAAGAAGTGCTTTGTTCTTCCGTGCGTGCGGCTTCCTCCTGCATACCCTGCAGGCTCTTCTCGCTTCTCTGCTACCCCTGCAACAGGCACTGGGAGGTGAGCCAAAGCAGCTGCTGCTCCAAACTGTGTGTGGCCCTGGCTGCATCCCTGGCTACCCAACACTTCATCTGACCCAGACCCTGGCTTGACCCATGTGCACCCAGAGCAACTACCTGCTGCCTCTGGGATGACACAGGGGGAGAGCTCAGCCCCTCCTTGCCCATGTCCCCAAGGGCACACCCAGCCTCAGCACAAACTCACCCCACTTGTAGCACACAAGAGACCCAGCAGGCACCCATGGGTGCTGAAAAAACAGGCAAGTTTGCAGTGGTGCCAGGGTGTGCCCAAAGTGCACAGGGCTGTGCAAAACTCCTGGTGAGCTGCAAGGATAGCTTCTTGCCACCTGGTTGTGATTTTGCTCTTCCCCTCCTGCCACTCAGCATCCCAGCCCACTTGGACTCCAGTCACAGTTTTACCATAGGAACTCAGGGGGTACATTTAGACCCTCTCCCAGGAAGGTGGTGGCTCTTTTCCTTCCTGAAAATTGGGAGTAGGAATAATTTCTGGGCAAGCAGAAGCTAACCACCTCTGCTGCCTGGCTGCAGGTGGGAGCAGGGTGTTTTGCACTGCCCTGTTTTGCATCCTGAGCCCCCCACCCCCTCCCAAGAGAAGAGAGAAGAAGGAAGGAAGGTTTACGCACCATCGGACTTACCCCGAAATTGGAAGCAGCAAAGCGGTCAGAGGCTGAGACGTTGGTGGAAGCCGTGGTGTGGGCATAATAGGCATTGATGTTGGCCAGCAGGGTGCTCATCACGGCTGGCACCCCTGGACACATGTACTTGGAGGAAAGGCAGGCAAAGTGCCTGCAGAGAGAGGGGGATGGTGAGCACGGGGCCACAGCAGGGACTGCCCACAGGAAGGGGCACAGGGCTAGGGCACAGAGAAGGGGAGGGAGGGGTGCACAGGGTTGGGGTGTGCCAGGGAAGCAGGTCTGCGCCAGTGGCAGGCAGGTGGATGCAAATAGAGGCAGAAGAGGAATATGCTGACAGTGACCTCCCCAACCCAGGACCGCTGCAGACTCTTTGAGCAGGGTGGAGGGCAAGGAATTCAAGTCATGGCCTGGTAGATGGACTCCACCCCCTGGCAAACTGCAAACTCATCCACCAGTGTCCCCTCACTGTCCTCTGTCTGTCCCCACTGTCCCCTTGCTCTCCCCACTGTCCCCTTGCTGTCCCCTCACCATGTCCCCTCTCTGTTCCTACTGTCCCCTTGCTGTCTCCAGCATCTCCTCTCTGACCCACTGCCCCAAGGTGTCCCCATTTTCCCTTGCTATGTCCCCTCACTGTCCCAACTGTGCCCAAGCTGTCCCCAGTTCAACCTCTTTGAGCAGGGTAGAGTGCAAGGAACTCACGTCATGGCCTGGTAGATGGACTCCACCCCATAGCGCATTGCAAACTCATCCACAATCTCCTGGGCTGTCTCATCAAAGTAGACCTTCCAGGCATCGTCTCCCTTGGCATCAGGGATCTTCACCACCCCACCGTTTTGCAAATCCGTCACAAAATGGAAAAGGTTCTGGAGGCACAGAGGAGTCCCATCAGGTCCCCAGAGCCAGTGCAGTGGCATAGTAGCATTGCTGGGGTGGGGGCTATGCCCCCTGTGCCTACTTGAGGTGCTCACCTCATGCAGGCAGGTGTACTGCACATGGTAGGGAGCCACCTTCTCCTCGCCTTTGATCTCCACGCTGATGTGTAGCCGGATGGCTCCTGACACAGCCGACTTGTCTGTCCTCTTGTCTGTAGGGATACAGGGAGGGGAATAAGATGTGAGTCTTTCCCCAGAGCTACTCTGCTCATTCCTAGCCCCAAAGATGGGCAGCCAGCTCCAGCACAGAGGGGCTCTTGGGGGCTGGGGCCAAGGGGATGCCCAGCAGCAAGTGCAGTCAGGCCAGAGTACAATGCAACCAAGGCATTGCAGAGAAGAATTTGGCCAGATCTCCACAGGCTACAGAGATGTGGCCTCTCCATGCCTCGGTTTCCACTCTACAAAGGGCCAGGGCTCCAGACCTCCTGAGCACAGGGTTTTGAGAATGACCCTGGGAAAACACTCTATCCCCATGGCTTTCACTATTGAATATTTTTTCACAGCACTAAGGTGCTGAAAGAGCCCTCAGGCCAAGGCTGGCAGCCCAAACTCCTGGGAGCTCAGGGCTGTGGCAGGGCAGCCAGTTACCGAGGTTGTACCAGACGTCCATCTCCCCACTCAGGGTCCGGACCTCAATGATTGTCTGGCCCAGGAAGTCATCAGACTCCCTCTTGAAGCGCTGCTTGACGCGGGACTTGATGTCATCGTCTTCATCCCAGACACGGACTTTGATGCGGTCAGAGGAATTATGGCACTCGCTGGGGAGGTGAGAAGAGGCAAGCCCCAAGATGAGCAGGGAAATCTTTCCAGGCTCTCCCCAGCCTGTTTCCCTAAACAAGGGGAATCACCCCAGCAACAGGCAGGAAATGGGGAAGAGAGGAGATGCGAGGGCACCAATTCTCCCTGGTGGGCTTGGCAGGGTTCTGCTACAGCTTGGATCAGCTCCCATAGATGGAAGCCAAATCCTCTACGGCACAAAACCAGCACTCCCAGCAGCCCCCTGTCCACCCTCAGATGGGGCAGGACAAGACCTCCACCACCATGCAGCAATATGCTGACAGCTAGCACAGCCCATCAAGACCAGTGTAGCCTAGAGCGGGGACAGAGAGAGCAGGGGTGAACTTACAAATGGAAATTCTCCTCCCAGACCGGGTTGAGATTGCCGTAGATAGTTTTAGTCCTTTTTTTTGTCTTTCCAACCTGGACAGTGACATATGGGTCACTGGAACCCGTCTTATCCTTTGCTTGCAGGCCCTGGGCACAAACAACTGCAGCACAGCATGGCACAGTACAGCATGCACGTCCATTCACATGAGGCACATGGGTGGCACACACAGCAAAGAGAAAAAACAGGCAAAGAGAGAAGTCAGTGCCACAGTCACACCAAGATCCCCACAGCAGGCACCTTGTATGCTGACAGAGCCCCAGGGTCTGAAGCTATTTTGCAGAATGAGGGGCAGGAGGGGCTTGGAGCACACAGCATCCTTGTGCAAGAGGGCAGCCACATGATACCTCCCACAGCACATGGTGCCAGAACCAGGCACAACCAGAACCTACCCGTGATGCTGATCTTGGCTGACCATTTGGAGGTGCCATCCAGGACACTCTGCTTCACTGCCTTCATCTGCTGCGTGTGTGTGGTCTTGGTGACCCCAAACACCTCCTGGATCAGCTCAAATATCTCTGGTTTGTTGCGCTCCCGGATCTTCATGCGGTCCTTGAGCACCATGATGATATTCTGCGTCCGGTCCTCTGCTCCATGCTTGGAGCTCTTCTCTGCTGCCCCTGGGAGAGGACAAACACAGGTGAGACAGAGGCAGGAGGAGCAAGTATCATCCAGCAGAGAGCCAAGAGCTTCACATGCCCACCATGGATGAATGAATTCAAACCTGGAAGGCTGTACATCCTGCCAAGGACAGAGCTGCCCTGCTCACCACTTCCCCCATGCACAAGGCAAAAGTACTTCTCTCCCTGGGGCCTCTCCTTCCTCCCCCTCCCAAATGAGAAGGGATGAAGTTGCAGGCAACGGTTCCTTACTCTGCAGGCAGTCCGCATTGAGCAGGTCCTGGCACTTCTCGTGACACTTGACACCACACTCGGCACAACGCATGCCCTGCCGGGCAATGCCCCACAGCAGGCCCTCACACTCATAGCAATAGGTAGGGGTGGTGGCTGTCCACACCTCGAAGTTGTGGGGTGTTGTGCAGGAGATGGGGTACACTAAGGCTTGCAGGGTCTTCTTGTAAACATGGTTTTTCTGTGCAAGGACAGAAGACAACAGGAAGAAAGTTCAGGCTTTCCTATACAGCAGCTGAGAGGGTGCAGACACCTCATTCACAGATGCAGCCATAAGCATCTTGGCTGCTTTGGCATCACCAGAGGAGGATGCTGGTGTGGCACAGACCCCACATCTTCACTGCTGGTTCAGTTGGCTGTGGTTTATCCCTCCCACCATGATTGCCCACACCCCACACTGCCCCAGCACCTACCAGCTCCTCGTTGTTCAAGGTGCTTGAGGCCAGTGCAGACGTGATTCCTGCTTTTCTGGACTGAACCAGGGACTGTGGGAAAGAAACATAGTTCTGAGATCCAGCAAGGCATGGAGTGTTCCTCCTGCACTTCTTAAGAGTCACAGTAGCTGTAAAACACCAGGGATAGACCCTGCCCTCAGGGAAGAGTGGGTGCTGACTGCATGGGCAGGCAGTGGGGACTGCCCAGCTCCCTGTGATGCCATTGCTGCAGTGCCACCCTGCTGCACCATGGGACTGTGTTACAGTTTTAGGGCTATGCTTAATTGTAAATAAGGTTTTCCAGAAGATTCGAGTCTAGGGTCTGGACAGAACAATGAAAGATAAGTTTATCTCATCCAATTGGTCTGCAGAATTTCTTATATTTTGCAGCACAAGCTTGTTTTCTCTCTCTCTGGGCCCTCCCTTGCCTGGATTCTTGCTTCTCTGTCTCTGCCTTTGACCTTGCTTGCTTGGCTGCCTGATTTCTTTTTGGGTTTGGTAAGGTACAGCGTAGGATAGAAGTAACATAGCTATACACAGCCCTCTGGACTTTTATGTCCACATGGGTGTGGGTCTGTACAGGGGGGAAAAGAGAGAGAAATGCATTATTTGTACAAGGGAGTGTTGTGTTGTTGTTAAACTGTAAATATATGTAAATAAATTTTGCATATGTTTCTTGCCTTTTATACTTTTATATTTGGTCTACTTTTGTGAATATAATTTCATTTTACTTCCAAATTCTGACTAAGTGTGGCAAATTTACTCTTTGGGGTGGTCCAATCCAAACTACAACAGACTGGAAGGAATTTAGCAGGCCATGGCATTCCCAGTTCAGCCCCAACAGGGCAGAGCCTCTCAACATGTCTTGAGAACCCAGGGAGACAAGGGTGAGAGGCACTTACCATTGCCTGCAGGCAGCCAGGGTCAGTGAAGGGGAAACAAAAGGCTGTTAGTGCAGGTCAGCTCCAGCAGACCAAGTCCTGGCCCCTTCCCTCTGGAACGAATGGGAATCGGGGCAACACCAACCCCTCACCCAGTGCTGGGCCAATCTCTAGGGGGTTTCCCACCCCAAGCCACAGGCTGACTCCAGACTACCAAATCCCAGCAGGGAAAACATCATCCCTGCCCAGCTCCTCCACTCAGCCCACCCCATCACCATCCACAACCCAACACCCCAAAACCCCAACAGCAACACAGCACAATGCAGAAGCATCAGTGGTTGCCCAAGTGGGCTGGGGGGTGGAGGACAGCAGTGGGGGGGAGCAGGGGCAGCAGGAAGGGAGAGAGCAGGCAAGTTGAGGACAGGACAGAGGTACCCTGGGGAGGGCACAAAGAGGAGGTGGTGAGGTGCAAAGTAAGGGAGAAGGAGGTGAAGGGGGCCTAATTCTGGTACAAAGGGTGTCTGGATTCCAAAATTACTGTTTGTTGTCACCAGGGGGTGACAGCAGACTGGCCCTGTGTACTTCCACCCAGAGGCTGGATGGGACCCCAGCATGAGGCTGTAGTGGTGCAGTGTGACAGTGGTGGCAACAAGAGCATAGTGGGGGCTGTGCATCTCAGAAAAGCCAGCACCACTCCTCCTCTGGCACATGGGTTCATCTGCCTAGCACCAGCATGGTACAAGCTGTGGGGAGCCTATGGCAGGTGGGACAGGAAGCAACCAGGGACACACACTGGTAAAAAGATGGGAAATCAGACACAGCTCAGGGAAGCCTTGAGCTGATGCTTGGTGTACAGACAGGGCCCGGGAAAAGCACCCTAGGGTAGGAAGAGCCCAGATGTGCTGTCCTCACAGCTCCCTGCTGTGAGGGCCAGGGCCAAGAGACCCCAAACAGCCTGGGACACCCCCACACCCTACCAGTGGGTCTGGAGGAGGCTGGGCAGTGCTGGCCAGCAGCACCCAAGGGTGCTCTCTCTTTAACCTTTCAGATCACGCTCACCAGATCGCTGACTAGAGGGAGAGATTTGCGTCCAGGCTTAATGTCAGGCATGCTGTTAATGCAGCGCAGAAACCTTACTGCCGCCCCTCTGGACAGCCAAGCCAGGCCAGAGGAAAGAAAACAGAAAACACAAAACACAAGCCATGTTAGAGGCAGGTGGGGAGCAGGGCACAGCCGCCCAGCAAGCGTTGGCAGAGTCCAGCAAGGCACAGCAGAAGCGAGGCCAGGAGCTGAGTGATGCACTAGGAGGAGCCTCACCAAATCGCTAACTAGGGGGATGGGCTTTCGCTTGCGAATATCCGGCATGCTGTCTATAATGATCAGCCCACCTCCAGGCCTGCAAGAGAGATGAGAGTCAGCAGGCACAGCCAGGCTGAGCCAGCCAGAGGCTCTCTGCTTCTGCCTGGTGTTCACTCAGGACTCAGCGATTAAATCCCAGGTGGCCTAGGATGCACCCACAGAACCCCCATTCCACCTCGTCCCCAGCTGGGGTAAGAGATCCCTGAACTAAAAATTGGGGGGGAGGGGGATTCTGGCAGAAAGCTGATATTCCCCAGGTGAAGATGTTTTGCTTCAGTGGTGCCACAGCAAAACACAGGAGAAAAAAATAGCCCATTTGGCTCTGCAGCACAGAGTAGGAGAGCTGGAGCTTCCTTCTGAGACATCAGAGGTGAGCACTGAGCCCTTCTCCTTCAAGAGAAACCAAATCAGCACAGCTCAGGCAGAAATGTTGCCTTGCAGCCTCCAACCCTGGCTACAAGAAAACCCCTGTATGATCTGGTGGCTCCTCAAGGAAACCTGCCAGGTTCTCCCTGGGTCAGCAGCAGGGCAGCCTGTGAGGGTGAGATGGGAGTAAGACTCACAGGCCACCCAGGTGAGAGGTTCAGGGGTTCCCCATGGCACCACTCAAGTCCTAGATGGCAGGGGAGAAGTGGAAACTACCACCCCAGCTTGGTCCCATCCCAACGTACTCACCTCCCTGTTCTCCCCCTCAACAAGTGGACATGGAGTGATGGCACTTCTGCTGGCTCTTCCAAAAGCACCAAGTGACCAGCATTCAGCCAAAAAATCTGGCTCCTTGCATGCCCATTACTGGGCAATGTTTCCCCATGCCAGCCCCCCATGAATTCAGTAATCACATCCTAAAGAGGAGGGAAGATCAGCCCATGAGCCCTGAAAGCCAGAAGGTACCAGTTCCCCCACATACTCACCCGCCTTTGAACCACAGGGATTTAGCTTCTCCATCGCCTTCCCCACGGGCCTGCAAGACATGGGGCCACTGTCACAGGTACAGTCCTGAGCCCTCAGCTCAGCTGCCTCCCCAGGGCTCAGTGCTGCTGGTAGCTGAGTGCCCAGCCAGTGCCTGCATCACTGAGGAGGCATGGAAAGGGTTTAGAGTGTGGGCAGAGAAGAGCAGGTTCTAAAAGGAGGGGGCACTTCTCAGCAAAGGGCTTGCACTGGGAATGAAACACCTTCAAGAGGCTGAACTAGGCAAGCAGTGGGCACACTTCAGCAGAGGGGCTTGGGTTGCCAAAGCAGTGGAGATGGCTGCAGTGTGTGAAAGTGGGGGACTGGAAAAGCATCTTTGGAAAGGCTCAGCAGGTCCACACAGACTCACAGACAGCTGGAGAGGATTGCAGGGAAAAGCCAGAGCACACCAGGCGTGGGGTGTGTGCAGGGACTGTCCCACAATGCCACTTCCTGTGCAGGGGACATTGTTTTGGGAGAAAAGGGAAGGAAGAGCCAATGGTAGCTCCCTTGTGGGGAAATCCCTGCACGACACACACCCCACACACTATGGGGGCACACAGGTTGCTGGGTCATTGGGTTGGACATGCTTACCTGCAGGCAGGCTACACCCCTTCCCTGCAGGAAGGGAAGGCACGGGTGCAAGGGCCATGGTGGTGGACAACTGAAAAGAGAAGCGGTGGGGACGGGGACCAAAGCCCCATGGGGGTGAATCCAGAGTCAAAACAAAATGAAAAGATGGAGGATGGAGTCTAAAAACAGAACAAAAAATCGTCAACTCAATACAGAGGAGAGGGTGGAGAGGCTGGCACAAGCACACCACATCCAGCACACACCAAGGGAAGGTCCTCAGCACTCCCTGCCACTCATGAGGGTCCCACTTGGTGTGAATAGAGTTGAAGTGCCACTATTATTAGAGGCCCCCAGGTCCCCACTGTCCTCAGGGTGTGGGATGTCCTTGGGATCAGGGAGCGGATGTGTCTAGAAAATGCCCAGTGGCAGGAAGAGTACACAATCCCAACTTATCATGCGGCCAGCTCTGGAACTTGGCAGCGGGCAGCCACGGGGGTGCTCACCTCCTGCAGCTGCATGCAGACTTTGTTGAAGGCTCTCAGCCAGTTGGCTTTGGCTCGTTCTTTGGGGTCCTGCACCTCCACCTCTGCTTGCTCCCTGCAAGGACACACACCTTGCTCACCTCCCAGCACAGCATCAGGGAGGAAGGAGTCAGCCCTCACATCCCAGGCAGGACTAAGGCTGCAGTTTAGGGATCCTGATGGGCCTTGAGGCAGTGTGGCCATGGCAAAACCCCTCTCTTGCTACCAGGGTGGGCTCTACAAAGGTAGCAAGTCCCACTGCAAAGGGCAGCACAGTTAAAGCAGAGCGACGAGGAGGAGCCATCAGGGAAAGGGCAGCCCAGTCTCTCTGCCCTGGGCACCCAAGTGACATAGAGGGATCCCTCCAGGAGCAAAAGGCCAGAGAACTGCCAATGACACAAACATGTGGAATCAACATCCTTTGCTCCTCATCTCCTCAGCAGGACATTCTGCCCGCTTTCCACTTTCCAGAGTTAAAAGCTCCCAACTCCTTAGTGGCTCCAAGCCCAGGAGGACCTGCCAGGCTGAGCATGCTGACTGGTGTGGATTTTTTTCTCCTTTCTTGCAAAATCAAGACATGGAAGACAAGAAAATAAACCCCCCAAACATCTCATCCTCCTGGAGAGCCTGATGTGACATGACACTGGAAATGGATCCCAGAATCAGGCTGGAATGAGGCCAAAGGGAGCTCAAGAGATGAACCTGTCCAAACAGGCCCTCTGCAGCCTTGCCTGTGCTAAGCTGTGGTCCCTAGCACAAATCCACTGTCCCTGGTGTCCAGCCTCTTCCCCAGAGAACAGACACTGCAGGCAGACCTTTGTCAGGACTCTGATTAGCCCTTGGGTCTAAATGTGTATTTTTTCTGAAAAAGATCATTTTGCCTTCCTTAAAAGTAGAGAGTCCCCAGCTCTGGTCTACAATTTAAAATAAATAAAAGACTGAAAAACACCTCTCATGCTTCTCCTCTGCAGTGAGGAGAGCAGTGATACTTACCAAACCATGCTAAAATGAACGTGTTCAATAATTAAAGGCAGAAACCAATACACAGAATCACAGAATAGTTTGGGTTGGAAGGGACCTTAAAGATCATCTAGTTCCAACCCCCTGACATGGGCAGGGACATCTCCCACTAGATCAGGTTACTCAAGGCAACACTTCCATGGTTGAAACCTCCACAACTTCTCTGGGCCTGTTCCAGTGCCTCACAACCCTCATGGGGAAGAATTTCAGCCTAGTGTTTAATCTAAATCTAACTTCCTGCAGTCTGAAGCCATTGCCCCTCATCCTATCACAGCATGCCTTTGAAACAAGTCCCTCTCCAGCTATCCTGTAGGCCTCCTTCAGATCACCCTTGCAGAAATTATTCCCTCAGTATAAATTAGTCACATGCTGCAGCAGGGACCTGGCAAACAACTAATTCATCTGTAGAGCACAGGAGGCCACTGATGATCTTTTAGCACTGGCCTAGGGAGAGGACTGACTCCTGTGAAGCAGGTCTTCTGACTGTGATCAGCTCCACGGTACATCCTCTATGCAGGGAGCCAGAGAAGAGGAATCTCAGCCCCAAGCCCTCACCTCCCCCATTTCCAGGTTTGTCCCAGGTAATAATCCTGCACCACAGTAGCCCTGACAGGATTTTAAATGCATTGAGCTCTGCTGGGTCCAGGCAGTGCACCCAAGAGGGCTGGTCTTTGCCTGGGTGGCTTCCCCAGCTTCGATGCTTGAAGCACCTGGAAAGGCTCCAGGCACTGCAGAAGGTCTCTGGTGCTGCCCCTTGACACTGCAGCACAGCACCAGCCTCAGGCCACCCTCAAAGCATCCTCAGTGTCATCAAGCACAGAGCAATCCCAGGAACAGATCAACTCTCCCTCCTACCTCTCAGCCAGTTTCAAGGGCTCAGGCTCGTGGGCTGCTTCTTCAAGGGGAACGTCATTTGACTCCTGCTGGGCCTGGAGAGTCTCTGGGGGTTCCTGAGGGACAGAGATATCCTTCTCCTCCTTCCTCTCCTCCTTCTCCTGTTGCTGCAGCTTCATCTGTGGGACCATCTGGGGTTGCTGGGGTTGCTGGGGTTGCTGCTGCTGCTGTTGTGGTTGCTGCTGCTGCTGCCCAGGAGGTTTTTGTGGTGAGGGGTAGGCATCATGCTCAGCGGTTTTGTAGGTGCCCTGATCCTGCAGGTCCTCCTCCTTGGGGTAGCCTTCTTCATTCTCACTGTAGTCCTCATTGAACTCTTCCTCCTCCTCCTCCTCCTCCTCCTCCTCTTCTTCCTCTTCCTCTTCCCCCTCCTCTAAATAGAGGTCATCTTCCTCCTCCTCCTCCCAGTGGGGCGAGTCCTTGCGGTAGCTGACGGAGCTGTGGCAGGAGTGGTAGGAGTCTCCATCCCGCTCATCCATCTCCGAGTCCCGCAGGCTCTCGTTTTCAAAGTCCTCACTCAGCTGGGAGCTCCCCTGGCTCAGCTCCACTGACGAGGCATAGCGGCTGCTTCCTGTGGGGCTGTGGGGACAAGGGTACAAGGACAGGGCTTCCATGGGTCCATAGCCCGGCCTGCCCCATGCATCCCAGCAAGAGCTTGAGGTGAGACAACAGTGCAGATCCCCCAGAGGCAGAGCCCTTGGTGAGCACCAGGCTCGGGCTCCTTGTCCTGGGAGCTGAATGCAGAGACTTAGGAGGCTCCATGGGCTGGGAACAGCCCCACAGGCTGGGGCACTCTCAAGGGCCTGACCTTCTGAACTGGGCTGAGCGTGGGGAAGTAGGCGATGATATCTGTTCCCTCAGCTCATCCCTGCCAGGGATAGAGACACAGCGCAGCCAAGCAACACCCCCAGACAGGTTGTGACTCCTGCTTCCCCCAAACCATCCTGCCCCAAATCCTGAGATCCATCACTCAGTCTCTTACTCTGACACCTCACTATTCCTGTAGACCTTCTGGGTATTCCCTCCATCAACACCATCACTCCCCTTAACCACATGATCCCTACCCAAGAAGTTCCCTCTCCACTCCTCCTGCCCAGCCAGACCCCTTCCCACCACCCCATCTTTCCCATTGGCCCGAGGCCTTCCAGCACCCCCCTCTCACAGCCACCTGCTCCTGGGGGAGCAGCAATGCAGAGGGACTCCCTGCAGCTCAGGAGGCTGCTGCAGACAGGGCATCTGCAGAGCTCCATGGAGAGAGGCTCACATAAGCAAACATGCAGACAGGACAGCGACATGCCTAGGAAGAGGCCTACACCATGTCTCCAGCACTGGCAGCTAGGGCTCAGGAGTGGGCAAGGGTGAAGGGGACAAGGTGATGGGACAGGATTGGCAGAGTCCTGGGCCAAGAGTAGCTGAGCCAGGGAGTGGAGAGCCAGGAGACACCACAGGAAGGAAGATGCTGGGGAATACCCAGGCTGGTCCCAGCAGGAAAGCATACTAGCATCATCCAGGTACCCTGGGGAGTCAGGGAACAGGGGTGCAGGAGTCATGGCTTATGTCTGGAAACCTCTCACCTCTCCAGCCTGATTGTGGCCAGAGTCGAGAGAAGGGCCCTTTGCACACCATGAGGGTCCCAATCACTGCATGAGGCTTTTGCCCAAGCAAGGTGTTTCCTGTGAGGTGACCAAAAATGGAGAGCGGCATTTGAGTCCCCAAGACCCCAGGTCCCATACCTACTGGCATGACAGTGAAAAGGCAGCAGTGTTGCCAGTCAGTCACTGTGCCAGTGAGCAGGACCAGGGTGTTAGGGTATCACTCCCATGAACTGGGACACAGCAGCAAGAAGGGACACCGCCAGGCCAAGAGAGACCTAGAGCATGTCAACACTGCTCCTCTGCGAAGCAGCCTGGGGTGGGGAGAGGGAGACCCTGTGGCAGCACAAGACCACCCCTGCTGGGACTGGTGTTGGCCTCACCACGGCTGCAAGGACCAACTACAGCACACTGCGACAGCACACAGCAGACAGCACTGCAGCCACCCATGGCACACAGCGCTGCAGCGACCCACAGCACACAGTGCTGCAGCCACCCACAGCACACAGCGCTACAACCACCCACAGCACACAGCACTGCAGCCATCCACAACACACAGCACTGCAGGCACACAGCACTGCAGCCACCCACGGTACACAGTGCTGCAGCCACCCACGGCACACCACGCTGCAGCCACCCACAGCACACAGCGCTGCAGCCACCCACAGCACACACTGCAGCCACCCACAGCACACAGCGCTGCAGCCATCCATGGCACACAGCGCTGTAGCCGTCCACAGCACACAGTGCTGCAGCCACCCACAGCACACAGTGCTGCAGCCACCCACCTATCAGATAGGTCTAGGGACCGCCTGCTCTCAAGGGAAGGCTGGCGGCTGGACCGCCTGCTCGACTCGGAAGCGGACTCAGCATCACTGCGCCCGTGAGCGGCAGAGTCAACGCTACCATAGCGTCTGCCAGGGAGGAGAGGAAGATCATCAGCGAGGTACCAGACACCACACCGCTGCCACCCACCATGCCCTGGCATCCCCTGCTGCTGTCAGGATGCCAGCAGGAAGCTTCTGTCCTAGTGGTTGGGGCTGGCACCTTGGGCTGGATGCTGGCAAGGAACTGGGCAGTGCTGTGGCTAAGGTGATGATATGCCAGGCAGGCATTCCTGCCAGCAGCTCTGCCTGCAGCCACCTCTGCACCCTCAGCCAGGCCACATCCCACAAGCTCAGCTCCCAGCAAGCACAGATGGGGCTTGGGGTTCCCAAAGCCCAGGAAGGACAGAGAAGAGTAGTGACCCAAAAGAACTTGAAATTCTTTCAATTAGAAGGCAGGGCTTGGGGCCAGCATCAGCACCATCTTCCTCACCTCAACATCCTTGCCTCTGTCACTCATTGCCCTGTGAGCACCCTCCCTGACATCACCCCAGGAACTCGCTGGCCTCTGCCACCTGTGGGGGCAGATTGAGAGAGCAGGTCCCAAGGCTGAGCTGGCTATGCCAATGTTACCTGATGGGACGCTGGTCTGAGTAGTCCATCTCATAGCTCTGCATGGAGTCAGTGTAGGAGTCACGGGAGCTCTGCTGCTGGTGCCTCATGGGGTACTGGTGGACAGAGGCATTGGGCTGGGAGGTGGTGTAGTAGGGGGGTGGGATGCTGTTGCTGGTCTCGCTGCGGTAATCACTGTCTCGGTCATCCACTGTGCTGTCAGGGTCATCATCTGCAAGGGGCTGCAGTGAGCGGGAGAGCCCCACAGCTGTTGCCCTGTGCCCAGCACAGTCCCGCTACTGCCACCACTGTGTTGCCACAGCCATGGGACCATGCTGGGGAGATGGACTCAGGAAGGGGTGGGGGGCAAGATGTGCAGGTTCCCCTCTGCAGAAAGGGGTTTAGAGCAAAAATGGGCAGGGGGAAGGGGAAAATAATATGTACAAAAAGGGACAAGAGGAGGCAAAGCCAAACCTTCTCATTGCCACCAGGGCACGCCGAGAGCACAGAGCCTCACAGGGCCAGCCTATGAGGACAGCCCTGCACAGCACAGAGTGCTCAGTGCTTCCATTCTCACCCAGCACAGATCCACAGCATGAAGCCACAGGACCTCTGAGCAGCCCCAGGCTAAGCTATGGCACAGGAAAGGGGGATGCATTGGGGACCACCAAGCAGAAAGGGAGGAGGGGACAGGATACTCACTCTGCTGTTCTCCCCAGCCAAAATAGTTCCAGTTGCCTAAAAACAAAAAAAAAAAAAAGGCAGAGACAATAAGTATGGAGACAGGTCTAGGGCAGCTGCAGGAGCTGGCTGGGAGGAAACAGCATGGGCAAGGTGGCATTGAAGTTCACTGGGGACAGTGCCCAGGCCTTGGGATGATGATAGCAAAACAGGCTATGAACAGTGCCTGAGGCTGGGCATGGTGATATCAACCCAGGCTGGGGACAGTGCTATGGCTTGGCACAGTAGCACTGAATTTCACAGGCAACAGGGCCTGGGGCTGGGCACAGAGTTACTGAACTGGCTTGGGATAGTGCTGGGCTGTGCATGGCCTTTGCATGATTACAGGAGGGTAAACTGAAGCACAGGTTGGGACAAACCAAGCTGCCACCCCAGCTCCCCCAGATCTCTCTGCCAGTGCCTCCACCAAGCAGGCCCCTCATCAGCTTTGCTGCCCTTTGCCCAGGCTCACCAGAGGACTGTCCTTACCAGCCTCATTGCCATGCTCACCCACACCCTTTTCCCCTAGAACTCAGCCCCACAGGAGGGCTCAAACACTGCAGGGAAAGGAGACAGCAAAGAAACACCAGCAGACACAGAAGGGAGGATGGGAACAAGGACTGAGATAGGGTGTGGGGTGAGGCTGAGCCCCACTTGGGTTAGGGTCCAGTGCCCCAAGGCAAGCATGGACCCCACGGTGTGGGGAGCTGGAGGGACAGGGCAGTGGAGGGTCCCACACCAGGGCAGGAACAGGGCAGCACTTACAGCACTGGGAGCTGTGAACAGGCAGAGGCTTTTCCTGCTCCTCCTGGAAGGCATACTGGGAAGAGACAGGACAGTGAGGGCTGCTTGCTCACAGCACTCATGCTCCCTGACCCTCACGCTTGGCCTGGTTATGCCCTGACTTACATCATCCTGGTCCCGCATGGCATTGAGCTGCTCCAGCTTCTTGGCCCAGTACCTGGCCTCCTCCTCAGGGATATCTGCAAGAGCAAAGACCACTACTGGTGCACAGATACCCCACCCCAAAACAGCCCCCAGCTTTTGGGGCTACAGCATCAGACGCCCATGCTCACCCCCAAGGCCCATGAGCATCCCTGGGGCTAGGAGCAAGGAAGGATGAACCCCGGGCCTGAGGGCCCAGGGATGATACCCACCCAGTGGTAGCTCAAAGCGTGTGTCAAGGAGGATTCGGTGGAAAGTGGGATCCTTGGTGCCTGAAATCTCATTGTCAGTCATGATAACCTGGGAGTCAAGTGTGAGCCATTCTCCAGGGCCTTCCTGCAGGGCAGAAATGGGGGTGAAGAGAGCTGCCACAGACACCCCCTCTCAAGTACCACAACCCCATGCACACAAGGGTGCTCCAAGCAGGGCCCTCTCCAAGGACAGCCAGGGGTTGACTACATGTCTTTTAGGCTCTGGCATGGGGATGCACATGCCTCGCTCCCTACCTCATTGGACTGCCGGATGGTCCGGAGGGGGATCCACACTGTCCCCACCATGGTGTCCCAGATCAGCCCCTTGTTCCACACCTCCACCGTGAGGCCCAGGTCAAGCCGGTTGATTTCACTGGGAAGTGCATAAAGGCATCAGGTCACCCCAGCAGCACCCCCCCCCCCCAGCCTCTGCCTGTCTCCTTGGTCCCAGGTCTCAGGTAAGCCTGCCAAGACTGGGAGCAGGCAGAACACTAGCAGTGGAGGTAGGAGGGAGCAGCAGGGGTGGGAGAACCAATGGTGACCCCTGGTCACTCACAACATAAAGTCCTGTTCCCAGGAGGGCAGGTTGCCCCGCACTGCAATGGTTGTGCTCTTGACATTTTGCACCTTCAGTGTCACGTAGGTGTTAAACTTCTCTGTGGGAGCAAAAGCACAGGCAAGTGGCCCCCAGTGCATCCCCCAGCCCATCTATGCATCCACCCCCCTAGGCACCCTGCACTGTCACCCTCCCATGGAGTCCCCCTACAATGCCCTCAGTGCTCTAATACAACTTGTCCAGGCTAGCTCTGAGCCCCTCAATCCTGTCCATGGCACCCCCATTTCTGAGGCTGGGCCTGGCATCCCCTCGCCATCCCCCAGCCCTTCTTCTGATCCTGCCACATCCAATCAGCCCAAAAGCCAAGCCCCAAGCCCCAGCCCCACACCCCAAGGTGGGCAGGCAGGTGTGGGGGTTGCTTACCTTGGGGCCCGTCGAACTTGGCCTTTTTAACTGCAGGGACAGAGAGGGAGGGAAGAGGTTCAGCCTGGAAGACTCATGCAGGGCTAGGGACTCCCACCAGGCTGTCAAAGAGATGGGAGGACCCCAGACCTGGATGCCCCCCCCACCTCCACCATTCCCAGCTGCAAGATGGGGAAAGGTGGTGAGATCCCTCCTGCTGGTGGTGTAAATCAGGAGACCCCAGTGCTAGGCACTAGGGAGGGGGATCAGGCATGAGCTGGAGCAGGGCACCAGAGAGCAACAAAGGCCCCCCCAAAAAAACTGCCCCTCTGGGACAACCTGAAACATCTGACTGCAATCCCAAATGCCCAGCCTCCCTTCCCCCACTTTCTCTCATCACTTCTGTTTTCAGATCCATTTGGGATGCTATCATATATGTGCTGCTGTGAAAGGACCAGGGTGGGAGGTACTGTGAGAACCCTCCTCCAGCTCCAGTCCCCAAGAGGGCCACCAGCCCAGCAACACCAGGGTTAAGGCTCTAACCACTGACCCAGATTTCGTCCAGGAAAGATGGGGGGTAGGGAAGCTGCAACCCTTCCCACCTGACCACAGCCCTTGGGGTAGTGGAGGTATACCCTAAAGTGTTGTGTATCTGAGAGCCCCAAAGTGTCCCCCACTGCACCCCAGCCCTGTCCCCCTCCTGTGGACACCAAGGACTGGTTCCCATCCTCCCCATTGGAGACTCCTCCCAGGGGGCTGATTGCATGTGGCAGGACAGTGGCTGCATCTGGGCTGGATCCTGCTCAGCACTATGGGAACAAATGCCCCAGTGCAGGGAGCTGCAGGGATCCCAGCCATCAGGATGCTCTTATGCCCAGAAGCTTCTTGCCTAAATATCCCCAAATGTCATCAAATCCTCAGCTCGGCACAAAATCAGCTTCTCCTGTGACTCCTAGGCCTTCAAAACCTCCTCAATACTCACATCCTCCCAGCAAAACCCTGGATCCTCAGCTTTACAACAGTGCTGCAAGTGGGAAAGCACGGCGGGGTTGGTACACAAGTTTCGTCCACAATGGGGAGGCAAACAGGCAGCTGGGAAGAGCTAAGCACCAGCACTGCTAAAGCCAAGAGGTGGCAGGGGCAAGCAGTGTCCTCAGGGCTCCCAGGAAGGGAACAGGCAGGGAAGAAATGACACAGCATCCAGAGAATAGGTCGGGTGCCAGAAGAGAAAGGACCAACGTGACTGAGGAGGGATGAAAATAGCCCTGGTGATGCCAGAGGTAATTTGATTTCAGAGACATGCCACTTGTCAGCCACTTATTACCCACTGCCAGCACTGCAGGGGCCATGGGGCTGCTACCAGCTCCACGTGCCTGGCAAGGTTCAGAGGAGACAGCATGAGCAGCCCCTGCCGGTCCCCAGGGTGCGTCTGGGGGATGTAAGGAAATCATTGGCTCAGCTTCAGCACATCCTTCAGAAGATAACTGGATCCTTTGGCTTAGCCACCTGTCCTGTGCCAAGAAGGCCACACACTGGGTGACTCATTGCCTAAAGGAAGATCACTGCCCCATCACTGGCAGCCATTCTCCCAGGGAATCACTGAACTCTGGGTACTGGGGCTTCACTCAGGGATGGGGGGGTCTGGTTCAAGGCCATGTACAAGGCTCTGGGATCCTGAAGATCCCCTGGGGTGGCAGATCTAGGAGCTCGAGCAGTTGGGTGAGGACAGCTGGCATCACTGTGCATTACAATATTAGACTGCTTGTATTTTTAATATAATATAATATAATATAATATAATATAATATAATATAATATAATATAATATAATATAATATAATATAATATAATATAATATAATATAATATAATATAATATAATATAATATAATATAATATAATATATATACATTCTATTGATTTCTATTACACAGTCTATAATATATTGGGCTTTTTATTATTCTGCTCTAATACATTATTTGGTACCAGGACCTGCCTGTGGTGTGTGCTCAGAGCTGCAGAGGGACCCTCAGCATAGGAGCTCACCCTTGCCTCAGACCTAGGTGCAGCCATCAGTGCTGACTGCTCTCTACCAGCCTCTGCCTCTGAGACAGGAGAGCAGGGGAAGGGGAAGGAACACTCCAAAAATACACAAGCTGACAGGAACAAACAATCACCCAGGGAACACGTGGCTCTTCTGGCTGTCAGATACCGCTGAGGAGAAGTCCTGCTGCCACCATCTGCAGCCAATGGCCCGGACTGGGCTGTGCCACCCTCCCACCCACCAACAGGTCCTTAAAGATGGCACAGGGACAGTGGGTCCTAGGGCACCACCCTCGGGTTAAGTTCTCTGTGATCCTTCAGACAATGAGTTGGGGACAGCAGGACCCCACGGGAGCAGGCGGTTGAAAGACCTGAGGCACTTTGTTCAGTGCCTCATTGGGGAAACTGTGCAAGAGGCAGCTGGCAGGGGTCAGAATGGCAACAGTGTGAAAATCAGGCTGGGCTGTTGGCATCCCACCACAGGTCTGTCTGTCTGTCCATCCCTCTGTTGTACATGCATATACCTATCTCTCCAGCCAGCCAGCCAGCCAGCTGTCCATTCATTCACCTATCCCTGTCTGTCCATCCATCCACCTGTCTGTCCATCCACCATGTCTCTGTCCATCCATCCTTTGACCATCCATTCTGTCTCTTTGACCATCCACCTGTCTCTCCATCCACACCCTCCCTCCACCATCCATCCATCCATCCATCCATCCACCCATCCACTTACCCACCAACCCTCTTACCCACCCATCCTCTTATCCAGCCATCCTCTGTCTGCCTGCTCACATCTCCCCACCCCACCATCCATCTGACCATTCATCTATCCACTTGTTCCTCCAGATGTCCATCCACCCACCTGTCCATCTGTCTGTCTCCCTCACCACTTCAGACACCCCCCTCCCAGACATGCATCCCTATCCCCACTCACCCCAGGGCCACTTCAGTGCCCATCACTGAGGTGCATCCCCCCAGCATGAAGCCCTCAGAGGCTGTGCATGGCCTCAGCCCCTGCCTCCCAGCATGAAGCCCTCAGGCGTTGTGCATGGCCTTAGCCCCCTGAGAGAGATAAGGGAAGACTGGGGGAGGCTGTGGGGTGGCACCTCCACCCCGGGACCCTAAAAATAGGATGACAGAAACAGCAGCCTCCAGTGAGCAGCAGCTGGGAGGTGGGGGAAGCCTGAACCTGCCGGGAGCTGTTTCTCACCATCCACCCTCAGGGGGCTGTTCCTCTCCATCCACCCTCGGCTTCACTGGAGGTGTCACGGTGTGTGACAGCCCCTTAAACGGGAGCAAAGATGCCAACCTCCCCCTGCCAGAGGAGCAGACCCCGAACTGGGACCTGCTGCTGCCCAGGGCATGCCAGCTTTAGCACAGCTCCTGGCTTTCCAGGGAGCTTCTCACTGCACTGCCACGGGAGGGGCGGCTGTGACAGTACCTAAGGGACAAGGATGCGGTGGAAGAAGGAAAGCTCCCATTGTCCTCTTGATTTCCCCTGGGGAGGGGACTCTGGTAGGGGAATCTCAGAACCCTGTGCTTCACTGTGTTCCCAGATGCCACTCTGCCACCTTCATCCTGCCACCCTGGGACTCACCAGTGCCTCCCCCTCATGGTGCACAGGACCTGGAAAGGGGGAAAAGGGCCCCCCCTCCCCCCAGACTTCTCACCCCCTCATCTGAGCACACAATCCAGAGTGACTGCAGGATGCATCTGTGCACCGAGCTGGGAAAGCTCAAGATGTGCAAGCTCAGAGTGCAAGGATCCCCTATCTGCACAGTCCTTCCAGTATGGGGTGACCAGCACCCCTAACTGGGACCCCACCATCATCAGACCACCATCCTCCTGCCCTGATCCCCATAGCTGCCCACAACTCCCCCAGCATCATCATGCCCGAGGTGGGACTGCACGTGCAGGGTCATGGGGGGGGGGGGGGGGGAGGTGTTTAGGAGTTGGGGAGGGGGGAAGATAGGGGGATTTGGAGATATATAGGGTTGGTTCGGGAGGGTGGGAATGTGGGAGATGCCTGGGGACAGCTGATATCTGGGAGCAGGGAGGGTCTTTGGAGTGAGGAGTTTGGAGCATGGATACTGAGGGGCTTGGAGATAGATGTGGGGCATTGAGGGGCGTCTGGGGATGCTTAGGGTGGGGACGTTTGGGAAGGCAGGGGCTTGTGTCTGCATGGTGGGGCTGCTTGAGGACAGACGTGCAGAGCAGGGGTCTGTACGGGTGCTTGGGGAGGTATCTGGGGAGAGATGAGAGGGTGAACGGGTGGGGGTTGTTGCAGGTCTACGTTTGAGGGGCGAGTGGGCAAAGACGGGGGAGGGGGAGAGCGGAAAGAAGGAGGATTCAAGGCGCCTGGAGGTGGAGAGGGTCAGATGAGTGAGGCTGGGATGGGAGCTGCAAGGGGACCGCCCTCACTGGCGCTGCCCACGGCAGAGGTGACCCTGGTGGGGGCAGGCAGCGCCCACGCACCCTCTCGCTTCCCCACCCCCACTCCATGGCCCGGCGTCGCGCGCGCCCCCGCCGGTTCATTCATAAATCCGGGCGCCGTTATTTTGTGAATGAAGCCGTTCCCACAACCCCCTCGCAGCCTGCGCCGGACCCCAGCGTCCTGCTGCCCCCTCGAAGGGATCTCTGTCGGTACCGGGCAGCGGGACCTGCCCGCGGCAGCCAACGGGACTCCCGGGGACGGCCCGCCTCCTCCTCCCCGCGACATGCTCCCCTTTGTCCCGATACCTCCGACGCAGAGAAGCGACATGGTCCCAGTGGTGGGGCTGGCGCGGGGGCCGCGGAGAGGGCGCGGAGGGGGCTCGGCGCCGCTCCCGACGCCGCCCCTGTGGCTAGCGGGCGGCCATCTTGTTCCAGCACCGGGGACAGCTCCTGACGTCACACACCCCCCCCCCCTCACCCCTCTGCCTCCGCCGCCGCGTAACAGAGCCGCCGGGCAACCGCCCCCGCCCCCGCCGCGCCGAGGGGCGGGCAGCGCCCGACAGGCTTGGCGAGGCCAAGTTCGGTGTGTGCGGCCGCGGAGGGGCTGTGCTGCCCTTGTGCACGGCGAGGAGGGGTCTCCTTGGCGAGACCTGCCACATTCGCATTGTCCGGGAAAGCGTGTGTGGCTCCGTCCTACACACATCGCCCCGAAAGGGGAGAACCTGCCCAGCCCATCCTGCGCCGGGGGCCTGCCTTGGACAGCCCTGGGGTCTATCGTTCTCTCCTTGCCCCTGGAAGCTGGGGACATCTGGCTTGTATATCTCTGGGGCACTCTGTCCTGCCTGCGCAGTCCCAAAGGGGAGGTGATTTCGGGGGGGCAGTGTTTACCCTACCCCCTGGGCAGGCTCACAGCCCCTGGGGCAGGAGGCAACGATGTGCCATGCTGTGCCTGTTCAGTGATGGGGTGAAGCAGGTGGGCATAAGCTGTTGTCGCCCCTTCCCAGGAGGGTCCCTTCTCCTCTCTCTGCCTTCAATTTCACATTCCAAAGAGATGCTCAGATCTAGGCACAGCTCAGGGAATGGAGAGGCCCAGGAAGGGACCAGCTCCAGATGCCAACCCTCACAGGAGGGGTCCTGCATGGGGATTAAAGCAGAACCCCCAGCTCCAACAGCTGGGAACATGAGCTCAGCATGGCAGGTACAATTGCCCTGACAGACACAAAAGCCTGACGGGCACCTGACAGAGGGACGAGGCTTGTTGGAGGCTCGCTAGAAGCCAGTTAAGATCAGCTTGGTGCCTTTTGGACATTACTTGGTGCTTCCGGGCCCAGGCTCTTACCCTGCTTTGGTGTGGTTCTGTGAGCTTGGCCCTCCAACTAATTAGAACTGACAGAGTGCACCCTCAAATGAGGGGATCAACAGAATCCCACTACAGGGACATTTGGAGTTGGTCTCCACACAGGAAGCAGCTTGGCAGTCAGATCTTCTCCCCTTGGAATGGGATGTAAGGATACTTTTGTGGATTGAGTGAGTCCTCAGCCTCCCTTTAGGGAGTATTTTGGGTACCCTTTGGTGGAATGTTTCCCCCTTATGAGTGAGAATGAGCACATTTTGGTTCATGTTCCTTGAAAGAATATTCCTGAAAGCCTAGGGCTGGAGCTCAGCTGGTTGTATCACGGTGTATTCCCAACTGACATCCCAGTCTGTCACTTGACTGTGTTGGGAAGAATGCTGAATAAATTTGGTGGAAATAAATCCATATTTTGGGTCACTGTTTCTGTCTGCTTTGTGGGTGCCTCCACAACACTCAGTCAGGGTTTCACCACAGAATGTGTCGAGTTGAAAGGGACACACAGACTTCATCTTGTCCAACCCCCTGGCAATAAGCAGGGACACCTCCAACCAGATCAGGTTGCTCAGGGCCCCACCATGTTTGACCTTGAATATTCCACATCCCTGGGCAACCTGTTCCAGTATTTCACTACCATCATTGTGCAGAACTTCCTCCTGATGTCTAACCTAAATCTACCCTTTTCTAGTTTCAAACCCTTATCCCTCGTTCTGTCACTACACAGCCCTTCTAAACAGTCCCTCCCCAGCTATCCTGCAGCTGTCTCTCTCTGCCTGTCCCTGGGTGCCTCCCTTCTTGCTGTGGAGCCAGGTGATGGATTCACTCTTCCACCCTACTGCTGCCAGTACTTCTGTAGTGTAAGTAAGGATGGCACCATGTTACTCCCACGGGATCATCACATCTTGCAGGGACTAGCAGAAGATGGGGTCAAGGACACCAGAGGACAAAAAGATGACAAGGGAAGCTGAGGGACAGGACAGTGAGGGAAGACGTGCAGGACTCTGGGTGCCCTGCTCTGGTGTTGTATAGTGTCTCTGATCCCTGATCATAGTCCCAGCAGGGCAGCAGAAGTGGTCCATGGGCCCATGGGTCTGGAGTGAGCCGGCCCTCTGCATGAGCCAGCACACAGGTGTGCACACCCCCGTAGTCTGCATGGAGCCCATGCACACCCATCCATGCCTGCACACATCTGCACAGGCACATATATCTGCAGCAGCCTGTGGGCAGACCCACACCCTCAACAGTGTCTGTGCCCAAAGACATGCACACGGACATGTGCACCCTCTGAGGTGGCAGTGCAGGTGGGGCCACCCACAGCAGACACTGGGGAGGCCCACAGAGCCAGTCTGGAAGCAGCACAACTGCCAGCTCCCTCCAGAGCCCTGCCTGCCTGGGAAACTGAAGCAGAGCACTGGGCTTCATACCACCATTCCTGCCCAAGGGTCCCTCAGACACAGAAGCTGGCTCAGTCACTCCCTTCATAGAATCCCAGAATGGTCTGGGTTGGAAGGGACCTCCAAAAGTCATCCAGTCCAATCCCTCTGCAGTCAGTAGGGAAATCCTCCACTAGATCAAGCTTCCCAGAGTCGAACATCCAATCTAAATCTGCTCTGCTCTAGTTTGAAGCCACTGCCCCTTGTCCTGTCATTGCAGGCCTTTGGGAGCAATCCCTCTGCAGCCTTCTTATAGCACCCTTCAGGTACTGGAAGATTACTATTAGGTCCCCCCCCGACGCCTTCTCTTCTCCAGGCTGAACACCCCCAGCTCCCTCAGCCTGTCCTTGTAGCAGGGCTGCTCCAGTCCCCTGGTCATTTTTGTGATCTCTCATCCATCAGCATCTCCAAGTCCTTTTCCACAGGTTCGCCTTCTATCACCTCCTCCCCCAGTCTGTATTGATTGTGGGGATTGTTCCCAGGTCATCTGCTGCTTCACTTCCCAGCCCCTCTGACCCAGAGATGGCAGAGCTGGCCCATGCCAGGGCAGGTGCTAATGCCTGGCATGGCAACCAACACTGCAATTACTTCCTCTTGCCTACCTGGGGAGAGGCTCACCCCTCTTCTGCCTCTCCCTGGCACATAGTAAGCAATTCCACATTCCCATAAAGTTGGGGTGATGCCCATGAATATGGACTAGCTCTGCTAAACTCAGCTGGCTGCATGGTATCACCTTAGCCCTGGCAGCATCCCATTACCACAGTGCCCACCTCATGACCATCACCCTGGCAGGGCTGCAGCGTCCCTAGATTCTGCCAGGGCTCTTCCCAGCTCCACAAAGGCAGCTCCATCCCCCAATGTAACTTTGGGTGCCATCTTGTGGCACGTCCTCTCTGCTTCTTCCAACACTGTAGCCCCAGGGCAGGAGAGCTCTGCTTCAAGCAGGACGAGTCTCTTCCACTCACACATCTGCTGTGTGTGCTGACATGCACACACCATGCATGCTTGTGCACACACAGATTGCATACATACACAGGCATGCACACACATCAGCACATGTATGCAGACACTCTGCTTTCAAACCATCCTTTTCAAGACAAACAGCAATTCTTAAACTGGAAGATTTACCTCATTCAGTGTAGTCCATCTTCATGAGGGGCCTGCAGTCCAGTGACACTTTTCGGCACCCTTATGTTGTGGATGAGGCGAGGAATATTATTTAACTACCCTCACAACGATAAATAATAAACAATATGGCAAATGGGTATTAATAAAAATAGTAACCCTTTATTAATATAAATATGCCAAACTCATTATATAGGATAGTTGTATGGTCGGAATATATATTTACCATGGGACTATGCAGTTTTAGGGCAAATATAAACAGTTATGCAAACTAGGAAACAATAACTCGGAAAGATAAGGTTCCCAAGAGTAGGTAGCACTCAGTTACAGCAGGGAGAGACTTGGTAAGAACCTTTAAACCCAAAGGGCAGTGAATTAGTTACTCACGGATAGTTTTACCCACATAGGGGATGCTGCTGCTGCTCTGTTAGCTTTGGGACACTCTCATAAGGCGCGACATGGCAGATTGCCGGCAAGAAGAGTTCACTGCGTGGTCCCAGGCTGATCTGGCTTCAGCAGATGGCAGGCAGTTAACAATGCTCTTCGCAACAGATGCTTGCTTGGTTCCTGGGTAAACTGAGGCATGGCACAAGTCTGGTGGCAAGGGGAAGCAGACTAGGCGACTCTGGCTTTTAGGCTTGTGGCTTCTCCAGCTTGCATGTGTATGGCTCGTGGCTTTATCCCAGGCTCTGGACCAGGTACTCGAGGCAGGGCAGGGCAACTCGAGGCAGCTTCTATGAGATGGGTCCAAGTAGGCTTGAAACAAGGCAAGACTTCAGCAGGCTTGAGCAAGGCAAGGCAAGAGTGACTACCAAGTCACTTGTATATATATAAAATGCCAGAGGTCAGTTGGTCCAATGGGGCACTAAAGCTAATGATAGCTGCCCAATGGAAAGCGTTCTGCCAGGCTGTAACCATAAAAGGCAGAAGCAAGGACCTTGTATCTAGGGGAGCAGTGGTCAGCTTACGTGTTCTCACCCCAGATAAACATCTTGTTTTCCAGACAGGCAGGAGTCCTGTCCCCTTTGTTCTTTTTCCCATGTTGCCCTGTTTTCCTGCAGGAAGGAGGGAAGAGAAAGGGACCCTGTCTAGACATCTTAAGGCCTGTCTGGATTTGTACTGGGCCATGTCATGGCCCTACCATGACACCTTACCCCAAAGAATCTTCCTTCCAGCCCTGGTACCCAACACTGTGTTGGTCCCATTGCTCACCTTTGTGTTTATTTTCTGCCCAAAGCCTTCATTTATATGAAAACAAATCTCACCAGATGGGGAAATGTTCATGAAAAGCTCCTGAGTCCTTTCTCCAAAAAAAAGCATGGCTTTTGATTAAAAACAAGAACAAAGAAATAATAGTTTAATTTTTTTTTTAATATTTAAAACCCCCAAACAACCAAAACCACAGAAAGCAATCTCCAGGCCTTGAAACTAATTATTTCCAGGGCCTCAGTTCCTGCATTCTGTCCCTCATGCTGTTTCCCTCCCCACACAGCCATTTCCTCCATCCACAAATCACAAAGGCTGTGTCCAGCCCCAATTCAGGCAGTGCCTGGTGCTGCATATCCCAGCCAGCAGGATTCTCTTATCCCCAGAAGCTTCTTGTCTAAATATCCCCAAATGTCATCAAATCCTCAGCTTGGCACAAAATCAGCTTCTCCTGTGACTCCTAGGCCTTCAAAGCCTCCTCAATACTAATATCCTCCCAGCAAAACCCTGGGTCTCACCTGCCTGCTACCAGCATCACCAATGAGTCACCAGGCTCCAGAGACGCCCTGAGTGGCTGAGCATTCCTGACAGAGCCATGGAGAGGAGCTTGGAGGAGCTCTGCTCTGTCAGCATCTTGATTGAGCAATTAGGCAGGGTTAGAAAACCAGCAGGCAAGAGAAATAGGAATTATGTAGAACATTTTTATTAATTATTTAAAAGTATTAATAACCGATTATTCACTATTTTTATATAGACTCTAGTGCACAGTTGTGAAAATAAAGCACATGAATGGTTTAGTATGTACAATTTGACCCAATTAGAATATTTACAGAATTAATGTCTAATTAAGGGAACGAAGGGTGCAGTTCCACTGCTTGTCCACCAGATGGCGACTCAGCATGACACTCGGTGGTTAGGCACTAGTGCTTTGAACTGAATGTTAGCAAGCGTTGCACACGTGAAAATATACACAGTGTCTTTGTAGCAAAGCAAGTTGCTGGCTGCTGCCTGCTTACCATCTGGATGGCCCGGGGCTGATCCATTCTAGGCGGGGGAAGGCTCCTGGGGCTGAGGCTGTGGCTGACTCACTGGCGAGGGGGGCTTCCCTCCAGATGGGGTCTGTGGCTTTCCTTCTCCTCCCGCTTCTGTGGGAGGGGTGAGACTTTCTGCCGATCGGCAGCTTCCCTTGGCAGGGCGGTCCCACGGCACAATTGCAGCGGCCGGGGGCTGGCAGGGCAAGTGCAGCTCCTGGAACAGGCTCAGCCCAGCAGGGCCAGTCCCGGGGGATTGGTCCTGTGAGGCGGGGCTGGGTCCTTCAGGGCCAGCCCTTGCAGGTCAGCCCATACATTGGGGTGGGGTGACGGTTCTCGGTAGGTGGGGTCAGACCTTTCTGATCCCAGCAATGACGGGCTTCAGGGAAGGGGCATGACTACGCGGAGTGGCAGTTCCCCTCAGCTCAGCTCAGATTACCTGGCAGTGTCGAATCTTATCGGCGACTGCTTCCCTGTTTAAGGTTATGAGGCAGTCCTTGACTTGGCTCAAAAGAGAGGACAGAACTCGAACTCCCTCTCTCTCAGAAAATCCCGACTTTATATTACCCTGACAGCACAGGGCTGCAGAGTGGCAAGTGGCCTAACAGCAGGGTCACGCAGGGCAGCTACATGCAGTTCCTGCTTATGCAAGCCAGGACACGAGGTCGTGGCTGCTTATAGCTGTAGCAGATGTCGGACTGCCGGGCTTGGGCTAGTCACTCCCCCCCTGAGCTAAAACTTACCCTGGGGGGTCGAGTCCTCATTAAGACACAGCGGAGTCTTCTTCCGATCCTCTGGGACTTGGCTTTCGATGCTGACTTTCATAGCTTCCAGTGAAGGGATCTCCTTTGCAGGTTCCTCAGGCAAACTGAGGCACGGCAGCCTTCCCGGGGTGCTGTCGTCTTCTCTGTATTGCAGAGGCCGCTAGTATGCTTGCATGTGGGAGTAAGAAGATTTACAGGCAATGGCTTAAGCGCTGCAAGCTTACAAAGCTCAAGGAAAGCGAGAGCATGCAAAGTGCTGGATAAAAAAGGAGAGAGCAACTTGTTTACAAGTGGGGTAATATGTATAAGTTTCTTGAGGCTAGAATTGGCTAACGGGCATTCTTGTCAACAACCTGCTTTAGCCTATAGAAAGTGTGAAGCTAGAATTATGCCTTTAAATGGAAGAAGCATGAGCATGCCATGTGATGGGTGCAGGTAATTGTTTACCCCTTTAGGAGGCAGATTGGGGTTGTTTTGCCATCTGGCTGGTGCCTGGGCCTTTGTCCCCCACTCTGAAAAGGAGGGTAGAAGAGGGGAACTTGCCCAAACATGTTGGGACAAGTTTTCTGGTATTTGGGGGCATAATTCTGGGCATATGGTGCCTCCACCGCACACAGGCAAAATTGATCAGCCCATCACCCCCAAACCCGAAGTCAAATGTAAATTACTGGATGATAGCTACGAAATCCATCTAAATTGATGGTGACATGGGAAAACTGATAGCCTGGAGTGCTTGCTGGAGGTCAGAGTTCCCTGTGGCAGGGCCCAAAGTCCAGGAAAGCTCATCACTAGGTGAGGGATTGAGGTCAGGGTTAGGGGAAAGAAGGCAAGCACAACCTCGGACAGGATCCTTCAGGAACCCCTGCAGTGCACATGGCACCTACTTTTGCAGAATATCACACCCCATACCCTGCCAGGAGCTTCCAGCATCCTCAGGGGACCAAGACAGGACAATAGGGTTGGGGCTTCCTTGCCAATACCTGTGACTGCATTTCATCAATGCCCAGATCCTGCCACTGCACTGTGAGATCAGCCCCTACAGCCCTCTGGTCCCCATCACCCCCAGCCTCAGATGTTCCCTCCCTTTGTCCTTCAGTTTCTAGAGATATGAGAACCAGAGAGGAACAACTTCCTCCAGCTGTGTATGCTGAGCTCAGGAGCTGCATGTTGGGAGGGTGCACGGGAGCCCACTAGCCATGAAGGGAGGTGTTTGTGCGTCTCTCTAAGCTTCCAGAGCCTCTGGCACAGGGGCTTGTGAAATGTAGGTGGTATCTGCAACAGTTCCTTCCCTGGGAAGAGAGAGCCAAAGCCACCCCAAAGCCTCAGATCCCCACAGATCCTTTGCCTTCCCATGGCTCCAGAGACCTTCTATCTCCCTGGCATGGGGTGCCATGCTGGAGGTGTGCCCGGCTGGAGCTGGTACAGCCTCTGAATTGCAGTGACCACTCCTGAGCCCAGCTGAGAGCAGCCAACTCACCTTTCTCTGGGGCACTCCAAAAAGTACTTGGACAGGGATTATTCCTCACCTCCACCCAGCTGCTTTCCCAAGTGCTCCCTGGGCTTGAGGCCTGCTCTGGGTGCTTTCTGGTGCAAAAAGTGTCTGTGAGGGCCCAGGAGTGCAAGATCATGCTGGATATCTCCTGGAGTATCTGGGTCACCTCACACTAGATCAGGCTGGCCAGAGCCTCCTCCAGCCTGGCCTTAAACACCTCCAGGAATGGGGCCTCAACCACCTCCCTGGACAACCCATTCCAGGCTCTCACCACTCTCATGGGGAAGAACTTCTCCCCACTTTCAGCTTTGTTCCATTCCCCCTAGTCTTATCACTACCTGACACCTTAAAAAGTCCCTCCCCAGCTTTCTTGTAGGCCCCCTTCAGATACTGGAAAGCCACAATAAGGTCACCTCAGAGTTTTCTTTTCTCCAGACTGAACAGCCCCAAATCTTTCAGTCTGTCCTCATAGGAGAGGTGCTCCAGCCCTCTGATCATCCTTGTGGCCTTTCTCTGGACACCTTCCAGCATGTCCATATCCCTCTTGTAATAGGGGTTCCAGAACTGGACACAGTACTCCAGGTGTGGTCTCACCAGAGCTGAGTATAGGGGGAGAACCATCTCCTTTGACCTGCTGGCCACAATTCTCTTGATGCAGCCTGGCTGGCTTTCTGGGCTGCAAGTGCACATTGACAGCTCACGTTGAGCTTCTCATCCACTAGCACCCCCAAGTCCCTCTCCTCAGGGCTGCTTTCCAGCCAGTCACTCCCCAGCCTGTATTTGTGCTTGGGATTGCCTCGACCCAGATGCAGGACCCTGCACTTGGTCTTGTTGAACCTCATGAGGTTGGCTTGTGCCCACCTCTCCAGCCTGTCCAGGTCCCTCTGAATGGCATCCCTTCCCTCCAGCCTGTCTGCTGCACCACACAGCTTGGCATCATCAGCAAACTTGCTGAGGATGCACTCAATGCCACTGTCCATGTCACCAACAAAGACGATGAACAAGACTGGTCCCAGGACTGATCCCTGAGAGACTCCACTTGTCACTGGCCTCCACTGGGACATGGAGCCATTGACAGCCACTCTCTGGGTGCGGCCATCAAGCCAGTTCTTTATCCATCTAGTGGTCCATGCAGCACCCCTTGACTCAGAAACTCCCACACTGCTCCAGTGGCCCCACAGTCCTGCCTGTTTCTTCAGAGACAGGATTTCAGAGTGAGAAAACTTGGCCTTTGAGGCAGTCTCTGCAGTCCTGCAATGCCTCTGGCTGCAGCCACCAGTGTAGGGGAGCCAGGTCATGCCAGGACATGGGGGTGGCAGGCAATGCCTGGTGGGCTGAAAGAGGGGCTGGCAGGAGCCCAGGAGCTCTAAGGGGTTGTCAGGGTGGCCATGCTGCTGGGTGCCTTGTGATGTACCCACATGTGCCAACTCTCACACAGACAGGCAGTGCCACTCACCACAGTGCTCACAGGTTTGAGAGGGCTGGAAAGGAGGTGGGCACATAGGATGGTGAGGAAACACAAATGAGACTCTAAACCCTGAGTAGGACTGGGCCCTTCAGCTCCCTCAGCCCACATTTCCCACCAAGGCAATGAGCACATCAGCTGCCTATTTTTAACCCACAAAATACTTTGAGAATCTACCTTTGGTGCCCCCACCCCTGGGAGATGTCAGCAGCCCCTTGGACCATCTGTCCTCATCCTGAAAGAAGCAGCATTTGGTTAAAACATCGGTTTGCTGAAACAGGGCTGAGTGGTGATGCTTTCACCAGGGATGAAAGATGTGGGATGCTGCAGCCTCTCCCTGGCTCCCATTTGAGAATCTCTGGCTGGAAAACTGCCCTGGAAATAGTGTGGCCAGCAGGACATGGGAGGTTATTCTTCCCCTGTACTCAGCACTGGTCAGGCCACACCTTGAGTACTGTGTCCAGTTCTGGGCTCCTCAATTCAAGAGAGCTGTTGAGGTACTGTAATGTGTCCAGAGAAGGGTAACGAAGCTCGTGAGGGGCCTGGAACACAAGCCCTATGAGGAGAGGCTGAGGGAGCTGGGGTTGTTCAGCCTGGTGAAGAGAAGGCTCAGGGGTGACCTCATTGCTGTCTACAACTACCTGAAGGGAGGCTGTAGCCAGGCAACCAGCAGCAGAACAAGGGGACACAGTCTCAAGTTGTGCCAGGGGAGGTATAGGCTGGATATTAGGAGGAAGTTCTTCACAGAGAGGGTGATTGCCCATTGGAATGGGCTGCCCAGGGAGGTGGTGGAGTCACCATCACTGGAGACATTCAAGAGAAGACTGGATGAGGCACTCAGTGCCATGGTCTAGTTGATTGCTTAGGGCTGGGTGATCAGTTGGACTGGATGATCTTGGAGGTCTCTTCCAACCTGGTTGATTCTATGATTCTATGAAAAGGCTGGAGCATCCCAGGAGCCAGCCCACAGTCAACACACACTCCCACTATTGTACTCATGCTGCCCAGCTGGGTGCCACCAGCCAGTTGTGAGTTCCCTAAGGCAGGTGGATTGTGTCCCTGCCATGCTGTATCCCAGCTTGTCACATTTTGTGTTACTCCACATAAAACAGCAGCAAAGCTTGGAGCTGACACAGAGGGATGCAGCTGGCACTCAGGCTCCACATCCGCCCTTCCCAGCACACCACCAGAGTGCATCCATCACTCAGTGACAGGTGCCTGATGAATTGACTGATGGAGAATAAAATTAATCAGGTTCAAGGTAGCAATGAATTACACAGCTAAAAATGCCTCTGCAGCATCTCCTGCCAAGACATCCTGAGCACACCACTGAGGGGCCCAAATCTCTGCTGGCACTCCATTGATCACCCCACACACCTCTTTGCAGGGCTGGAGCCAACATCTGCACAAGAGAGTTTCATGGCTTTGGTGAGCCTCAACACAGCCCATCCAGTGCTGAGGCCCAATAGGATGCAGCAGGATGCAGCACACTGCCAGCACACAAGTCCCTGATTCAGCAGTTGTGGAGTGCAGGGTGAGCACTTCCATCTCAAGGCGGCTTGGCTGCCTCCAGAGAAACTTGCCCACCATCATCATGCATAAAAAGGCTCAACTGGGGACTGCTGCAGTGATGGTTCGCAGGCCAGCCCTTAACTGCTACATGCCAATGAAATGTCCAGCACTGCCCAGGGCACCAGTCCCTGTCAGTGTGTCAGCCCCACTGGTACAGTCACTGGTGGGTAAGCCAGGATCTTGCACTCCCACAGCCTGCGCCCAGGTAGAAAGAGGTAGCTTGAGGAGAGGAGGTAAAGAAGTGTCCAGACAGCATGTCAGCATCCAAAACACTGGATAAAATACTGGAACAGGTTGCCCAGGGATGTGGTTGAGGCCCCATCCCTGGAAACATTCAAGACCAGACTGGATGTGGTCCTGGGCAGCCTCATCTAGTTGGAGATGTCAGTGGTCATTGCAGGGGGGTTGGACAGGTTGACCTTTGAGGGTCCCTTCCAACCCAATGTAATCTGTTAGTCCAACATAATACCCTTCCCTGGAGGCTTGGTTCCATACGTTTTGTACAATAAAAGGCTTTTTCCCCTTCAATTCCCAGAAGAGAATCACAGAATTACTTAGGTTGGAAAAGGCCTGCAAGATCATTAATTCAACCCTGAAATGATGCTGGACAGGGCTGCTCCGGGCCTCTCCACCGCCGAGGAGCTCAGAGCGAGAGAATCCCAGCCTACCAGCACTCCGCCGAGAACCAAGGTGTCCAAGCTCACTCCGGTTCGCAGGCGGCTGTCAGAGTCGGGGCCTTGCCGCGGGCGCCGGGCTCCCTGCGGTCCCTGCGGGCCGGGCTGGGCTGGCGGCGGCAGGCGCTAGATGGCAGCAGCCGAGCGCGCAGGGCCCTCTCCGGGCGGCGGCGGAGCTACCCTGGGGCTTCTGGATTCTAGGGTCGCGGCGGGGACAGGCAGGGACTAGCCCGGGACACGCTGCCGTGGCTCCCTCGGGACAGGGCTGAGGGGCGGCGATGGAGCCGAGGAGTGCGGAGAACCCCCGAGTGGCGAGGGCGGGGTGTGAGGGAACATGAGGACCCTGGTCTGCCACCATCCAGTGCATGCTGGCACATCCAGGGTGCCACCTCCCCTGGGTGCCACGGCGCTGGGGGAGTGGCCCCTCTTACCCTGACACACAGCGACGGCTGTGGAGAGGCCCACAGAGACACGCGTGTGCACGCAGGTACAGCACACACAGAGGTGCATGCGTGTGCTGTCCTGCTCCCACCCACATGAATACAGGCAAATGCACACGCATGCACACACGTGTAGGCATTCACATGCACATACCCATGCACGCATCCATGTTTGCACACCCACAAGCACGTGTGCACACGCGGAGGCTCGTGCATGCCTGCAGACATGCACACACATACATGCATGCACAGGCATGGACACAGCTGCCCCCACGCATGCTCCCAACCCCACGCAAGCTCCCAACCCCACGCACCCCGACACACTCAGACAGGTGCCCTTGGCCACACACCTGGGTGCCCTCTCATGCACAGACTCCCTCGTGCACAGGCATGCACTTAGCTGTGCACACGCATCCATGAGGGCACCCAAACACAAGTGCACACGCATGCACAGCCCTCCCCAAGGTTGCTTGTTAAAAAGTACCCAGGTAGGTAAATAGGAGGTAAGACTGGGAGCTGCTGACCAGGGAGCCAGGGTGGCCACACCGTGGGGGGCTCAGCCCAGCTGCTAATGACCCACAGCGAGTGCCAGCTCTCTAATGCGTGCAGAGGTTCAGGACAAACTGTACCAATGATTATATAAACCAACTTGCCTCTATTTATTTAATTCCCTTTTATTTATTTACCGCTCAGCCAATTGAAGGCAGGGGAGTGGTTCATCCCCCAGCACTCTCTCAGCTTGCCATGGTCCCAGCTGCCACCAGCCAGCACAAAGGGCTGCTGTTGGCTCCAGCACTCAACAAGACCCCCTTGCCACAAGACTGCATGTGCACCTATGTTCCTCAGCATGCACATGGTGGTGTCCCATTTCATGTGCAGGGGGGGACACAGCAATGCATGTGTGTGCAAACACATGCAACTGTGCGTGCATGCATACACACTCATGCACACACATGAACAGACACACAGGCATGTGCACATGCCCACATGGAAACATGTGCGCTTAAATCCACACGTGCAAGTGCATCCGCACACAAACACACCCATGTTCGCATCCCAGTACCACAAAGTGGGGCAGTCAGTTCTGTCAATTCCTATCCCCCCACCAAGGACATGATATGAGGATACAACACCCCAGTCAGAGCACAGGACATGCTAAGGGTCCCCATGTCACCCTAGCATGGCAGCACCATGTCTCACCCTGACACCCTTGGAGCTGACATGGGGATTTGGATGCTAGATCCAGCCCACCCCACATGCCAGCTCCCCCCTCCCCACACCATTGCCTGCCCTTACCCTGCTATTACATAAAGGCAGGATTACAGGAAATCAAGAGGCAAAACATCTCACTGGAATTATTAACTGACTGCCTGTAGCTGCAGATTCACCTCCTGTGCTGTTTATACCTTCACTGCCCTGCCCACTTCAGCTAATGCTCCCTGGTGGCATTTGCCATTACATGCCTCCAGCACCATGTGGAGCATGTCCCTGGGACCCAGTTACCCCAGCATAGCCTGGGTAGGGATGTGGTGGGCACCCTGTCCCTATCCATCCTCACACTGCTCAGGCAGGAGGAGGGGATCTGGGGTCTCATCTGCTCTGCCACCACCTGCTCATTGCTCTTGACCATGACACCCCAGTCAGCTGCTATACAGAGTAAAGGGCTGGGGGACATGAGGAGGGTTACAAGCCATGTGCAGTGGGGAATGACCAAGGCTTTCTCCTGTCCACATGCCAAGGACATGGTCCCTTCACACCCTCCTCACTTCCCCACCCCCTACACAGACAGGGCCAGCCCATCCTAACCAGCCCCTCACAGCCTGGTGACCCCCCCCATCATGAGCATTTCCCCTGCTACAGAAGCCTCTCACTGCCTCCTGTGCTCCCGTTTTCCAGTGGGAGCAAGGCCAGCTTGCCCAGCTCTGGGGCCGGGCGCTGAGGAGCCGGGGCCAAGCCATTGTGCTGTGCTGATGGCTCTGCAGGCAGGAGAGCTGATGCTCCCAGATGAACCCAGCTGGCGCAGCCATTTCCTGGTGTGTTTCTTCCATATTCCAAAAAAAACAAACAAACAAAAAAACTCAAAGTTCTTCTTAAACCAGTTAAGGTTGCTAAGAGACAACAACGTGCTTTACATGGTGCGTTATTGACGAAGCTCAGCTCTTAATAAGCTCAGAAATGAATGGTGAGCAGCTTGGAAAGCCTGCACAGCACAGTCAGGAGCAGAGCACAATGGCCTCCCTCCTGTCTGCAAAATCTCCTTAACTCTGCTCCAGACAGACCCAGGAAACGCTCATTTTCCCCCTGAGCCAGGGCAATGTCAGGGCTGGGACCCTGCTACCAACCCCGATCAGCCACACACCACCAGCATCACCAGTGTTTGGGATCCACATTCTTGGCACAGGTACAGCAGCAAAAGCTGTCTCCACCTCCGTCTGCCAAACACCCACCAGCCCAGGCTCAGCCAGAGATGTTGCTAGCTTCCTGAAGGGGGGAAAAGGAGCTGTCTTACCCATCCCCAGAGGAGGAGGTTGTTGGGTACCCAGCTGTGGGCAATAAATCACTCATGAATGCAAGATCAAACCGTTTCCATGCAGGGCCAGGTTTGGTGCCTGCACCATTGTCAGCAAAGCTGGGACAGGGAGAAGGGTCACACTGGGCTCTTTGGCACGAGGCATAAGGTGGGTGCTGAGAACGCTGGGTCTTGGGCGAGGACCCTGCCAGAGGCATGTGCAGGCAGGAGCAGGCAGGAAGCAGGTAGCCTGCAGGGCTGGCAGCCAGCTGATGTGGTGGGGCAGTCTCAGGGCATTTGTGAGCAGTGGGCACCGCTCTGTAGATGGCAGGGGATGACAGAGTGATGGACAGAGGTTGTGCCTTCTGCCACTCACCTGATGTGACTCGTGTACCACCCCCCAGCCTGCTACAGCACAGTGTCCCCAGGGGGATGACTCTTACCCTCTTCGGCAGCTTGACCATCAGGGATTCCAGTGAGAACAGTATGGAGGACAGGAGGCAGCTGAGATAGGGGAACAGGACACAGGCAGGAGGTAATGAAAGCAGTGAAGTCAGGTTGCTGGTTGGGAGGAGCTAGTTGGGGGCTCAGCAGGAAGCTTGGGGCGCCTTGGGCTGAGGGTGCTCCAATGTCTACCTGTTCTGCCCCTCCTTTGCTGCAGCTCCCAAAGGAGCTCAGCACCTTCATTTCTTCCTCCACCTATTATGTCAGTGCTCCAGCCTCCATGGTGAGTTGAACCAGGCCCCAAGCATTCCCATGTCCCCAGATCCAGGTGCTGTCTGAGAGCCTGAAATGGTGCCAAACCCAGCCTCAGCCCTGCCACAGTTCCAGCCCCTGGGGAAAAGTAATTCTGCAGTCTCCTGGCTGCTCTCTAAAGATTCCAGGAGGGAAAATTGGTGCAGGAGCACATGTGAGCAAGAGGAGGATTGGGGGGAGGGGAAGCAGCACCCCACTTACACAGGCCCTTGGCTCTCACTCGGGTGCTCCTGGGCACAGGGAGCCTGGCAGCAATGACGGCTGCATTGACTTTGTCTGAGATGCCTGGCTCTCGGCTCACGCTGCTGAGAGTGGCTTCTCCCAGTGCCAGCCCCTGTGACCTGGAGAGGGACAGCACCCCCACTGCTTTCTACCTGCACTGTCCCTCATGGCTGTGAGGGACACAGGCAGCAGGTCAGGGGAAGCCACTTTCTCAGAGAGGTCTCGGGTACACTTCTGGCAGTTGTGGAGGCAGCTGGGGTTTGCAGCCAGATCTGGGTCTGCCTTGGCCACATCCCCAGCTTTGCAGCTTAGTGCTCAAATCAGCTTGCAAGGTGCTGGCTGCTTAGCATCCAAATCCCCAGCCGAGGCTAAAAATAGCCCCCCCTGGGCTCGGCAGGTGGCAGCTGGCACTGCTCAATACTGCCTTGGCACAACCATGGAGAAGCCCTGGAAATGCCACTAGGGTGGGGAACAAGGACCAGGAGTTGGGAGCTGGCTCCATTGCTTAGCTAGGTGCCCTCACCTGCCACAAGGGCACCTCAAGTCTCTTGCCACTAATTCCTCCCACTGGCATGACTGGGAGTGGTGCCAGGCACTGCTGGCCACTCTAGCAGGGCCAGGGATTTTCACCTGCTGGCAGAATCTCTGCAGTAAACCCAGGAAGCTGTTTCAGGGGGACCATTTAATATTCTTTTCCTTACCCTGTGACAGTGGTGCTGCCCTCACACCACCCTTGATCACCTTTGTCCCTGGCACAGCCCCAGTGTCTGGCCTGACAGACAGCATGCGGCAGATCCAGCTGCCCAGCTCTGCCTGCGATGAGTTTGTGAAGCCTCAGGGGAGGTGTTTGGGAGTTGCTGGTGTTGGGACTCCTTGGCTGTGGAGAGGAGCAGGGGGTCACTGCTGCCCTATCAGAGGTGGAAAGCTGAACTTGGGAAGCCTCAGACCATGTCCCTGCAGCTGTCAGTAAGAACTGTCACTCGCCCACACGCTGATGATGAGGCGGCACCTTCACACCTGCAGGGCCAGGGACAATGAGCCCCCAGGCTGCCTACTGGCAGCTCCCAGGAAGCTCAGCCACGCCGTGACTGCCTGCAGCACTCTCCCAACATCACTGAAGCCGTCACCAGTGTAAAAATAGCATCTCAGCAGAGTACAGCCATGCTCCCTAAAAGCCATGTGGTTCGAATTAGAGGATTAATTGGAAATGCTTATTTTGATTTGCAAAGTGATTGGATTTTTCCAGGGCAGTTTGAAAGGAAAAAAGTCTGAATTTAATTATCACTATTCCAAAAAGCACCATGGGACAGAGTGTTTGAGGCCATCTCGTGTTTGTTTCACTCTCCTCTCCAAAATGCAGGCAGGCCATGGGGGACTGGCAGGGATGCATCAGGGATGCATCAGGGGTGCCTTACTGTCCCTTGCACTCGTTGTCAAGCCAGTCCCCAGCTCCCAGCAGAGGACAAGACACTGGGGTTGTGCAGCGCGCCAGCCACAGCTGGCATCAAGGCAGTGAGCCCCAGGGGCACCTGCCTGCAACATGCAGCACCCTGCCTACTGGTGCAGCTCAGGCAGAACAAGAGCCCAGGGGGAACGGTGTCAGTGCAGGCCAGGCCCGGTTCTGGAAGGGTTTTCTTTCAACAAGTTGCTTTGCTTTTACCAAAAAGGATTTTGAGCAATGGCCTTTTTCTCTTTTTTTTTTTCTTTTTTTCTTTTTTTTTTTTTTCCTCAGGGAAAACATAAGTTCCAATTACATTTTTCTGGGTTTCCATTGAAAAATAAAAAGCAAATGCTCTTGCTCTTGTTCTTTGCACACTGGCAAAATGTGGAAAAATGTCTAGGAACATTTTTGTCCAAATGAAAACAGTTTCAGCTCTTTTTTGAGAACTCTTTTTTTCCTGAAAAGAAACCACAGTTGCCATCCCAGTTATTCTAGTCAGACTGGTTTCAAGACAGACTTCTCAGTTCAGAGCTGTAACTGGGTTTATGGTGCCACAGGGCAGGCAGCCTGGGCCTCCCCAGCAGCCCCAAGCCAGTGCTGCCATGGCACTTTCCACCATCTGTAGAAAGATGGGGCAGGAGCAGGGTGAGATCTGCCTGCAGCCAGTATGGCCCTGCACTGGTGCATTGGCAGGCCTGGGGTGCACCAGGCTGGAGACACCTGGCCCCATGGCCAGAGATGTTCCATACAAAAGGCCGGGGCTAGAGAGTACTCCCCAGGACTTTGGGAATGTGACCTGAGCCCCACATTTATGGGCCAATTTGGGATGCTGTTGGATGTGGGAGCAGCACAGGCTGAGGACTCCTTGTCAGCTTTTTTTCATGTTGACAGGATTTTGGGATGAGAAATTGCTGCCCCTGCTCTATGTTTTGCACTCAGTTTGATTTCCCTCTGCATTTGTGCCCTGCACACAGGAAGTGGCAGCCAAGGGCCAAGGGTCTGGTACACTGGGGACTCTTCTGCAAGCACAGCAGGAGCTGAGCCCACATAGAGGGTTGGAATTTCAGAATGCAGCTTCACATGGTGCCTGGCCACAGCAAAGCACCTGCAGAAGCCTACCCTTGGCTAAAGAAACCCTGAATTCAAGGTGCCTCCATCTCTCCACCTTTTATTTAGAGGCTCTTTCTGCTTCCATGCTTCTCAGTCAGGTCTGGACCTCGGAGCCAGGGCAGGATGGACGGGACACACAGATGCAGAATGGCCCCGTGGTGAGGAGGCTATGCCTGTGGGAGCTGTTGGCTCTGCAAGCACCAAAGTCCTACCACGCTATAGGAAGGGGAATACAAAACTGAATGTTAAATGTAATCACTGGGATGAGATTTGGCTCCACTTCTCCACCCATGACACTGCTTTCTCCCTCCAGTCTGCCCTGTGCACATAGCCAGGGTGCCCAGGCAGTGTGGTATGCCAGCACTGGCATTTTGGTGAGCAGCTTCAAGTCTTGTCTTGGTTCCATGCTGCAGTTTGTCAGGGGCTAGGCACCTTCCCCATTGCCCTGCTGATGCTTGACCTCAGTGATGTCCCTGTAATTGTTCTTGCCCATGCAGCCTCCCATGGACGATGTACTGAGCTGGGAGTGGGGTGCAGGACCCTACGTCTCTGCTGTGGCAACAGCACTCACCCCAAAAGGCATAAAAACATTGGTTTAAAAAGATTCAGGATCCAGTAGGAAAATCCTCCTCTGCAGGTTTGATCCACTCCTACTACCATCAATGGCTAAAAGCCAGCAACAGAGCTATGCCTCAGTTTCCCCACTCATTGAACACAGGGGGAAGTGGTTATTCTTATGCAGCTCCACAAGAATGGGACAGCAGGGACAGATTCCACCTTTGATCTCAGCTCAGGAAGGGCTCACAGAACCCCTTCATAACCCCAAAACAGCTGGAGGCTTGGTCCCTACCCCAAGGCAGTACTTGGGAAGCAGCAGCCAAGAGGCTTGGGCCCCACTCCTGCAGAAGGGAGCTGGGAACTACCAGAGAGGGAGAAGAAACTGCCCCAGCACTGGCAGGTGGCAGGAGGATGTCTGCTGCAGTCACATGGAGTATGCCACATATTGACACACTGGAGCAAGCCAGCTTTGGTGACAAACATGGTGCCACTTTGGTAAACATGGCCCCTCTGAAGAGATGCATCTGTGACCGCTACAGGAAGAGATCCAATTAAAACAAAATGGGGGGGAGGGGAAGGGGGAAGGGGAAAAAAAAGGAAAGGAGGAGCAAAAACAATGCCAAAAACCTTAGCCAAGCAATTGCATTTAAAAAAAAAAAATCCCCCTCACTTTGCTGCAAAGAGGCTTGGGAGAAATGCTGGGAGTCAAATGCCCCTTTTCCGTGTTTCCTCTGAAAAAAAAAAAAGAAGCAACAACCATCAGCCTGAAGCAAGGATACAAAGTCCACTTGTCACCCACCAGTTGCACCCTCCCTGCCTGCGGCGGCAGCTGGGTGCTCGCATGCGGCTGCTGCCGCACAATGGTGCCTGTTGTTGCTGGAGCTGGGAGCTGGCTGCATTTCAAGGCCAGGCAGAGCATGTGCAGGCATCACTGCTATTAACTCTCCAGGCCCTTCCCCGAGCCCCTAGTCCACGAAATGGATGGAGTCAGCCACAGAACCTCCCTTCCCTGGTGCAATGTGGTTGGGGAAACTGAGGCATGGGTGCCTTTGCAAGCTTTTAAGGGGATGGAGTCTTCCTTCTGCAGCCTGTGAACATGTCACCCCCAGTCCTTCTTCCTGCAATAATGTTGGGTTTACAAGCCAAGCCAGGCCAGGACTGTGAAATGTTGTGCCCACATGTGTCCTTCCCAGGTCTACCTGAAGTCCCCACCTGCACGGAGGTGATTGGCGCCCAGCACCACGCACTAATGCCATGTGGCCAAACAGCACCCACCAGCTGCTGGGATGCTGCTGAAGCATGGTGGGACTTCCTCTGATGATTCCATGCCTGCAAGGACTGCCACAGCAGCCAACCCAGGCAGTCAGCACCCATGTGTCCATTGGGTGCCACCACATGCCTTGGAGAGCCTCTGGCAGGTAGTACAACATCCCTCAGCACCTGCTCCATGTGCCTGTGCTGGCTGGCTCCTAGGATGCCAGCCGGCCTCAGGTTGGGACACTGGTGAAGCTGCTGGGTGTCCTCTGCCACCGCCCCAGTCCCCTTCTCACCACCCTGGGATTCTGCAGAGGGGATGATCTCAGCATAGTACCACAGCCAGCTAGGGCAGTGGTCTCCTGTCTGCCAGCACCGCTTGATGCCCTGTGCCAAACACTTTGGGCAACATGCCCCCCACTGAGCCCCAAGGCTGGCAAGCATGGGTGCTGCCACCCTCGCGCCTGGCGAGCACAGCCCGAGTGCCAGCAACTCACAACTGCAACCACAAAAGCCATTTTTTCCTCCCTGCTCAGCCAAGCTGCGCAGTCACACTAATAAAAAAATTAAAAAAAAAAAAAGGACACGGAAAATTCTATAATATCCCTTTCCAGCTTCTTGGATTTGGCTTTTGCTAATTTGAAGCAGACCCTGGAGGGGGGCAGGGAGAGTCAAATCAAACCAGAATCATGCACCAAAAAAAACCCAAGCCAGCAACCCCAACACTTGAATGCAGCAGGAGGTGGGAGGGGAAAGTAGTTTAATGTGTACTTAAAAACAAACGAGCAGTGGTATCATTTTTAATTAGGAAGCTATTTTCAAAGCCCTTATTACTTACAGTACGCTCAGAATCCAAGTAATTTTCCTCTCTCGTAAAATCGTGGCAAAGGAAGGGGGGAAGCAAACCCTTTGTGCGGCCGGAGAGCTTTGCGAGGCAAATACTCAACCAATTTGTCTGCAGTAATTGGTTTAGCTATAGATGAAGGCTGGCAACTGATCCTGTGAGTTACTACACTTTTCCTGGAGCAGGGTCTCTACCTGCTTTGACTTTTGTGTGCCTCTGGTTTACGTCGCCTTCTGGAAAACTAATACAATTCTCTGGAATGCTCTCCAAACTCTCTTCTTACAAATTCCAGCCCAGTTTTCTCCTCTAGCAAACCAAAAGCTTCCTACTGCAGCTAATGCCTTACCCAAAGGGCTGCCAGAGGTGCCAGGACCTGCTCTGGGCCCCTACTGTAGAATCGTGGACATAAGGGCTGTGCCAGCACAGTGAACCTCCATACCTGTCCCTGAAATCAGAACTGGGTGAATGTGATTTTCCTTCACTACTGCCATTTGGCCACTGGTATTGCTTGCAGACCCAATCCCCAGCACCACCTGCACAGAGAGAGTGGGATCTCAGGGCTGTGGCACAGCCTCACTGCTGTGGCAAGCAGCAAGGTGGAAGTGCCGGAGCAGAAGGCAGGAGCAGGTAGCTCGCTCACTACCTCCCCACACTTCTATTTGCTTTGGCAACTGATTTAAATTCCCCCATGATTCCCTGCTTCAGGCTCCAAAATGCCACCACCAGCCACTTTTTTCCTCCCCATGCCTTGGCAGCTCTCAGGGACTAAAACTCAGTGGGCAGGGATGCCAGCTGTGTACCAGGACATGGAGCTTCAACATGCTTATGTCACACACTGCCAGCCACTTTCACTTTCTGCTCCCCAATGCCAGTCTGAGGCTTCTCTGCTTCTCCACCCTTCGCCCCAGAAAAGGCGTATTTGGGGTGATTTTTGTCTTCCCCGCCCACCCTTGAGTGTTGTCCCTGTTGCCACCAGGGTGTTTTGGAGGCCCTGATGGGTGCAGCACAGCAGCAGCCAGCCATGCTGTGCTGCTGCAGAGCCACAACGAGGAAGCCATAAGGGTCATGGCACGCAGCTGCTCCCATTCCCAAAGCTGAGCCTTCTGCTGCTGCTGGGGTCAAGGGGTGCCTGTGGCAGTTTTGCAGCTCTGCCAAGGGGTGCATGGATGATGGCAGCAGCCCCTGTCTGCCAGGTTCATCTGCAGTGAGGGTTAAAGATGTAAATCTAGATGCACTCACTCCAAGCAAAGAAAGAGGGCTGCATTGCTCCCAACTCCTCACTCCAGAAATTTCCCTAAATGCCACAGCACTAACATATCAGGCCTAGGAGAGTGGCTGCACTTTGTTTATTTCCTTTTTGTGAAAATAATAATAATAATAATAATAATAATAATAATAATAATAATAATAATAATAATAATAATCAGGTGAGGAAACATTTCCTGGTTGCATTTGGGGTTTGGGGTTTGTTTTTTGAGGTTTGGTTGTTGGGGTGGTTTTTTTTGTTGTTTGTTTGGTTTGTTTTTTTTTTTTCCCTAATGAGCGAAATTTGGCATTTGCAGAGTTTCCAGCACCTCCATCCACACCTCTGCAAAAATCCCAACAGGGCTCTGCCCACCTAAGCCCCTGGATCGGGTTGGGCAGCAGCCCCATGGCTGGACTTGAAGCTGTTTGGCAGCAGCAAAGCTGGCATACACAGGGCAAAGGCAGGAAAAACTCTTTCTTTCGATGTAAGGAAACAAATTTTAGGGGCAATTCAGGGAATACTGGCCCCAGTGAGGTGGAGCTTCCCAGTTCAGAGCAGCATCGAAGCAGGCGAAAGGGTCGCAAAGCGTTGCAGAGGAGGTATCGCACCAGCCACAGCTTTTCGGGGGCTATTTTCCAACAAATCCAAGAGGAAGAGGTGATGCTTGAGCTGATGGAAAAAATACAGAGGAGGGAAAGATTTGGAGATTTACATTTTTTTTTATATTTAATCTGTCGACAAGAAAAAAAAAAAAAAAGAAAGAAAAAAAGCCAGAGCAAAAATCCTAAATCCCCTTGAAATTCTTGCAGAATAATTAACTGAAATCTGCTAGCAATTTTTAAACTGAAATCCCCCCCTTTGTCAGCAACAATTTCACCAGTTAAAAACTTGCTTTATATATAAAAAGAAAAAAAATATTTCACTGCATGTTTTGGCTTTGAATTGAGCTGGGCCAGACCTCTGCCTGTTTAGGACCCAGGCCAAGAGCCATATGCAGGAATAAAGTAAATAAACTCTGGTCAAAACCAGAACATTCTCCTTAAAAGTTACTTTAAAAGCAAAAGAAAAGCAGCAACAAAACCATCTGAACATGGGTTGGTTATTTCCCTTCTTTCCCTCTTTCCAGTGAGGGATGCGGCTTGGCAGTGCTGGCAACACCCAGCACTGAAGGCAGCAGAATGGGACCTTTGAAAACACCCTGCAAAAAATGCTAGAAATGAAGGCAAGAAAAAGACTGAAGCTGAGGGATACTTCCCCTGGCAATGGCAGAGGTTTACCCCGCCCTGTGCTGCTCCACAGGTTATCTGCACCCCACCTTGGCTGAGCCAAACAGTTGGCATTGAGGCATTTTAGCAGCCCAAAGCAACTACAAAATGCCCTTTAGAAATAAAATCCAGTTTTGAGGAGGGGACAAACACAGCTGTCTTAGCCACTGGGACCTCAGGTGGTGGCCATCTGGCACTTGCTGGGCAGGGGTTCTCGCCCGTGAGCACCTAGTAGGGTAAGGGGCGTGAGGCAGTGGGGAACAGCCTGAGCCTGCTGGCACGGGATTTCACTGGCTTCTTGCAGCAGTGAACTTCAGGGGAGAGGGAAGCAAATTTCCACTTGTTCCCAGCACTGATTTTATGGATGGGTGGTCAGAAGCCTGCAAATGGGCTGGGATATAAACCTAAGGAATGAAACGAAGGGCCTGATCCAGTTGTTCCATCTCCGTGCCAAAATAGAAGTAACACAGCTTCAACCCTTGTGAAAATCCACTAGGAGAAACAAAACTGGACCCCAAATCCTCCTGCTTCTTTGTGGTTTTTTTTTTTTCTCTTTACTTTGTTGTTGTTTTAGTAAGGCAGCAAGGATGGGTTTGGATTTCCATCCCCCTCCTCAGAATGTTGTTTACAGGCAGCCTGGGAACAAAATCAAACAAATGAGGGAAAAAAAAAAAAAAAGAGAATTATTGTAATTTTAGTGTTTTTCTGCCTGGGGTTTACAGTAGGAATTGAGACTGAGGCTGGGGTGGCTGCGGGGTCTATCAGTGGCTTCCCAGCCCTGCACCCCACAGCCTGCACCCCTGGGCAGTGAATCCCCCACCGGGAGCAGGGTTGCCAGGACCAGAGCTGTGGTGAGCTGAGACCTTTCCACTCTGCCCCAGCCCCATAGCAACAGGGTACAGGTGCCACTTGTACTGAGATCACTGCCACCCTGGGCCATTGCTATTGTAGTTCACACAGGATCAGTTCTTGGACTCCTCACAGAGATCAGACAAATAGTATAAATTCAGAGAGACGCCTATGTGTGCTTGTAGGCCACTGCCAAACCGTGGTGGTGCCTCAGAGATGAGGCCAGCAGCCCTTCAACCTTGGCTTTGAATCATCCAGAAAACATTTTAACAGCATTACAAAAACAAGGCAGGCAGAGCCCCCTTGCCCACATTCCCACATCCCAGGCCCTCACAGAAGTGGAAATAAAACCCCAGGTGAACTTCTTTTCCCTCTGTCATCAATCCATCAGCCCCCTTTTTTCTCCTTGCCCACCAAGCACTGGCCTCAGCAGCTTGGCACTGCCAACCTGGCAGAGCTGGGCAATCTCCCACAGCACTGAAACTGAAACCAAACATCCACGGCCTCCCCAAAACACAAGGGGAGTCAGGGAAGCCAAGGAATCACCACAGCAAAATAAAAGTGCTGGCGAGAGGGAGGGGAGCTGCCAAGCAGGCACCGATAGCAGCCCCTATGAGCAGTTAAAAATTGGCAAATTCTTCTCTTGGCTTATTTTTGTGCTGCCTCTCATCTGGCATCAGGCAGAAAATGAAAACTCTGTCGTGTGTGCAAAGTTAGCACTGAGTTTGCATTCCTCAAGGCTTCTGGAGCTGGGGTGAGGCAAGAGAATGCTCATTTCAGCCAGGAGCCTTCTTCACAGCCTTCAAACACGGAAGTGGCCTTTACAGGGGGGAGGCAGACAGTGATTTAAAAACAAAACAAAACGGTAAGAAGAATTAGGGGGGTGGTGTTGTTTAATAGAAAGCTGGAACAAAAGTAGCTGGCATTTCCATCATGCCGATGGCCATACTTCAGCGTCTTCACAAACAACTTGCACAGTAGCAAAATGTGCCCTGTGAATGCAGAAATTATGGCGTGTAACGTCCAGGGCCTTGGTATGTGCACGGTGGGTTTAGATGGCAAAGGGGATCCAGGGATGGATAAAATAAACCTCTGGTCTTTACGAAATCCCTGTTAAAATTGAGCTGATCCCTTGTAAAAATGATCAGGGCTCACTGAGTCCTCTCAAAACAAAAAAATAATTCTAAAGAGGGAGAAAATGCTGAAATAAAAACCAGAGCAATGGCAGCATAACTTGTTTTAATTTTAATTAAATATAGATAGTAAATTATTTAGCATATTACTTATCACACTGAAATCATTTGAGCACAAGACAGATGGAGATTATGTTCCTGTTTGTTCAAGACTATGGAGCGTGCATAAAAATAAAGCCATGCAGTGCACACTTCAGCCCTTAATAAACTAAAGGGGGGGGGAATCTAGTTTTTGTTGCCTTCCTGCACAAAAAAATGGTTAAAGAAATAAAAACTCAAAGGATTAGTCGATAACAAGGGTTAAAAATACAAGTCCAAACACAATGGGGGTCTGTGGAAATAGACCCAAAACGCTACTCCCCAACCACACCCGGCTCCTGCCCGCTACCAACTTTCTGCTCCCAGGGAAGGAAGGCGAACCACAGCCCCCACCCGTCCCGATGCTGGAGCCGGCTGCCGAGCGGCCTGGGCCAGTGAGAAACCCGCGGAGGGCAAACGGGGCATCTGGAAGGAAGGATGGCGGGGCTGAGGGTGGCACAAGAGAAATTAAGGGACAGAAACGAGGTAGCCTGGAGGGGCTGGGGGAGCAGGGCCGGAGGATGTTGGGGGAGGTTGGAGTCGGGGTGGGGGATGACCGTGATGTGCGGATCCCTGTCCAGGGGGCAGGGTTGGGGGTATCTGCTGGGTCTGAGGGTGCCAGGGAAATGTCTGCGGAACAGGGGTGAGGGTGTCCGTGGGGACAGAGGTGTGCGGCACGTGGGAAGGGGGGCGCCCGTGGGCCGGAGATGGCTGTGAGCAGTGGGGCTGGGGGCACGCGAGGCCGCGGGTGTGTGGGGCCCCGGGTGACCGGCCCGCCCGGTATAGGGGCGGGCGGCTGGGCCCGGCGCTGCCCGCGGCTCCTCCCCGCTCTGCGGTAGCTCCGCACCGGGGCCGCGCCCCCCCTTCTTCATCCCAATCCCCCCCACCCCCTGCGCTCCCGCGCCGGGCACGACCCGAGGGCGGCCCCGCACTTCCCTCCTTAGCGAGCCGACCCCGGGGGGGCCGCGCCGCAGCCCCCGCCACCTACCAGCACCAGCCGGGGGTCGCGGTCGCGCTGCAGAGTGAGCGGGGCCGGAGCCTTCCTCCTCCCCGCCCCCGCACCGAGAGCATCCCCTCCGCAGCGCCGCCGGTGCCCCGGGCGAGAGGAGGAGGCAGAGGCGGAGGCGGCAGCGATGGGGCCGGGGCGCTGCGGTCTGCGAGGAGGAGCCGTAGCCGGCCGGAGTTGGGCTTCGCTGCGGGGGGGCGGGGGCGATGCCAGCTTTGCTCTTCCATAGGCGCAGCCCGGCCCTCCGCTGACCCTCTCCCCGGGGTTTTTTTTTTTTCTTACAAAATATTTTTTTTCACCCCCTTGCTTTGCAAAAATAACCATCGCCCCGCCGCCCCCCACCTCCCCTTATCCGCGTCACCCCCGCGGTGCATGAGGCCAGGCCAGGCCCCGTTCTCCCGCCGCTTCCCGCCGCCGCCCCGGAACTCGCCGCCGGCGGCCGCGAGCCCCTGGCTTCGGCCCCGCGGGGGGGAGCGCGGCCCGGCCTGCCTCCCGGTACGCGGAGGCCGGAGCATGGGCCCCGGCAGGGAGATCGAGCAGGAGAGAACGTAAGCGCTTGCCGTGGACACTTTGACGTTGCCTGTGGCCTTTGGGAGAGCTTTTATTATTTTATTATTATTATTATTATTATTATTATTATTATTATTATTATTATTATTATTATTCGGCGTTTTAATTTTTTAATTATTTTTGAGGGCAACGATTTTTTCCTCCTCCGTCGGCTCGGTGGAAAGCACGTTTTAGAACAAAATACAAAAAAATCCCACCCTCTTTGCTTTCCTTTCCGCAGCAACTTGGAAGCCCGTTAATTGCACTTGGCTATGGTAGGTCCCATGACACTTTCATTTTCCCTTCTACTTTCCTCCTCTCCCCACCCCCGCGTACGTGTGTTCGCGTGTGCACCCACCGGAGCCGGGGAGGGGGCGGCGGGGCCGGGCGATGCCACCACCAGAGTTGAAACAGGATGCCCGTGGGGAGTGTAGGGGCGGCGGGAGGGAGGGTGCGGGCTAGGCAGAGGGAAGTTGCCGCTGTCTCTCCTCCCCTGCTTCCCCCGCGCGGTGTAAGGGAGGGCGGGAAGGTCGCGGCGCGGGGGGGGAAAGGGGGGGGGGGCGCTCCGCAGCCCACGGAGGGCTGGATAGAGCTGAAAATGGCCGCTAAAAAAGGGGCGGAGAGGTTGCGAGCCGCACCGACTTGAACTTGGAAGTGACGCCCCGGAGGGTCGCGTTCAAGTCCGCAGCGCCGTGCATGGGGCCACCCTGTGGAGGTGGAGGATGGGGGGGAAAAAAAAAAAAAGACCAAAAAAAAGCGCCCGTCCTCTGTGTAAGCATAACCCCTCGTCCCGCCGTGCTGGGCTTCTGCCCCCTCGCTTTCTGCCAGGCCACAGGGCGAACCGGAGTCCTGCGCCCCCAGCTCCCCCGGAGCAGCGGCGGCGGAAAATGCGGGGATGGCGGGCGGTGGAGAGAGGGCCCGGCCGGCAAAGTTTGCGGGGATCCGCACTGGTGCCGCCACATGTCACGGAGCGGGGCTGCGTCCGGGGCAGGTTTAATGCAGAGGAAGGTGGGGATTAAAGCCCCAACTCCCCGACCGGAGATCGTCCTCCAGGGGCAGGCAGAAGTTGAGAGTGAAAACCAGTTGTGCGGGGAGGGGGTTTGCGGGACGGGGGGGAAAACGCTGTTGGAGAGAGCGAGGCTTGGCTGGAGTCGCGTTCTCGCAACTCCCGGAGCAGCCCCCGGCGGTCGGCGGGGTCTCTACTGCGCTTCAGGACGTGCCAGGGAGAATTAAACCCCCTCAGTGTCTGGGGGTCAGCGAGAGGCTCCGGGATCTGCAGCCTCGGCGGCTGCCGTTCACCGTGCTGCGTGACCAGGACTCGCTTCCACGATTAGGAACGGGGATTCCCTTTGTTTTTCTGTAAGTGGCTCTTGGCCTCGCCAATTAGGTTTCATTAGAGCCTGCAGAATGGGTCGGTGGCGTCTGCAGCGAGCACTTGCGTTTTGGAGTTTGCCGGGCGCGGGGCTCCGCTCGCTTCGTGCGCTCGGGCTGGGGCGGACGCGGAGCTGCCCGGGCGCTCCCCCCGCCGACCCCGGGGCCGAGAGTCGAGGAGCTGATGGGCGTTAAAGCAGGCCGGGGAGCGATCAGCGTCGCTCCGCGGGCTTAGCGAGGATGCGTCGGGGCGGTCTCTCTAGCACCGAGGCTCGGAGAGCGGGGGGGGGGGGGGCACCCGCTGCCCGTGCCAGGCCAGCGTCTCCCGGGGCTGGTTGCGTATGAATCTGCAGACACCTTTTTTTTGTCTCCTTTAGCTGTATCGGTTCCGTTTATTAAAAAATAAAAACTTCTTAAAAACGCAAAACAGCCTAAAAAGGGCGAGCCCGCGGGGGGAGGCGGCCCGTCTCTCTCTCCCTCCCTCCCTCGCTCGTCTCTGCCCCGCAGCGCCTCGGCCTTGGAACCAAAGGGGGTTCCTACATCTTTAAATGGGATGTAATATTTTGGGATGGGCTTTTTTCATAACGTCACTTCATTCCTCGCCTTTTTTTTTTTTCCTTTTTTTTTTTTTTCATTCTCTCATTCTTTCTTCCCTCCCTCCCTCCGCTGCCCGTGGCTCGGATGGAGCCGCTTCCCCTCTAACTTCCCCGGTTCTGCCCGCAGGCTGGGTGCGGGCCCCCCCACACCTCCCCTCGGGCAAAGATGATCCTTTTGTCTCTTTAAAACGCGGGCCCTCCCTCCTACCACACAAACAACAACAACAACAACAAAAAAAGCGCTTTATTTTCCAAGGGGGGAATAGTTACGCGCTTTTTCTGCCTTTTTTTTTTTTCTGTTTTTTTTTTGAGGGGGTGGAAGTTGGACCCTTTTTATTTCCTCCTCGGCCCCCCCCCGCGGGGACGCCCGCCTCTGCCCGTCCCCCCCCCCCGCCCCCGGGCCCCGCACAGCCGCTCCAAAGGAGAGAGAGAGAAAAAACGCCCGGACTGCTCCAGCCTCCGAAATGACTCAGTAACTTTTACGCCTCGAGTCTCAGCCCTGCAATTAGCCACTTTCCCAGCACGGCTCGGGATGTATTCGTCTCCTCTCTGCCTGACCCAGGTAACCAGACCCCTCGCGGGCCCCCCCACTTTTTCCTCTTTCACCGCAACGGACTTTTACAGTTGTAATGCAACAAAAAAAAAAAAAGCAAAAGTAAAAGAGCACCCCCCCCCCCCCGGCCACCCCCGATAAAAAAAAAATATTCGTAGCAGGGAGAGGGGCTGCTCAGAGGAGTCGGGTTTACCTCTTGCTTCCCCACACACCTTTTTTGGGTGGCTTTTTGGTGTTTCTGGTGTTTTGGGGCGGTTCTGCGTCCGCTTTCGCTCGGGGTGCGGGAGGGGAAGGTTCCTTGTGGTTTGGGTTTTGTGTTTGCTCTGTGCCCGGGGGTGGGTGGTGCGGGGAGGCTGCTGGCTTTGGGGCTGCAGCAAAACGCGGTGAGGTGCAAGGGGGGTCCGCAGTTGGCTCAGGGAGGCTGGGGAGGTTGGCACTGCGAGTTCGGCCTTGGCCACACCACCTTTCACATAGTGTGAAACTTCTTCCTGACTTCCCCAGCTGTCCCCCCCTTCACCCCTGAGCCTGGCAGCACATGGTGGGGTAAAAGGAGGTGAGGGTGGGCAGCATCGGCTTTTTCTTCAAAATCCTCCAAGTTTGGGACTATTTGCAACCAGCTGTGCCATGCCACGCTGGCGGACGAAGATGGTGGGAGGTCATGCATGGCAGGATGGGGAGCACCCCCTCAGTCTGCAAGGTGAGGTGCTACGCTGGCCCTTGTCTGTGTGTAGGGGGGTCAAGAGGCAGCCCTGAGCCATGTGCCTGAGGACGCTGGTGTCACTCCAGGCCATGCCAGTGTGGCACGCGGTGGGGTGGCTGTGCCAGGGCCCATGGCACAGGCAAGGGGGGCATCCCCACAGTCACCCCTAGACAGCTGGTACAGTTATGGCCGGGAGGCTTTCAGGAACACTCCCCCTGCCCGCACCACTGCCGCTACGGCTCTGCCTTTGCTCTGTCCTTATTGATCACTGATATTTATTTAATTATTGAGCAGGCAGCTTTCCCCCCTCCACCCCAGCTTGTAACCTCTTCTCTGCTGGCAGCTGCTGCCTGCTCCAAATCCAGCCTGTGCCGCACCCAGCAAGGGCTCAGCTCTGGTGGGGGGAGTGCTGCTGATGGACCCCTGTGCCCACAGCAGGGACTCTCCTTCCAGACCCTTCCCTTGAGCCTGAGCTGCAGGCAGGGTCTGGCTCCACCTCAGAGGCTTGGAATCAGCTGTCCTGTTGGGGTCCCCTCGGCAGCAGCATGGCACCTGCATTGTACTGGAGGGCAGCACAGGGCCTGGCCTTGTCTCGGGCTCTGCCTGAATGTGGTGTAGCCATGTGAGGCTGTTGGTGGCACAGGCGCAGGCATGGACACTGAACTGTGCACAGGCATCAAGCACAGATGGGCAGCACTGGGGCTGTTCAGAGACCCTGGGTATGGTGCTCCCATCATGTTGTTCACTTGGTACGAGTCACACCTCAATCTGCCTTTTTTTCTTTTGTTTATTTTCCCTCTATCTTAATATTTTCTGGGGTTTTTTTCTCTTTTTTTTTCCTTTTCTTCTTATTTTCGTGTTCTTTTTCTTTTCTTCTTCTTTTCTTCTTCCTTTCTTCTTTTCTCCTTCTTTTCTTCTTTTTTCCTTTCTTCCCTTCTTTCTTCTCCTTCCTTTTTTTTTCTTCTTTTCTTCCTTCTTCCTTCTTCCTTCTTTCTTTTCTTTGTTCTTTTTTCCCCTCTCCCTCTCCCTCTTCTTCTCCCTCTCCTTTTTTCTTTTCATTTTTTCCTTCCTTTTACTTTTTTCCTTTCCTATTCTCTTCTTACTTTCATTTCCCTGCTCTCTCATTCCAACTGCATCCTGTCTGGAGGTCCCACCACCTCCCCACCATCTCAATATCCAGCCGGCACTGGATTGGCAGAACCTGCTGCTGCTCTTTAACAGTGCTTGGTCTGATGTGGGAAGCTGTGTGGTCACTGGTTGGCCAGGCCAGGGCTGGCAAGAGCCGTTCTTCTCACAAACCCGAGCTGTTCCCAGTGCTATGCCCAGGCACCAGGCAGGAGCTGGATTTTATTCCATGGATCTCAGCCTCCACTCCGCCACCTTCATGCGGGGAAGGCTCCAGTTCCTCTTCTTTGCCCTGGCTTAGCCTCAGCTGCAACCCAGCCTGACTGGGATGGGATGAGACACTGTCTGCACCCACGGGATCCAGCCCCGCTGTGCTCCCCCCACCGCCAGCTCGGTCGTTCCCATCCAACCCGCGCAGCAGGGAGGCTTGCTCAGCCTGGTTGCCGCGGATGGTGATGTGGATACATTGGAACGTGCGCGGGAGCCGCCCTGCGCTGCCTTCACATCTCCCCACTGCCATCCCCTTGAGTCCAGCACAGCCACTGGGATCCCAGCTACTGCTGGGAAGCCACCTTTCCCAGCCAGAGCTGGTCCAAGCTGGGCCTTGGCAGCCCAGCAGCACCAAAATAGCCCTGGCAAAGGCATCTGTAACTTGCTCCGAGCTGGGCCCTCAGCCGAGCCTCTTGTCAAGCAAGGAGGGTCATTTTTTGCCCTCCTCAGCTCTCTGTCCCTGCCAGGGGACTTTCAGTCCCCCAGCTCACCTGTGTGCACTTTCAGGGACAAACTGGGAAATGAAGAGGGAGCTGCATGGATTAGCAGGGAAGTGACACTGGCGCTGTTGCCATGCCTGAGGCTTCACCCTGCCCATGGGGAACCATGGGGAGCTCCATCTGGCAGGACTCCGGAATAACCCTAGCACTAAGCACCCACACTGGCCCCTCGTGTGTGTCCCTTGCTACATTCTGGAGCCGTAGCAGTTATCCCTGACTCCTGGATCTGCAGTAAGGTGGGCAGGAGCAGATTTGGGATGCTCCCAGAAGGAAGATGGGCAAATTTTATGACTGGTGATGCTCCTGCAAACCTCTGACTGGTCTCTGGCACTCCTGAGACCTTCACCCAGGTACTCATAGGTGGAGAGCAAAGTGAGATGGGAGCCAGCCTCAAAGGCAGCTGGGAGCAGTGGGAGCCAGGCATCCTGCTGGGGCCTGGCCAGGGACCCTCTTCTGGGCCCCTTGGGTCTGCTGGGGCCCAGGAGAGGGTCTCCGGCAGGACCCTGGCAGGATGCCCGGCTCCCAGTGCTGTGCTCAAATGCATCCTTGGAGACTGGTTTCAGTGCAGAGGCAACATGCCCACATCGCATGCCCAAGAGCCAGCATGAACCTCTGCAAGTGCCATGACCATTGGCACCCAATTGTGGGGGCATCAAGGAGCAGCCCAGCCAAGCTGGCCTGGCATAAACCTCTGTACTAGCAAATGTCGTCATCACCCAGGGAAAGAGGCTGCAGTGCCTGAGGGATAGAGCCCTGCTGCAAGGGGCATTGTGGACACGTGGCCTGGTCACAGGCACTGTCTTCTGGGTGCTGAGGGGGATCTCAGCCTCTCCCCAGCCACCATTGGTTGACTGCACATCAGCCGGCTGCCACGGCTGACTCAGGCATGTGGCCATAGCAGGGAGCTCCCTGCTGGGCACATCTCACTGGGGCATCCTTTGGCAAATCTCCTCCCCAAAAGCACTGCAGCTTTCCAGTGAGAGAGGGGAGTGCTGGTGCTTACCCCCTTCACCAGTAGCTCTGGCAAACTGGTTTCCAGCTGGAAGCTCAGATCGCCTGCCAAAGGATGGGAGAAGCAGGCCAGGCACGGCGGGGGGAGAGAGGGAAGGTTGCAACACACTTTCAATTCTCCCATCTGCTTGGTATTGTTTGGGAAAAACAATGAGGCTGTTCTTTAAATGAAACCTTCGGGAGAGCCTCGCATTCCCCACGAGCCGCCTGCCATGCCGTGCCCGCCTGCCCCGTCTAGCCCTGCCCAGCTGCTCACACCGGCAGCACTGTTGAGGATCCTGTTGCTTCTGCCTGATCTGATCTTAAATCCTCACCTGGAAGAAATAGATTCCAGTTTAAGTGCAGTGTATGACACCATCTTGGAGAGCTGGGGTGGGCATGTGGAGCAGTGGGCAGGATAAGGCCTGCTGCACAAGAAACAGCATTGGCCAGGTGGCTGTTGCTCGCACTGTGCCACTCTCCACCACATCACCTTGAACTTGGCAAGAACCTCACACAATAAATCATCCTCTCTCCTGCAAGCATGCTGAGGCACCCACCAATAATTCACCTTCCTGGGCAGCTCTGCCCTTGCCTGTGCTTTCTTCCCTGCTCACAATTCCTTCCCTGCCTGCGTTCTGCTCCGTAGCAGGGCAGGGAGTGAATCCACTGTGTGCCTGGTGCTGCAGGCATGCGCATGCTTTTGCAGCTTACAGAACAAAGCCCAGGCACCAGGATCCAGCTCACTGCCCAGCTATCCCAAAGCAAACAGGGAATCGCTCCCTGAGCCCAGGAGGGCTGAGGACAGGTGCTGGGAACCATGGTCTAAGTCTTTTACCTGGCGTTTTTTTCCCCTCTTGCAGGGGTAGCAGTGGTGGCCGTGTGGCAGGACATGAATGGGGCAGTGGCAGAGCAGCAAGGCTCAGCACGATGCCAGGGCCAGATGAGCAGAAAAAGGCAGCTCCCTCGGGTGCCCTGGGCAGCACCAGCATGAAAGGCTTGACAGCCCTGAGGGGAGATTTATGCTGGCCCAGGGCTGCACACAGCGGGTAAGGCTGGACATGGGTTTTGCACCCAGGGCATCCCCTGCTTCCCTGGGGCTGGCCAAGGATAGCCCTGAGGACAGGAGCAGCTTGTGCTGCCTGCTTGCCAGCTTTCCTTGCCCACATAGACATTCCCTGTGTCTGGCTCCTGGACATTTTCCTACAGCCTGAGAGGTGCCCATTGTTCCCCCTCATCACTCCTGGCATGGCTGCAGCTGTCCTAAGCGCAAACCGAGCCCTGGATTGCAGTGATGGAGATTGTGTGGTGGTGATGGGGAGTGTCCCTGGGATCCCTTGCTGGAGGAGAATAAAGGAGGCTGGAAGGGAAGTTAAAAATCCCTTGTGAATCTGAGTTGTTGCCTGTCACCCATGGCTGTGCTATGGCTCTTCCTGCAAGAGGATGGCAGTGCTGGCGCTGAGCACTGCTGAGGGGGCCAGGTGCTCACAGGAGGGTGTCTGTGCGGCTCCTGTGCCTGCTAGTCCCTGCACCCAATGCAGAGGTGCAAGCAGGGCCTCAGATGGCAGGGATGTGATCTGCTCGTTAGGGACTCCCAGAGTGGGGATTTCTCTAGTGGCATCTTAGGGTGTGCTGGGCAGATTGGGGCAGAGCAGTGAAGGTGATGAGGAACAGCCAGGGCATTGGTGGGTGCTCAAGCCCTGATGAGTTGGGCTAATACTGCATGGCGTTACCAGTGATGTCCCCATGGCATGGCTGGTGGCTACTGGTGGATCTGAGCGTGAGGGGCACAGCTTCAGGGGGGTCAGAGGTGGCCGGTACCAAACACTTGTAAGTTTTGGGTACCAAAGTACCTTTAGAGGCTTTGGGTATACCAAACGGGCGCTGCAAGAGCCTGAGCTTAGCTTTCCTCGCAGCCCTGCCTGACTGGGCACCCTGAGGTAGTGTCATCCTTGGAGAAGGGATGCATATTCCTGGATTGTGCCAGCTGCCAAGTGGGGATGCAGAGTCCTCACAGGTGTTGTGGGGCTGGCTTACACGCAGGTGGGCATCTGGGCTTGTCATATTAGCCCTGGGCAGGTGTCCCCCACGGCCATGCCACACTGTGCCAGCTTGGCTGGGACCCAGCACCCTGCACCAGCTGCCAAGGCACAATGCTTCCCAAGTCCTGGAGAAGAGTGGGAAAGGATTCTGCAGCTCAGGTGCGGCAGTGCTGACACGCTGGGGGATTTGCCGGCCAGCCCCTGCCAAGGATTGATTTCTCAGTTAACTTGCTGCTGCTGTAGCAGTGCATTCAGCATCCCTTCCCTGGCCAGCAGCCAGCTCTAATGAGCATTTTGGGCAAAATCCCCAGGTCTGGGCCTTCATCTGCCCATTGTGAGCGTTGCCCTCCCAGCAGTGCTCAAGTGCTGCTGCTCAAGACAGGGCAGCACTGCCTGGCATGGGAGTATCAGGATCCAGTCCCCCTGCTGACCCCTTTCCCTGGGAGTTTGGGTTCGTGACCAGGTGGACATTTTAAAATATTGGTGTTTTATCTTGTTCTCTATGAAGGTTTTTGCTCTCCTTGCAAAGGGCCCCTGCATTCCCTTCACAGGGAAATGGTATTTGACCGGCTGCTGTCCAAAACAAACCCCCAAAGTGTTTCTGATCACAAAAACCCAAGAAATATTTTTGCTTTCATAGGAAAAAAAAAAAGCCCAGAGAGAAATGTTGATTTTCCACCCAGACGTTTCCCCTTTCCCTCAACCAGCCCCAAAACAAGAGGTGCCACTGCTCCCTCCTCACCCCAGGATGCCATCCTGAAGGCACAGTCCTACTGGGGATGCAATGGATGCTACCCAGGACCCAGGACTTATCTGGGCACCAGTAGCAAGGGTGATGACAATGCCAAGCTCTGCCAGCACAGCTCATGTCCCACTCTGCCACCCGCTCCCACCTTGCAGCAGGCTACCAGGGAAGCTGCAGAGTGCCAGTGCACTGCCAGCTGTCCCTGGGGAGCCACCTGTCATGCTGTTTGCTGCAAAGCTCACCAGTGCCCGCCTGCCAGCCCACCTCACCCTGAGAGAATGGGTGATGGAGATGTTCCATACTGTGATTGCTTGGTGGGACCTGTGATGTGCCAGATCATGCTCACCCCTACTCCCATGCCTTGGCTTGTGCCTGGTGATTGAAGAAAGTGAGACAGGGTGGGCTGTAACATGCTCCCCCCCCCCCCCCCCCTCCACTGTACTGCAGAATCTGCTTTAGTAACCTGGGTGCCAGGGCAGGCGAGTGGCACGGCGTGAAAACTGATGAGGTGGTGCTGGCAAAAAGTGCAGAGTGAAGGGTTTGGGATGGAAATGGCAGCGCGTGAGAGAGGGAGCGAGCAGGAGCATGCGCCTGCAGCCTGCACCTGCCTGCCAGCCAGTGCATGGGTGCTGCGCAGGGCACACATGGATGCTGTGTAGGGCACAGGGACTTTGCAGGGACACATGGGCACCACACAGGGCATACATGGGCACACGTATGGCCCGGGAGCCTGGTGCTGCACACACTCGAAGGGCAGGGTGCCCGGCAGGTGTGAGGGCAGTGGGATGGAGTGAGCAGAGGTAGTGTGAGGTGCCATTTCGGGGGCGTACAGGCAGGACAAGGGTTTGCCACGGGCAGCATGTCCGCAGGAGCTGGGGCTCTTCCTGTGGCACAGCGTGGCCCTGGCCATGTCTGGCTGCAGGAGCCGCTCCTGTCCCCCGGCAGATCAAAGCCGCGGGTGGGGAGGGAACAGGGCCTGTGCGAGCAGCACCCCTGGCCGCATGCCACCCCCTGGCTCACGCTGCTCCCCTGCGAGTTTGTTAAACAAATTTCTCTAATTGCACAAGCCAAGGAGTTTAGTGGAGAAAAGAGCTGGGAAATTCCCCTCCTGTGGGTCCCCCCTTTTCCTCTTGCCCCTGGGGCAGTTGGTGGAGAGCAACCTCCCTGTACTCCCCCAGGTCTGCATTAGGCTGCGACCCCAACACCTGTGGGGCACAGCTGTGGGGTGTCCTCAGGTCACCCCTGCTCACACACAGACATCCCCCACTCGACCTTCTTGGAGGCAGGTCACCCACGTTCCCTCTCATCCAGCCCCTAGGGGGCTGACAGGGGTCAGTTAACACAGGGACACCCAGCACTGGCCTCAGCCCTTGCCAGCTGCTGCTCTGCCTTGCTTCGCTGAACCCCCCCACTATGGAAACAGTCTTTATGAAGTGCCCATGGGCAGCCTCTGACACTGAATCCCCTCAGATTAGTGAATGTTTGGGATGAAAGCCTCAGCAAGGTAGCAGCTTTCTGACAGCTGAGGGCTGTGGTGACAGTCCTGCCAAGAAGGGAGGACACACGAACGGGTGCCTGCCCCAGCGCTCACTGAGGGCATGGCTATAGATAGCTTGTGAGGGCTCAGGGCTGAGTGCAGGATCTCTGCATGCCCTTGCCAGCTCCACTGAGAGCCCCACCGGCACACACTGCCTTGGTAGAGGTCCTACCAAGGCTCTGGGGGTTGCTGGCTGGGAGGAGGTTGATTGAGCCAGCCACTGGCCATTGCCAGGTGACAAACTGGTGCTGCAGGATGTGACCCTGCACCTGCAGGGACATGCTGCTGGCATGCTCAGCCCCACTGAGCATCACCTGTCACCACCATCCCCTCTCCATCCTCAGTGGCAAGTGTGCAGCTCCATGGCCAAGATAGCAAATGGGGGGCAGCTTTGGCTGCTGTTTCCCACCAGGTTTCCTTCCTCAGTTACTCCTAAGCAAAAGCCAGCCTGGGTACCCCACTGTCTCCGGGCACCTATGTGTCCAAAGCTGCTGGGTTAGGGGTCATGGGGCCAGGGTTTGGCCCCTGCAAGCACACAGTCTTAGGGCAGCTCAACTCCCTTGAGAGGCAGGTGCCTGCCTAGGGTGGCCCTGCCAGCCCTGTGGGAGCCTGGATCTCCAGGGTGACTGGGGAAGGCATTATGATGAGAGCACTAAAAATAGCATGGAACTGGGATCTTAATGGGACTTTGTGGGAAACCTGGAAACATTTTCTCATCCCCATAAATGAGTCCAGATGCATTAGTGATGACTGCATTGCATCCTGAGTTACTGCCCTGGGGAGCTGGGGTGCTCTCGCCAGCCTCCTTGCCTTGTGGTGAATTGCTTGGAGAGAGGAGTCGCCAGCAGTAGCATCAGGAGCCAAGCTGTGGCCTTGCTGTGTCTGGTGTGAGGATGGGGACAGGAGCTAGCCAGCCAGAGCTTGCCTAGAATGACCCTAGTGAGGACCCTGCCCTCTCAGCTGGTCCTTTTTCCAGGGGTTTTTGATCCCTGCAACCATGGCAGCATCTGTGGGCACCTGCAACTCCACATGCAGCAGGGAGTTTGAGAGCATGTGTGGGCTGTTAGCATCACTGCAGCCCCCAACTTTGGGGCTTTCCAAAGCCCTCAAGGGACTGGAGCAGGTAGTAGGCAAGGGCTGAGGTCATGCGAGAACTCCAGTCCCAGGGCCAGTCGTGCTGGCACCCTAGTGCACCCTGTCATGGCGTCGAGCTGTCAAGATCCAGCCTGGTCTCCTGCTCTGCCGTGGAGCTGGTGGCTGGAGTATTGGCTCCCAGAGTGCCTGGCCCTGCTTGGGGACCTTGGACTCCCCCAGGGGATGGCTCAGGGCCAGCCTGGGCAAGTAGCCCAGGGTGGGTAGCTGGTGGACTCCTGCCTCATAGGCAGGTTGGCATAGCCATCTCCACAGTATGGCAGTGTCACTTAGCAGTTACAGCGACAGCCCAGGAGGCAAGGATGGTCCTGCCCTGGACCTCAGTTTGCCTCCAGGTGGGGGACAGCACCCAGCACAGGAGAGAGGCATGTTCCCTGCCTCAGAAGCCCTGGCTTCTGACTCATCACACAAGGGACAAGGGGAATTGCCATAGCCACCAGCCTCCGCACCAGGCACCAGTGGAGCCCAGCATCCCAAACAGAGTCCCTTTGTGCAGGCCAGCCCCAGCTCCTGCCACTTGGGAGGCATCCAAAACCCTCCTGAAATAGGACCCATCCAGGAGGGTTCTTCTGAGCTGGTTGAAAGCAGATGAACCTCCCCCTGCTGCCACTGGTCCTTCAGTGCTGAGGGTGCCGGATCTGGCTGTGGTCAAGCAGTGCTGGTCCTTTGGGGATGCCCTTGTCTCCATTTACCTGTCACTGCCCCGTGCCTCGGTATCCCCTTCCTCATGTGAAGGGTCTTGGCAAGGTGTCCCCAAACACCAGGAAGCCTGTGAGGTGCCAGAGCAGAGGCTGAAGTGCTGGCATGTCCATGGGGTGGCAAAGATGGATGTGGCTGCGGTGGGGTGGGGACATGAACTCTTCACCCCCAAGGCTCCAGGAGCAGCTGATCCTCCTGCAAGGTCACCAACTCCTCGGCAAAAGGCTGGGGCTGTATTTAACCAGTGACTTGCTCCAACCCACCAGGGACTGGATTTGTAGCAGGGTGAGCACTGTGGGCCCACTGCACCACTCTGCATCACAGCATGCAGAGATGATGCCACCTGTGCTTCCCCAGTAGGCACTCCTGGCAGGGAGTTGGGGACCCCTCTACACCCCCAGACCATTACACTGTATGATTGAGGGGGGAAATTAGTCTGTTTTAGAAAAGCCAGGATGGACCAGGCAGGGCTGAAAATATGTTGGGAGAGGAATCTCCTATGCCAGGGGCTAAAGCCAAGCTTAGAGCCCTGGGCTTGATCCAAGGAAGCTGGGGAGTCCCTGCCTGGGCCCAGCTTGCACAGTGCTGCGTGGGATGCTGAGCTGAGGTTGCGTGCTGCCTTCTTTCACACAGTGCTGCCTGCCCTGAGCTACCTCCTGCCTCAGGTTTCCTCTGTGATTCTGGAGGTGCAAGCTGCCACCGTAACCTGTATCCCAGCATCTTGCAGGCTGGGCATCCGGGGTGGGTGAAGTGCTGGGTGTTGGGCAGTGTGCCAGCCCTGCCACCACTGTAGTTACATTCCCCACTGTGTGCTGGGAGCGGGGCCATGGAGAGTGGGCCACCCCCAGAGCCCTGTACTGACAGAGGGCTGGGCGGAGGAGCTGGTAGTGCTGGGGACTGTTGGCAAAGCCTTTTTCAATTTTTAATCCATAAAATATTTCCCTTCCTTGGATCCCCAGAGGGATTTCAGCTGGGGAACCACGTGGCTGATGGCCATGGGATGATTTCTAGGGTGAGGGACGTCTGCTTGGCTGCGGGTTGGGTCCTCTATATGCTCCCTCTATGCTGCTCACAGGGCTCTTCCCAGATCTCAACAGCCATTGTTGCATCCTGCAGGCTGGCCTGGCCAGTGCTGTGCTTCAGTTTCTCCATCTTCGGGCAGGCAGTGCTGCATGCTGGGGGCGGATGGGGTCACCCACACAGAAACAGCTGAGCCATTGGCTCCCATACACTGAGGGGAACAGGTGGAGACTGCACCTGGGAAACTGAGGCACTGGGGGATCCAAGTGAGTCTGCAGAAAGGCAGTGAGTGGCACTGGGCACTCTCACTGCCAGGTCTCCCTCCCCGACACCATTCTGGCTTTTCCCCCACCACTGCTGGCAATAGGGTGATTGGGGACAATCCACAAGACATCCTTACCCCTCCTGTGCACCCTGGACCCGCTGCTGCCTGGGTTGGGCTGTGTTTAGCAAAGCCACAGACCAGCAAGGCCAATTGTTGCTGGAAGTGCTGGCACATGCAGGCAGACCAGAAATGGGTGATGGGCACAGGGCTGGGGAAAGTGTGCCACTGGGAGAGCCCTCCCCAGCTTCAGCTCACCTGAGCCACGCCCAGTGGCTGGCTGTCAGTGGTGGTGCCTGGGCAGGGTGGGCTGTGCTGGCTGGCACAGACCCAAGCAGTGTTGGCACCTGAGCCCGGAGCTGCACAGAGCGCTGCTTCTCTTCCTGCTGTTTTCCAAAGCAACTGGCAGTTTGCTGCCTGCTGCAGCCTCCCATGACCTGCAGTGGCAGCCTCAGCACTCCCCACACCCCCGCTTGCAGCCACACCACCTGCGAGGGCGAGTGTGGGCATCACCTCCTGTCCCGGCATGTAGGCACATGCAGGTGGACACCAGCTTGATGGAGAGTGTTCATGGCACCCATGGTGCAGTAGAGCTCTGACTGCTCCAGGATGGCTCAAAGGACCCAGTGGGACAGTTTTGAGCTGCACTGGGCATGGGGAGACCAGGACAGCTTGGTGACAGGTCTGGGGCCACCATGGTGCCAGGCAGAGAGTTGAGCACAAGGTGCTGTATTTGCTCATCCACCACCTCCTGGTCTGATCCTGAGTGGGGCTGAGCATTAAGGCAGCAAATGAAACATGGAAGCCTCTTTCTAGCCTTGCATCTATCCTGTCTCTCTGTTGGGAGCAATAGAGTGCTTCAGTGCACAGCATCCAGAGCAGAGCATGCTGTCAGTACAATCCAGCCCATAAGCAGCCTTGGGCTGTGCATGGAGGTTGGCTGGAGGATGCTGTTGGCTCTAGGAATAAAAAAAGTCAGGGGTCTGGGGAGAGGAGCTGAAAGGAGGTAGCACCATGTCCTTTCACTTCTGCCCTCACTGTCAGCGACAGCCAGGCTGCTGTAGGCATTGGAGCTCTCTGCCCCAGCACAGGCTTCAAGAGGAGTTTTGCAGGGGTGAGGTTCAGCCATCCCCACCCCAACTCAGCTGCCTCTGATGGGAGCTGTGTGGGGTTATGGCCCTGACTGCCTGGTTTGCCCCACCAGTGGCTCTGGTGCGAGGCCAGGTGTCACATGCAAGCCCAGCACAGCTTCTGCCATCCCCAGCTGCTTTCCCAGGAGCTCCAGCTGCCACTTTGCTCCCTCCCTCCCACTGTCCTGTGCCCAGCATGCCTCAGTTTCCTTCCCTCCAGCATGGCAGTGCCACTCTGCAGGGCCAGGGAAGCCTCATGAGGCTTTTTTGAGCAGGCTGGGAAGCCTGGCTGTGCCATGCTGGCAAGCAGCAAAAATTGTGAATAAGCTCTTTTTAATAAATACTTTATGATGAGTCCAAATAGATTTCCTTCTCTGAAGCAATTATTGTAAAATGGGCTTTAATACAATGCAGGGCTGGCCCTGGGAAGGGCTGGGTGCTTTTCAGGGCCTAAGTGCCTCTTTCCATCCCCTGTAATGAGCACTTCCCAGTCATTTGCATCTGTCTCAGCAACAGGTCTCATTACCAGGTTAACTTATTAGCAAGAACCACTTCAGCAAACAGTTAAGCAGCAGCTACCAGAGGCTTTGCTGGAGCCACATGAGCAATTTGCCCATGCTGAGGGCACCTGTAGGCTCTGGCAAGGGGAAATCAATGCTGAGGCAAAAAGCAAGTCCCCTCTGTACCCCTTTCACGTACCAGGATTTTGGGATTTTCAGGATTATTTGAGCCTCTCTAGCTGCATCCCCCCGGCTGCTGTGCCAAGACTTCCTGAGGCCCGGTGCCAAACTTGCCAGCCCCTGCCCAGACTCGCTTGGCTGGGGGAGTGGGAGCTGGCAGGAGCGGCAGCTATGGGAGCCGGCAGCGGTTGGGAGGTGTGCGGCTGCTTGGCAGGGAGCCTGAGCATCCTCTTGTCAAATAAACCCTGTGTGGTCCCCACAGGGCCAGCAAGGCTGCCCCAAGTCTCTCCCTGCCCACGGCAGGGCTGGCATCCCTCTGCTCTGTGGGGCCAGGGCCATGCTGGTGGGGAGCAAAACCCCTTGCAAAATATCTGACCCTTCCCATCCCCTCCCCCCATTCTTCTCCCAAGTCCCCTCCCCCCACACCCCAACCCCCTCCTGGGAAAACTGCTCGGGAATTTCCTGAGGAAACATTTTTTCACTGGAAAATTCAGGCTGATTGGCCAAGCCCAACCTGTTTGGACAAGGCACTCAAGTGGAGGAAGCTCATAGGCCTGGCCAGCACATGGTGCAGTGCCCAGCCACTATCCATTCTTGCTGCTGTGTCCTTGTGTGGCACAGATACGCCACCCTCCCCAGAGTGGAAAGACACCCATGGCAGCTGAGCAGCCAGGGTACAGAGCCCCCACACCAGCTAAGCCAGTGAGGACAGGCACAAGCGTGGCAAGAGGCAACACCTTGGCTGCGTGCCCACCAGCTCCCTGGCACTGCTGAAACCCAGGCTGCCAGAGGAGTTAATTCTGGCATGGAGTGCCTGGCTGCACACAGAGCATCATTCCTTCCCCTCCCTGCTACATGGCAGGACTGACACCTGGACAGAGCCAGGCTTGACCCATGCTTCAGTTACCCCTCATAGCATCTGGCACAGAAAGTCAGTGCTTCATCAGTCTGGATCGAAGGGGGGAACAAGGCCAGGCCTGGCAGCACCCTGACGCAGGCGTGATCCTTCCTGGGTCTTGGGGCTTTACAAGCCTGGGCTGGATGAGGCCCAAGCACAGGCTCTGCTGCCAGATTCCCATCCGGAAATGCCCCGGGTGCAGCCTTGTCTAGGGTATTGCAGCATGTCTCTGCTTTCCAGCCCTGCAAAGGAAAAACAGCAGGAGAAGCACTTAACCAGCCCTGTGCCAGTACTCTGTGCTGCCAGATGTGGGGGGGGGGGCAGCAGGGATTGGGGACGGAAAGTGCCCCCTGCCTTTAATTTCTGAAGCAGAGCTGGGCACAAAGCTAGCTGCTGTTAGCTGGAGTGGTGTGCCCCACTGAGGGGCTCACTGGCTGCATGGTGCCAGTCATGTGACAGAGATGCAGGGACACAGGGAAGGTCCCCAAGTCCTGTGCTTGTTCCCTTAGCACCCAGCTATATCCATCTTATTTGTCCCACCATCTGGTTCTGGTGTCCCCCAGCCACCCTTGCCTGGCCCCACTAAAGCAGCTTAACTGTGCTCAGCATCTTGGCGCAGCATAAGCTAGGCGGGAGGGAAAGTTGGCAAGGGGCTGATTGGCTTTCAGTGCAGCTCCCATCCTGCTGTAATCCTGGGGAGCGGGGTGGCCCACAATAGCTTCAAAGGCACTGAGCACCACAGGACCTTTTGCACACAGTAGGTTTTTGGGGGGGGTCCCAGACATGGGTTCAAGTGGGACCTGAATGTCCTTGGCAGTGTGATAAGGGAGAGAAATCCGGCACCAGTTCCCAGCTCCAGAGAAACTGGGCACTGCAGCTGTCGCTGCTGTGGCTGGGCACTGAGCATGCCCTAGACCTCACAGCCAGGCTGCCCCACTGGGAAAACCTGGTTCTAGGCCAACTCTTTTGTAGTGGTGCCTCCACCACCCAGCAGGACAGCAGGGACAGGGACAGTAGTGTGGTGTCCCCCTTTCCCAGCCCTGTGGCCAGCCCTGCCTGGGAAGGGTGGCGGGGCCAGAGGATGGCATCAATTTGTAGATCTCTCTATCACCGGCCACCAAGGAAGATCATCCATCCGCTGCCCTCACCAAGTATTCATTTTGGAGCTTGCTGCTGCTTTTTTCAGCTCCTGTCTTACTTTTCTTTGACCTTCCTTCCCGATTTAAGACACATGCCTGGCCCTTGCCCAGCTGTACTGAATTAGTAGCTGCTGCTCTGGAGGGAAGCAGACCCTGTGGGTGTGCAGGGCTGCAGCCACCCTGAGAGCAGCTGACGGTGATGGGTCCCCCAGACGGGGATGGGTTTCCTGGCAGGAAGATTGCCCTGGCATGGTTAGGTCCCATGGATGGGATGGGTTCCTTAGCAAGGGTGGGTCCCTTGTCTCTTGTTGGGCATGGGAGGACGCTTGTGAAATCACCAGTTTGGTGAAGCTGGGTCCTGACAGGGGTGGGGAGGTCTGTGTCAGGGGGATGAGTCCGTGCTGGCAAATAAAAAATTCTGTGCCTGGGGGACTTTTGCAGAGTTACTGGGGCTGTGCTGGTGGTTGGTGCTGGCTGTTGCTGACATCTGTGCCAGGTTCAGGGGATGGTGAGGTCTGTGCCAAGATGTCTGTGGCTGATCACAGTGCAATCTGTGTAAGGGACACTGAGCCAGGGCACACCAGAGGCTGTGCCAAGAGACCTATTCTGGCTGTTAGCAGAGTTTGTGCCAGGAGAGCAGGTTTAGGGTTTCACAGAGGCTTGTGTAGGGGCTGACTTCAGGTTAATGGGGTCTGTGTTGGACTTGGGGCCAACTTGAACTTAGTAGAGTCCTTAAGGGGCCAGTCCAAGCTCAGAGCCTGTCTCGGGGGACACTGTTTCATCCAAGTAGGGTCACTTCGGGACACAGCTACTTCAGCTGGGGAGTGGCATCACTGCCCTGGGATGTGGGACTAGCCACCTTTATTGGAGCCACTCACCCCACCTCACTGCCGGGTCTCAGTCCTCCCCTGGCGCCTGCCCATGGCCACCTCGAGTGTCTCTCTCTAGAGCAGCTCTTGCCCTTGGCACCCTCCTCAGGGGAGGGTGACCCAAACCTAGGCACAATCCTGTGAACTGAGGCTGCAGCACAGTGGTGGCAACTGCCACCAGCCAACTGCCAGGCTGCCTTGCAGCAGGACTCAAGTGCCGAACTGGGCTCCTTCCTCCACATCATCATCTCTTCTGAGGGACTCTAGGGCAGTATTTGGCTTGGGATGCTTGGACTTTTCCCTGCCATTTTTCGAGCCGTGCTGCTCCCTGATGGGAGATATCCTGAGTTAGGAGTTATCCCTATCCTGAGTTAGGATAGGTCCTAACACCTCTCCATCCTGGCTTGTGTTTCCCCCTGCCAGTCCAGGAAGCACTGATTTTTCCAAACTGGGAAACAATAAAAAATGGGCTGTGGGAAGGAGGGGCTGGGAAAGGGGGATGCATTTTCCTTGTTTTCTTTTGGGGCTGGACTGGTTCAGCAGCACTCCCCAAGTGGAGGCAGAGCACGCCTTGTGCACCAGGCCGGGTGCCAGCAGCTGCACTGGCCACAACTGGACAAAACTGGGGGAGTTTACTGCTGATAGAGAGGGAGTAGAGAGGTCCAAGGCACCTGCAGCCCATGTGGGAGCACCTGGTATGCTGGGAATGTGGGGGACCCATCCTTTGGGTGTTGCAGTCTGGCGGTGCCTGGCACCCGCACAGTGGCTCTGGCGAGTATGATCTCAGGTGGGATTCCTGCACCTCTCAGGAGCGGATCCCAGCACATGTGGGTAGGAAAGAGAGAGGGTCCAGGTGCTGCCAAGGAGCCTGCCTCATGCCAATGCCTGCCTCTGCAGAACCGCTTTTTGGGTATGCCCCAGCCACCCCTAGAAGGTTTTGGGCCTGGGATAACTGCAGGCGGTGGCACTTATGGGAGGCTGCTAGGACAGGACCCTGCAGTGCAGGAAGGGGTTCCTCATCCCTTGCAGGCAGACACCTCTGCCACAGCTCTTCCTCCTTGGTTGTCTTGGGATGTGACCCAATGGGGAAGTCCCCAGCCATCCTGGGGTTGGCTCAGAGGGGAGGCTCAGCCAGGAGTAACTGCCTGTCCCTCTGCTCCCACAGGATGAGTTCCACCCCTTCATTGAGGCACTGCTCCCCCACGTCCGGGCCTTTGCCTACACCTGGTTCAACCTGCAGGCCCGCAAGCGCAAGTACTTCAAAAAGCATGAGAAGAGGATGACAAAGGATGAGGAGAGGGCAGTCAAGGACGAGCTGCTGAGTGAGAAGCCAGAGGTGAAGCAGAAATGGGCCTCGCGCCTCCTGGCCAAGCTGCGCAAGGACATCCGGCCTGAGTGCCGCGAGGACTTCGTGCTCTCCATCACGGGCAAGAAGCCCTCCTGCTGCGTCCTGTCCAATCCCGACCAGAAGGGCAAGATGCGCCGCATCGACTGCCTGCGGCAGGCTGACAAGGTGTGGCGGCTGGACCTGGTCATGGTCATCCTCTTCAAAGGGATCCCGCTGGAAAGCACCGACGGCGAGCGCCTGGTCAAATCAGGCCAGTGCACCAATCCCATCCTCTGCGTCCAGCCCCACCACATCAGTGTCTCCGTGAAGGAGCTGGACCTCTACCTGGCTTACTTTGTTCGGGAGAGAGGTGAGTGCAGGTCTGCCTGTGGGGCAGAGCTGGGATGCATCTCCGCTGCTGAGGGATGGGGGAGGTGAGGGTGGCTCCAGCTTTCCTGTCCCCTCGATGTCCATCCCATTCCAAAACTGCTCCAAATTGCTGCCCAAGTGAGTGTCCACCACCCTACTCATGTGGCCTCTCTCCTGCAGCTGGATTCTGGCTGCCTTGGGAGGCATGTGTCAAGGGAGAGGAGGGGGCAAGTGGTCCTTGAAGATGCTTCTGGCTCTGTGCATTCCCAGGGAGGGGACCTGGGCAGAGGTTAACCCCACATCTTGTGCTGCCCTGACTGTGGTATGGGAAGGGAAGGGGCAGCCTGTTGCTGGTGTGTCTCCCAAGGGCTGGAGCTGGCAGCTGTCTAGCAGTGCTAGTTTGCCATGGGCTGTAGTCCTGACCCTTCACCCTGCAGGTGACCAAGGCAGGGACAAGAGCAGCCGAGGCTGACTGGGGAGGGATTAGCAATAACACCAGAAGAGGGAAACCCCAGCAGCCCCTGCTGCACATTGAGGGGATGCTGCTCCCCTGCCATTCACTTGCCCAGACATCCCCCGGAGCCCCCGGGAGAACTGGACTGATTTCACTCCAGGGAGAAGGGAGGGGCAGAGCTGTTCATGATCAAAGGGGGAAACAAGCCATGGGCAGGGCAGGACAGGCAGCAGCTTCCAGTCTCAGAGGATTAGGTCCCTGAACTGTCCTTGCTGCTCTCTCACAACCATTTCCCTGTGTAGTTGGCAAGGGGAAGCTCAAGTGGTAGCTCAAGTCAGATCTTATTTTATTTGGGCAGGTTTGCCATTCCTCACTGGTGGCATGCTGGCACATACACATTCGTGGCAGCTGGGGTCCATCACAGACCCCAACATTGCTCAGCACCTCTGGGCTGGTGAGGAGCCTGTAGAGATGCTTTGTGATCCCTGCAGGTGAGAGCAGGTCTTGGTTTCAGAGGGATGATGCAGAGCCAAGGGGGTCTGTGACATGCAGCCCCAGGGAGTGGTTGTGGAGCTCACAGGCATGGACAAGCCAGACTGCCCAGGTGTGTGGGAACCAGGACATCAGTCCTCTCCTGGGAGAAACTCTCTGCTCACCCCCACAGCACTGGGTGATGCCCTTAGCTGTGCCCCCTGGATGTATAAACTCGGTCCCCTTGACACTGCAGCAAGGGGAGCGTAGGGATGATGGCATCTTGCCCAACTCTGGCCAGGGCCCAAGGATGGAGAGTGACACCATGGAAGGAACCACAGTGCCAGCAATCCTAACAAAAGGGGTGCCAATGCCATGAATCACAGTGGGCATGGCATGGGGAGCCAGAAACAGCTCTGTCTCTGCCTGGGCAGTGGTGGGATGCACAGGATATTATTGGAGAAACTGAGGCAGGGGGGGCACACAGCCCACAGGCTCCCCAGGGAGCTGCATGTCCCATGGGAGATTCTACCAAGCCCTCATGGCTGTGTGGAAAGCAGGGCACATCCTCAGACAGTGAACAGCTTGGGTCGGCTTCTGTCCCAAAGCCCAGGTGAGATCCCAAGCAGGTGGAGGGCATGGGATATCAGCAGGGGAGGTGGGTACGGCTATGTGGTTGCACACAGCTTGTGTGAATGCATGGTGCTGCTCCCCCTCTCAGAGGCAGGATAGGGCCTGGTTCTGCTGTTTCCCAGCAGTGCACTGGGAACAGTGGGTGCTGTGCTGAGGACAGGATGGCTCTGTGCACTGGCTGGTATGGGGGTTGGTTACCTTGTGCAGAATGGGGCAGCAGCTGCTGGGCAGAGTGTGAGGGTGTTGTGTACTGGGCTGAGACGTGGCTATGCTGGGGTGAACAGGGATGTGACATGAGGCTTAACTTAGCTGCCACATGCCATCTCATACTGGTTGGGAGGGTGGTGCTGCATACTGGGCTGGACTAGGGGCACCCTGCACTGGAGGTAGAGTGTCATGTTAGTGTGGAGGGTATCCTGTACAGGGCTGCACTGGATTGGGATGGCAGGGACCAGGATGCCCAAGGCAGTAGTGATGGGGTCACTGCTCTCTAGCAGGAGGTGTCCCTGCCCATGGCAGGGGCGTTGGAACTGGATGTTTGAACTTTAAGGTCTCTTCCAACCCACACCATTCTAGGAGTCTATGATACATAGCTTGGCATGCCCTGATGGGGTGTTTATGCCAGCAGGTCCCCTGGCCGTGCCACAACCAGCGGTTGTCCCAGAGGAAGTGGCTGCCACTCTGTCACCTCCCCACCCCCACCCCTGCTGGTGACCTTGACCCCCGCGTCTGGGACCTCAGCAGCTGCAGTCACCTGACTGTCTAATTGGGAACACAGCGGCTGTAAATACTCCCTGATAAGGCCTGGCAGCCACTCACTTTCCCTGTTAAGGTCGCTCTTTGCCCTGGTTAAGGGGGACCAGGACAGCCAGCGGCACCATCTGTAAAGGCCATGGGACCCCTTGGACTGCTGCTGGGTGCTGCAGTGGGGTGGGTGCTCAGCGTTCCCCCAGCCCATGGCAGGCACTTTCTGTGGGGCTGTCGCTAGCAAGGAGTTATCAGGCCTGCCACATCAGTGGGGAAAGTGAGGCAAGGAGGAATGCCAGGGTGGCCACTACACCAGCGGGATCCTGTGCTACGTGGCCAAGCCACGCAACAGCACCACTCTGGGGTGTGCTGGGTGTCCCCACGGCCTTGCTTACTTGTTGCCCAGCATGCTGCCTGCTCCTTCGCCCCAGGCGTTGCCCCTTTGCAGATCTCACCCTGCAGCATCCCCACCTCGCAGCATCCCCACCCCGAAGGGCTCGGGGTGAGCAGGAGGAGGCTGGGAAAGGTCAGGTCTGCCTGGGGCGCTCCCGGCTGGGCAGCGCCGCCTGCCCGCGGCCCGCAGCGTTCAGGCCGCAGCACGTGGGCTGCCTCTCGGCCGCCTACGCCCGGCCGTTTCTGCTGCTGTCAGCACAATTCCCCAGCGCTGCTCTGGCAACGCCGGGGAGGGGAGGCGGTGGTGGAGCCCCCAGCTCTGCTCTCCCCACCCAGCGGCGGGAGCACCTCGGCGGGGGGAGCTGCCTCCTGCCCACGCCAACCCCACTCTGAACTGGTACCTAGGGCCAGCTCCACCTCCTACGGCGTTCTTGCCCCCATCCTTCTGCCTGGCAGACCCTCACGGCTTTCCGGGCACACTGGGAGAAACTGAGGCATGAGCGGTGCTAGGCTGGGGGAAGTACCCGTCCCAGCCGCACTGGCCCTAGGCGGGTTGCCACGGGGTGCAGATCAGTGCCGGCCGCCTGGGTCTGCTCCCCAGTGCTCAGCAATACAGCAGTTTCCCCCAGTGCACCCTGAGCTGCAGCCGCGGCCCCTGGCACCCCTGTGAGCAGAGCAGACTGCGGCTGGGTGCAGGGTGGCAGCAAGGCTGGGTAAGGGCTGGGGCAAGGGTGGCTGGCAGACTGGGAGTGCTCGGTGTAAGTGGGGCCTGGGTGCTCGCGGCTGGATGCTCGGTGGGAGCAGGGCTGGGCTGAGCACACCGCAGTGGGGGAGGGGACGGCGCTGCAGCCCAGAGCTGGGTGTGCAGCTGGGGGGGGGGGACGAGGGAGGGCTGGGAGGGGGGAGCTCGGAGGTCGCTGGTGAAAGTCAAAAGCATTGCAGTAAAATGGTAATCAATCTCCCCAGTCGATGGTGCCAGGATCTTCGAAGCATTACAGAGAGATTCCTCCCAGCAGCAATAGTGAGAGGGGGAGCGGGGTAGGGGGGGGAGCGGGACAGGGGGTGCCCCAATCCCTGTATCCTCACCTCAGTACTCTCCAGCTCCGTGGGTCCCCCACCCTGTGCTCCCACCCTTCTGCTTGCATCCCTGCATCACATTTCTGGACCCCCATCCTGGCATCCATGTCCTAGCATCCCCATTCCAACACCCTCAATCCCTGGACCCCCCTCCTGTTACCCCCCCCCATGTCTCATACCTGCATCCCCATCATGGTGTCTCCCCATCCCTGAACCCCATCCACATCTTAGCCAGGCTCCACAAGCTGGGGAAAGGCAGCGTCAGTGCTGGTCCCTCACACCCTTTGGGGTGTTCTGGGGCTGACGGTGATGCCACAGCCAACATGCTCATCAGGGTGGCAGGGGCAAAGCTCTACCCTACGATGAGCTTCCCCTGGTAGGGCCTGGTGGGTGAGCCCAGCGCTGCTTCCCCCAGGGCCATGCAGGGTGGGAGCAGATGAGTGCCCAGGGAAAGGAGGCAACAAGAGCCACGGTGACATCCTGCTCCTGCCACACCGCCATGCTGCTGTGTGCAGTTGGCTACCCCACTGCCAGCAGATACCACCTAAGGGGACACAGGGACCTGTACACAGCACCAGCATCTGTGTCTCCCACTGCCTGGCAGACCCTTATCTCACAACCTTGCTGCTGGCTGTGAGGTGTGAGGCAGATGGCACCAATCTGCTGGGGAGTCTGTGCCAAGGCTCTTGTCCTGAGCACGCTGCTGGCTGTGCCAGGCTGGCTGTGCCAAATGGCTGCATGGTGCCTCCAGATGGAGGAGCAAGCATTTCCCCAGGCAGCACTGCTCTGCCAGCCCCCGCACAAATATTTATGAGCAGGATTGTGAGGAGAGTGATGGGGTACACAATATTGGGGATGTGCTGTTCACAGAGCTGGGCAGGTGAGCTGGAGCACCCACCCAGCACAGATAAACACCTGCAAACCCCCCTCCCGCTCCAGGTGTCTCTCTGCTCCCAGCCAAACCACCAGTGAGGCTGGGGCTGAGGGGAGCAAGACAGAGAGGAGAGACCCACCTGGGAGAGGGCAGGAGACACTGGCGAGGGGCTGGATTCCTGCCCCTAAGAGCTGTGTGCTGCAGAAGTGGGGTGAAAGAGGGGTCACCGGGGTGTGGTGAACCCAGCCATCCCAGTGCCCTGTGGTATCACTGCCCAGGGGACCCATGGTCCCTGTTCCCAGCCCCACCATAAGCCTGGCAGTGGCAACAGCAAGGGCGGTGTTGGCATGCTGGAGCTGTCTGGATCGATGTGCCGGTGACCTTGAGGAGGTCAGGGCTTCCCCAGCACTCCCGCAGTGCGCCGAGGTGGCGGTGCCTGGAGCCAGCCAGCTTCCCTACCATGCCTCACCAGCAGAGTGAGTTGCCCCATGCTCAGCCCCACAGCCTCAGCCAGCAGTGCCTGTTATGGACCTGGCACAGGGTGCCACAACCTGTGGTACACAGACTGGGAGGCGTGGGCCTGGAGTGCCATTCAGCACTCAATGAATAAAAGATGAGTTCTGTCTCGCAAGCACCTGCCATTCCCCGCCTTGCCATCACTGTACCCCCACACTGGCAAGCACCGAGCCTTCCCCCGGGGCTGCAGTTGCCATCCTGGCCAAGTGCCCAGCTCTTTGCTGCGCTGGCAAGGGACAGCTGGGGCAGCAGATGCTCATGGCGCTCCCTCCCACCGTTGATGGTGGAAAGGGAGGGAGAGGAGAACACATGCCACCAAACCACAGGCATGCCACTGTGCCACAAAGCCAGGTTTGCACCACCAGCTGGGGTCTGAGGTCCCCTGCCATGCTGGCCCCCATACTGGTGTCCCAGCCAGCCCTGGGGAGGGCTAACCTGGCCCCTCCAGTCCTGTGTGGCTTTTGACCTTATCCCTGATGTGGGAGATTCCCACAATGCACTAGGAGCCATGCCTGTGGTCAGTGTGGGGATGAGATGGGGATTGGGAGCCATGAGGGTGTCTGTGTGACTTTACTGGGCTGTGCCATAGCCAGGGGCTGTGCCCTGCTGCAGAACCATGCCATGTGCTGTGCCATGGGGCTGGGGTTGGTGGGGCAGTGAGATGATGGCAGTCCCTAGCAGCTGCCCAGGACCAGGACCACTGGCAAGACAGGCAGGAGCCTACCAGGGAACCATTCAAGAGAAGATCCTCTGGCTGCACCTGCAGAGCTGTGTGTCCCCACACGCGCCTCAATTCCCTTCTTCCTTTCCACCTTCCTTTCTTCCCTACTGGCTTCCTTCTGGTTTCCCTTACTTCCCTCCCTTTCAGCTCTTTCCCTTTTCCCATATTTTTATTTTGTTCTTTCTTTTTTTCCTCTTATCTTTCTCCACTTTCTTTCCCTTTCCCATTCCCTTTCCTGCTCCCTTTCCCTTCCTCCCTCCCTTTCCTTTCTTCCTCCCTTCTTCTCTTTTTCTCCCATCCTTCTCTCCTCTGTTCCATCTCTTCGCAGCAGCTGCCCCCCACAGAGCCCCCAGTCTCCTCAATCCAAAGCACAGGGGCTCTATGCCAGCATCTCATGGGGAGGGGGGACAGAGGGGGCTCAGCCATCCCTTTGTCCGTCCCCACTCGCCTGTCCCTTTGTCCTTTGCCATCTGTCCCCGCTTGCCTTCACGGGCGCCAGCAGCCCTGGATGAGGCCCAGGCCTGGCAGGGCTGAGCGAAGGGGCAGCCAGGCCGCCCTCCTGGAAGGGTTCCCCCCAGCCGCTGCCGGCTCCCCGCGCCGGCCGGGGTCAGCCGAGGACAGGCCCCGCTCGCAGGCTCCCGCCAACGTGCGCGCGCCTCCGCCGGCTCCCGCCCAGGCCAGCTGGGCTGCGGCCCGCGGCCCGCGAACGTGGCAGCGGGGAGCGGCCCCCCCGCGCCACCTCAGGGCTTGCCTCCGGCCGGCACCTCCCCCGCGTTTTGCTCTGCTGAGGGAGGAGAAACCGCCACCCCCCCGCGGCGTTCTCGGGCGGGCTGAGACCCAGCGAACTTGTCTCATGTCCTTCCACCACCGCAGCCCTCCCGGCACGGCGTCGGGGGCGAAAGGGGGAGCGGAGCGTTAGCGAGAAGGCGGTGGAGGGATGCGGTGCCCCGGGTGCGCCGGCTGGGCTGGCTGAGCCGGGATTTACCCGGGACACACGGCGCTTCTCGGGGTGTTACATAAAGGAGGTTACACAAGCGGGTCTGTTCCGGGTTTTATGTAAGGGCCACCCAAGCCTGCCCAGCAGTAGGACAGGCACAGCCACTCAGAGCAGTGGGGCCACTGTGGGGTGAGGGGCGCTGGGGGTCTGGCAGGGAGAGGGCCCCAAGTCATGCCCCATTGCAGGCACAGCCAACGCTAGCCTTTGGAGTCGGGCTGCTGCCCCACAGCACTCAAGTTTCTTCAGGTCTCCAGGTGTCCCTATCCTGAGACAGCTGTTCACTCTCGACCCTGGTCATGCATGCTGGGTAGGAGAGCCAGCCGTTGGCACTCAGGGGTGTTGTGCATTGCTCCTGGGTAGGTGCTGGGACTGCACCACCACTGAGGAAGAATCAGGGGAGGAATTCCCCAGAGGACTTAGTCCTGCCCTGAGGGAAACTGAGGTACAGGGCAGGAGCCTTCAGGCAGCAGTGCTGATCCCTCTCCCATCTCTTGCACTGCCACTAGCAGAACTGAGGGAGGATTCCTGCTGCCCTTGCAGAGGTGCTTGGACCATGCACACTGGTGCCAATGGCTCCACCAGCCCCCAGCATCCTCCAGGCTCTGCGCCTGCGCCCCATTGCACTGCCAGTAACACCGTGCCCTGTTACCGGCAGTGCTCAGGCACAGAGCCAGGACTCTCCCACAGTCCCACCAGTGCCAGGGGCACCCAGCCTGCAGGGACACCCCCCAGCCCCTTCCAGGGCTGCCCTTGCTGCCCAGTGGTCCTTCCCACATGCCAAGGCTGTGGGCTGGGAGTCACTATGGGGTCTTTGGCACCCTGCCAGCCAGTGGGGCCAGAGTGCTGGGGATCCATAATTCAATGTGTGGCATCAGTCCAGGCTGCCAGCACGGCTGGGAGCCCAGGCAGCCCTTGTCCCTTCTGGGCACACGCTTTGCTATTTTTAAAAGTGATCGGATCGACCTGTTTGGGCACTGAGCACCCTCCCCCTCTATGCCAGGGGGGATTCTGGTACTGAATCTCCTCTCCCCTGGACTCCCCATAGTGTGGCAACAGCTATCCCCCTACCCCCCTACCCCCCTACCCCTCAGGGTGTGTGAAGAGTGCGGGATGCCCTCCATCAGCAAGGCTGGTGTACCTGGAGGGACTCCCCAGGCTTCTTTTGTCATCCCTGTGTGGCTAAGCAACTTGCTGGGTGCTGGATTTGATTTCCCCAAAACGTCCCTTATGGGGAGCAAGGTCATGACGGGAGCCTGGCAATCCCTTCGCCATTTCAGTGTGAGCCAGCCACAGGCAGCCATCACATGGTGGTGAGAACAGCATTTGGCCCAGCTGCACCGTGCCGCAGCAGGAGGCAGCCAGAAATGTGCTGGCGAGCTTGCTTGGCCCAGCCATGAGGATCATCGACAGCTGGAGGGGTACCAAGCCCATGGCCCCCTGCCTTCTGTCAGTGGGGACCTGAGGGTGCTTGGAGGGGATAGTGCACTGCCAACCCTTGAAGCTTGAGAAAGTCCCCAGTGCTCCATGGGATGCCATATCTAGGACTGGAATGCTTGGGTTGGAGAGAGGCCCCCTGGGAACAAGGACAGGTAGGATGGCATTGATTGTGCTGAGTCAGAGTGATGTAGAGGCATAGGGACACAGGCACCCAAGAGGACAAGGGCTGCCCAAGGTGAGCAGGTGGCCCTACCTGGTGCCCTAGGGGAACAGGGTCCAAGGTGAGGCAGATTTGTGAGGAGCAAAGGACTGCACCAGATGTTCCAGGGGAGCAAAGTTCCATGTGGAGAATCTGAGAGTGAGGAAAAGTCCATTTGGGTCATCTTGGGGCAAGCAGGCTGTGCAGGGTGTGTTAGGGCAAGCACTTATGGAAGGTCCTGTGGGCCAAACCAAGGCTCATGTGGGACAATTTGACGCTGCAGGATGAGGGCATGGCCCAGGGGGACTACCCAGTGGCCAAGCACCCCTAGGAGTGGGCAGCAAGGAGCCCCAGGGTGTCAGCAGGGAGTGGGGCATGGGGAGCCAGGCTAGCCTCAGGGCTGTGACCACGAGACGCCGCCCCATGCCTTGGCTGGGCTCCATCACTCGCTAACCACTTCCAGCGCCGCTGCAAGATTTGTTGTTTTAAGAGGTGAGGAGGGGCCATGTCTGGCCACGCGGTGCCCACAGGCACAGGGGGTCCCTTCTGCTGCTTGCCCCCTTCCTCAGTTTGCATGTGCCATGCTCACTCCTACTGCCCACTCCAACACCCTTGGGAATCCAGCTGCTCTCAAAGTGAAGGAAAAAGAGGGAAAAAATGAAAAATGGAGTGAAGGGAGGGGAAAAAGCCCTGCGCTCGTTGCTGGGGGAATTTCTGCTCCCTAAAATGGCTGCCTGTAGGAAGCTCTGTGCAGGCAAGGGCATGGGCAAGCGCACAGGCACGGGGCTGGCTGGCAGCGGAATGTGGTGTTGGGGCAAGATGCCACAGGGCCACCAGCATGAAAAGACTGCCAGGCCAGTGTGCATGGAATGAGTGGGGTGAAACCCTGGCAGCTGGGGAGGGAGACAAAATGGCTGCGCTTGGCATCAGCCTGGAGTGGCCCCAGGGATGGCGCAGGCGGTATGTGGGGGTGTCAGGGCTGGGGGCAGCACGGCTGTGCTGCCTGCATGGCTCGGCCTGTCTGTCCAAAAATAACGGCTGCCAGAGCCCTGTGTGTACAAGGGACTGGAGGGGAGCACAGCAGGGAGTGAGGAAAAAGGAGGAGAGAAAAAGGAAAGAAAGGGAAAAGCCCTGAGGTGTGGCCGGTGGTCTGGTTGTGGTGGCCGCTGCCTTTGCACAGTGGGGGTTGGATTGTCGCAGATATCTTCTGGCATCAGCCAACTGTGAAATGCCAAAGGCAGGGTTGGGAAAAGCAAGAGGAAGGACAAGGCAGAGGGGGAATATATAGCAAGAGTTTTGGAAATGCTTTGAGAGCAGCCAGGTGAGGGGCACATGGCCAAGCCTGTAGCAAGGAGGGAGGATGCTCCCAAGAGCAGCTTGGGCCCTGGAGCAGGGGGCATGGTGCCGTGCCATGCCATGCTGTTCTAGAGCATTCCAGAATTGCTGAGCTCAGCATCTGAGCTGGGTTATTTTCAGCTAAGATGGAGTGGGGATGTCACGGCCTTTGAGCAGGTGCTGCCATGAGACCCTGCTGCCCTCTGTGGGGCTTGGGGGAGGAAGGTTGAGGTACCATGGGGTGGGCAAGGGTGATGCCTGGCCTTGGTAACAATGCCAAGTGGGGCAGTTGGAGGGAGAAGAGGAGGCAGAGAGGCAAGAGCACATCCAGGTGACCATCACCCTGCCTCAAGGTGGGGTAAGTGTCATGGATTTCCCTCCTGCAGGGAGCATTCTGCATGCCAGAATGGAGGTGTCCCTGTGCCAGTTGCCAGTGGGAAGGCCACAAGGGAAGGATGTTCAGTGGCTCTTCCCAGTGGATGGAGATGCACTGGCTTGGTCTTGACCCTCCTGCAGGGTAGCAGGCACTGGCCCAACCATGCCTCAATTTTCTCTCAGGCAGCAGAGCAGCAGGGGAGACTTCCAAAGCAGCGAGCCAGCAGGGCTCCCCCAGCTTGTACTGGTGCAGAGCGGCTCAGCATGGGGGGTTTGTCTCTTGCAGATGCAGAGCAGAGCAGCAGCCCTCGGACAGGCATCAGCTCAGACCAGGAAGACAGCAAACCCATCACGCTGGGTGAGTGGGCAGGCAGGGCTTGGGCAAGGAGTCAAGGGATACCCAGACCTGTCCCCGGGGTCCCTATGGTGGAGGCAGCACCCCTTGACAGCCAGTAATGCCCCCTGCTCTCACAGCTCCAGTGCCCTCCAGCTCCAGGCAGCCACTGCCTAGCACCTGCAATGAGCTGGGCATGGCCTCAGTCTCATCCCACAACTGGCAGAGTTCCACTGGAGCCATGTACCTTGGGAGCAGCAGCTGCCATGGGGGTCCCACGATTAGGGGTGCAGCTCCCAGCCCTGCCAGTGCTTTGAGCTGTGTGGAAACTCAGGCTCAGAGCAATCCCAGAGTGTCCTTGCCAGAGGGGACTGGTCGAGGTGGTCACTTGCTGGAGGAGGAAATGAAATGAAGCTGGCTGAGGAGGGGAGATATTATGGGGGATTTGGGGATGTCGAGGTGCCCTCAAGCATCACCATAAGACAGTGTGGGGCAGGAAGGGTGGTCCTGTCCCTGCCCCAACAGTTCCTTCTCTCTCCTGTACAGATTCAACAGACTTCCAGGAAAGCTTCATCACCTCGGGGGTGTTCAGTGTCACTGAGCTCATCCAGGTGTCCCGAAGTGAGTGCCACATGATGCCCCCCCACCCTCTTAGCTGCATGGTCATAGCAGCATGCAGACTCATCCCCCATCCCAGCTGCAGGCTGGGGCTCCCCTCCCAGCTGGGTGGTTGTCAATGCTGGGCCCGCTGATTCCCTCTCTCCTTGCAGCACCGGTGGTGACAGGCACGGGGCCAAACTTCTCCCTGGGGGAGCTGCAGGGCCACCTGGCCTATGACCTGAACCCCTCCAGCACTGGCATGAGGAGGACACTGCCCAGCACCTCCTCCAGCGGGTAGGTGCTACCAGGGTCTTGCTGGAGCAATGCCAGGGCAATGCTGGGATGATTCTGGGGGCCATGCCAGGACCAGCCTGAACATTACTACAGGCCACTGGCAGCTGGCTGTGGAGGGGGTGAGAGGCAGCAGAGATCCTGCTGGGGGCTGGTGCTGATACCTTCCCTGCCCACTAGGAGCAAACGGCACAAGTCGGGGTCCATGGAGGATGACATTGACACCAGCCCTGGGGGCGAGTACTACACCTCCTCCAATTCTCCCACCAGCAGCAGCCGCAACTGGACGGAAGACATGGAAGGGGGTAGGTGCCTCCCTGTTGCTGTAGTGTCCCTGGTTCCCTACAGGCACCTGTGCCAGGCTGTGGTGTGACAGCCTGGGCACATTGTGCTGCAGTGCTGCAGTCAGGCCCTCACGTCAAAGCAGGAGCTGCCTGTGGGTGACATGGTGGTGCTGTAGGACGCCTTTGCTTGGGCACAGGCTTTCTGTAGGTGCCTCTGTGTTGCTGCAGGACCCTCCCCATACAGGTACAGGCTGTCTCTAGAGGTGCTCTCTATATGGCCCACCCAGCACCCCAGCTCAAACTGCTCTCTCCCAGATCCACAGCACCCACTTGCTTTCTTGCTTGGTGGTTTTTTTTTTTTCTTTTCCTGTCTAGACAGCTCAAATTAACTGTTCATTAAGAAGAAGGGGGGCTGGGCTAATTAAAGTGATGCTGCAGGGCTGGCATGCAAGCTCATATACTCCAGGGCGAAGGAGCCACTATCTTTCTCCCTCCTTGGCTCCTTCTCCCTCCTGCCTCCCTGCACCCCCAACAGTGGGACAGGATCCATACCAACACCCCCCAGCCCTGCCAGAGCCTGAGGGGTGCTTGGCTATGGCACTGAAGGCACCGATCCTGTCAGAAGGAGGCTTGGGCAAAGCAAGTCCTGCCCCAGGATGGTGCCCCACATGTTCCAAGGACTGTGCCCCATCCTGCTCCACCTCAGGCCCCATAAGATCATCACCACAGGGAGCAGCTGGGAGAGCAGGAGGGCTCCAAGTGGAGACCTAACCTCCTACCTGAAGTATTGTACAGATTGGGGCAGGTGTAGTGGGAGTCAGGCAGGGACATCCCTGTCACCTACTAGCGGCCTGATCCTGATCCAGGACAGGGACAGAATGGGGCAGCAGCGGGTGCTCAGCCACAGGTGGCAGCAGTTACGGCAATCCCGTACGGGATGTTCTGGGAAATCCTCCTAACCCCCGGCTGAGAAGGGGCTAAACCCATTATGGACCTAGACCGAGCGGTCAGAGCTAAGGCCGCGGGGGGGGGGGGCGGGATTAGCGTGCCCAACACCCCCTCCTGCTCAGCCCTGCCCCCAGGCGTGGCCCTCGGGAACCCCGGGTGTGCAGCACTGTGCTGGGGCTGCAGCCTCCTGCGGGGGTCAGCCCTGGAGCCTGCACTCGGCAGGATGTGGTCCCCAGCCCCACAATGTCATGGAAGGTGGGTACCCAGTGGGGGCAGCAGGGTCATTGGAGGCACCTATGTGGGTACCCAGTTTTGCAGCTGGAGTGGGCAGATGCATAGGCTCAGAGTATGCAGGGGTATGCACACACTGGAGCCCACAGCTGTGTATGCACACAGCTGTGCATACCTCTGCATGCACACACAACTGCGCACATGGATGCAAGATACATGCAGGCAGGTGTGTGTGCACACAATCAAATGACAGGATCATTAAAGTTAGAAAAGTCCTCAAAGATCGAGTCCAACCATCAACCCAACACCACCATGGCCATTACACCATGTCCTGAAGTTCCCTGTCTCTACATTCTTTTCAACACCTCCAGTGATGGGGACTCCACCACCTCCTTGGGCGGCATATTCCAACCCATGACCACTCTTGCAGGAAAGAAATTTTTCCTACTATCCAACCTAACCGTCCCCTGGCACAATTTCAGGCCATTTCCTCTCATCCTGTTGCTAGTTAATTGGGAGAAGAGACCAACCCTCACCTAACTCTGGCCTCCTTTCAGACAGTTGTAGTGGTCTAGGCTGAGGTCTCCCCTCAGCCTCCTCCAGACTAAACAATCCCAGTTCCCTCAGCAGCCCTGTTCTCCAGCCTCTTCACCAACTTCATTGCCCTTCTCCAGACCTCCTCCAACACCTCACAGAATCACAGAATGTTAGGGTTGGAGGGAATCTTGAAAGATCATCCAGTCCAACCCCCCTGCCAGAGCAGGATCACCCAGGGCAGATAACACAGGAACACATCCAGGTGGGTTTTGACTATCTCCAGAGGAGACTCTACAACCTCTCTGGGTAGCCTGCTCCTGGGCTCTGTCACCCTCACAGTGACAAGGTTTTCCCTTCTGCTCCCGTGGCACTCCTCTGCTCCAGCTTGCCCCCAGTGCCTCTTGTCGTGTCCTTGGACACATCCCTGAGCAGAGCCTGGCTCCATCCTCCCCACATTGCCCTGCACATCTTTAACAACAGCAATGAGGGCAGCTCTCAGCCTCCTCTGCTCCAAGCTACAGAGCCCCAGCCCCAGCTCCCTCAGCCTGGCCTCAAAGGGAAAGGCTTCTTGGAGTGAGGGCCCCAAAATGGAACCCAGTACTCAAGGTGTGACCTCACCAGTGACCAATCACTTCCCTGCTCCTGCTGGCCACACCATTCCTGATCCAGGCCAGGTTGCTGTTGGCCTTCTTAGCCACCTGGGCACACCTGGCTCATGTTTAGCTGCTGTTAACCTGCAGGCAGTTTCCAGCCTCTCTACTCCATGCCTGGAGTTGTTGTGACCCCAGTGCAGGACCCAACACTTGGCCTTGTTAAACCTCATCCCACTGACCTCAGTCCATGCATCCAGCCTGGCCAAATCCCTCTGCAGACTAGATCAACACTGCCACGCAATTTAGTGTCATCTGCAGACACTGAAGGTGCATTAAGTTGCCTCACCCTTGTACTGATATTAAGCAAGACTGGCCTCGGTGCTGAGCCCTGGGTTGTGCAGATGCAGAGCTGCAGGGGGTGCCCACATGTGTGCCCTCTCCTGTACATGCACAGGCTCTGGGGTTCTGCAGCAGCTGCTGGGCTCTAACACTGCACTCCCCTTTCTCCAGGTATCTCCCCCACTGTGAAGAAGACTGAGATGGACAAGTCCCCCTTCAACAGCCCATCCCCCCAGGACTCCTCTCCCCGGCTGAGCAGTTTCACACAGCACCACCGTCCTGTCATCGCAGTGCACAGCGGTGAGTGTCCTGGCAGGGAAACCAAGGCACAGAGCAAGTGGATGAGCAGGTGGGGGACTGTGCCGGTGGCCAGCTCACAGTGACACCAGGGGAACCCCTTCTGTTTTTGCCTGCAGGTATCACTCGAAGCCCTCACCCGTCGTCTGCTCTGCATTTCCCCACCACCTCCATCCTCCCCCAGACAGCCTCCACTTATTTCCCCCACACGGCCATTCGGTACCCGCCTCATCTCAACCCGCAGGACCCGCTGAAAGATCTCGTCTCTCTGGCCTGCGACCCGTCCAACCAGCAGCCCGGACCGGTAAGGACCCAGCCCCACCCTTGCATCCCATCACCGACCTCGCTGTGGAGTGCCAGGGGCTGCTGTTGGCTGGGTTGCCAGAGGGACGTCCCCTGGATCGTCTGCTGCCACTGCCATTCACCGCCACCACCGCCACACGTCAGGGGCCAGGGTGCTCTGGTGGCACCCTGGTGCCAGCACCCAGACCGGTAGAGTGTTCCTGCCACTTCATCTGGGGCTGAGTGGCTCCAGCTGGTGCCTTATTTCGTTTCGGGAGCGCCACTGTGCCTGGTTGGTGTTGGCATCTTATTTCTCCAGCAATGGAGGTGCTGTCCCCTGGCTCAGCACAGGACACTGTCTCTTAGGGAAGACAGGGTGGCAGGGTGCCAGGGCTGGGGCTCTCTGGTGGGAGCAGGGCATGCAGCAGGGGATGTGTGACCATCGTGAAAGAGCCACCATCCACCAGCATGCCCAAGAGAGCAATGTGCCCTGCGTACCCTTGTCTGTCCATGCAGCTGGCTGGTGACCCATCATCCCTGCCACTGCTTCACGCTTCGTGTCCCTCAGCATCTCCATGGCTGTGGCAGGACCGCACTATGCTGCCATGTGATCTTCCTTGCCCCATCACTCAGCACCCCACCCAGCAGCCCATGCACCTGGCACCATGTGTACCCACCACCTCATGCACCCAGGACTTCACACACCCAGGACCTCACACACCCAGGACCTCACACACCCAGCACCCCACACACCCAGCAGCTCACACACCCAGCACCCCACACACCCAGCACCCCATGCACCCAGCATCTCAGGCACCTACCACCACATGCACCCAGCACCCCATGCACCCAGCACCTCACACACCCAGCACCCACACACCCAGCACCCCACACACCCAGCAGCCCATGCACCCAGCACCTCAGGCACCTAGCACCACATGCACCCAGCACCCCATGCACCCAGCACCTCACGCACCCAGCACCCCACACACCCAGCACCTCACACACCCAGCACCCCACACACCCAGCACCCCATGCACCCAGCACCTCAGGCACCTAGCACCACATGCACCCAGCACCCCATGCACCCATCACCTCACACACCCAGCACCCCACACACCCAGCACCCCGTGCACCCAGCAGCCTGTGTACCCAGCACCCCATGCACCCAGCAGCTCACACACCCAGCACCCCATGCACCCAGCACCCCATGCATCCAGCACCTCACACACCCAGCACCTCACACACCCAGCACCCCACATACCCAGTACCACATGCACCCAGCATCTCCTGCACCTAGCAGCTCACACACCCAGCAGCTCACACACCCAGCACCCCATGCACCCAGCACCCCACAACCTGCACACCTGGTGACTCAGTGAGGCTGGATGCCAGTGTGAGGACGCTCTTCAGCCATGCAGCAACTGCCAGGCTGGCAGACACTGGATTTGGAGCAGCTTCCCACTGGATCAGGCACAGGGAGCTGGTGGTACAGAAGTCTCTGAAGGCCAGCACTGCACTACCACTGCCCCTTCCCAGCACGTGACAGCTTCAAAGGCCTCCTGCTACCATGGAGAGGAGGGCACAGCGCCTGTACTCTGGCATGCGCCGCCATGGCCCCTGACTCCCCAACCCCCCAAGCCCCGCCGTGATTTCCCTGTTGCCAGCGCCGACCATTGAGGGCTGCTCTGAGACCCAACAAACTCATGTCATTGGTGAGGGATGCTCCATGCCTGTGCCAGATGGCACTGGGAGCTCACCAGGCCGGCTTTGCCGGTGCTGCACGTGCTTCCTAATGGCTTGTGCTGTTTGTTTTTCTGTCTGTGTTGTGTCCCCAGTTAAATGGAAGTGGTCAAGTGAAAGTGCCCAGCCACTACCTGCCCACGCAGATGCTGGCGCCGCCACCTCCCCCCGGCATGCCCCGCTTGGCCGTCTCTCCTGACACCAAATCCACCACGACAACTACCGAGGGAGGGACGACCTCACCGACATCACCCAGTAAGCACCCCGCGGCACCCACCCTCTCCCCGGCCCGGCTGGCCCGCTCCTCTTGCAGCCCCCCTAGAATCCCCCCCCAGAGCTGCTGGGGGTGTTGGTGGAGGTGGCCTCCCCACAGCCGGGGAGAGGATGGCAGCTGGCACGCAATGAGTTTGCTGGGTCTCAGGCAGGTCTGAGCTGGCAGGGTTTGGGCAGGCAGCTGTTGTGTCCTTCAAAGCTGGAGGGTCCTGTGCTGGTCCCAGGGACCAACCAACCCCTGCATCCTGTTGAGACAGCCAGGGGAGCAGGAGTGGAGCCATGGCAGGGCTCCCCCATGCCAGTGTCCTGCCCAAACCCTGCCAGCATAGACACGTCTTTCAGGGGAGGTTGTTTGCCTCTCTGTGCCTCAGTTTCCCACTGCCCAGCAGTGGTGGTGCTGCCGGTGGTGTGTGGAGAAGCCAATGTGGGCGTTGTGCTGGGGCCGGGGGCAGTGTGCTTGGCTGTGCCGCATGGGGCTGATTTCTTCTCACCTCAGAGATCCTTGGCACTGGGCACCCCAGTCTGGTCAAGGGCTGTGAAGTGAGACAGGTGCAAGGACTGCAAGCTCTGTCCCCCAGAGCCCTTGGCGGCAGGTGCCTGGGGATCCTTCATTAGCATCACTGGTTGATGAGCTCATCCCCCTCTGCTCAACTTCAGGGGGTTTTGGGGCCTTGGCGAGGAGGATTTTGGAGTGCTGAGACAGAGGCTGCAGAGGGGAGACACTGGCATTTCGCCCAGGCTGGCATCGGGGCATGTGGCACTGTGGTGGGATGCTGTGCCATTGCTGCACTCTGTGAGATGGTTGTCCCTGTCCTTGTCCCCCTCTACTCACTGGACATCTGGTACCCTGAGAGGCTGCCATGTCCCCACAGGGGACAGGCCATTGCTGGGTGCTGCTAGTGGTTTATGTGATGTGAAGAAGTCAAAGCCTGGCTGATCTGGAGGGGAGAGCTCAGAGTGGCATCACCTGGCTGGTGATGGGGCTGCAGCCACAAGGAAGGACTCAGCAGTACGAGTCCCCCATCCCTGGACTCAGGGAAGGACACATGCAGGGGACACTGGCTGTCCCCAAGAGGTGCAGAGGCCAGGTGGCTACAAGTCCCAGTGCTGGGCCCCAGCTGGAGAATGGATGTGGCAGCAGGGTGCTGTGGCTGAGTGGAGGTGGTGGCTCCCATCACATCTGACCTGTGGCAGCTTGGGAAGTGTCAGAGCCAGCAAGGAAGGGCAGCACCCATCTGTCCCTGCACCCCATGGCACTTCGCTCTCCTCAGCCTGCCCTAGCAGTCCACAGGCACAGGTGGCACCGCAGTGTCCCCAACCTCACTTGTTCAGCCAGGGCTCTGGGTGCCCGGGACGCTTGTCCCAGCAGCACCAGGGAGCAGGCCGGGCTTGGCCCTGGGGGAGGCAGTGGCAGTGCCTGCGGCAGCCCTGTTAATGAGCTCTCGTTTGTTCCCCAGCCTACTCTGCACCAGGCACGCCCCCTGCGAACCGTTCCTTCGTGGGATTAGGACCAAGGGATCCTGGGAGTATCTATCAGGCACAGGTGAGAGTGGGGATGGTGCTGGGGGGACCCTCCTGCCCTCATCCAGGGCACCACCACCGTGGCATTGCCGTGGGTATCATCACTGTGGGCATGGCTGTTGCAAGCATCACTGTTGTGGGTATCACCACCATGACATTGCTGACATGGCCATCCTTGCCATGGCATTGCTGCTGTGGTATTTTCTTCATGGGTATGGCCACTGTGGCCATTGCTGTGGTGGGCTTCACCACTGTGGCATCATTGCCATAGGCACTACCACTATGGCCCATGGCCATTGCAAGCATTGCCATTATGGGCACTGCTGCTGTGACATTGCTGATGTAAGCATCCCCATCGTGGCGTTGCTGCCATGACATTTCTGCAGGGGTCCTGCTACTGTGGGCATTGACGCTGTGGACATTGCCACTATGGGCATGACCACTATGGCATTGCTGCCCTGGCATTGCCACTGCAGGCATTCCTGTTGTGGCCATCACTGCCTTGACATTGCTGCTGTGGGCGTGACATCTTGGCATCACCACTCTGGTCGTTATCACCGTGGGCATTGCTGCCATGGCATCCCCACCAAGAGTGTCTCCACCCGACACCCTGTGCTGGGACCTCGGGCACTGCTGGTGGCTTGGGGCCACTAATGGTCCCGCAGGGCAGAGTGGAGTCACTGCTGTGCCTGTGGCTGGCACCTTCCCCTCCTCTCCCCAGGCTCCAGCTGTTCCCTCATGGCACTGTGGCACAGCCAGACTGCCCAGGTGCCCACAACATCCTGTAACAAGGGCACTGGGGTCTCCAGGTGGGCACAAGCACAGTGTTCTCATCCAACTGTGCCTGCCAACCACTCCAGCTGCAGCAAGAGGCAGCTTGCGCCTTTCCAGGGCCTTCTCATTAGTCCTGGGGAATTTTGAACCAGTTGTTCATGAGCCGGTGCCAGTGCTGCAGGCAGTGCCATGAGGCTAGGGCAGGAGCTCCAGCACCCTGCCTCACTTGTGGTATGAGTTGGCTGCTGTCAGTGGTCCCAACAGGGGCATCTTTGGGAGGCAGATGAAACCAGTGCTGGGGCAATAGGATGCGTATGTGGATGCATTGTGCCAGCGGCACCTTGGGTTGCTGCACCCACTGGGTGTGACTACTAAATACACTGAGCTGTGTCGTGAGGACAGGGACTGTGTGCTGCGACACTTCAGGGTGCTATGCCATAGCAGGGGGCAAACACCAGGCAGCCAGCTCTGAGTACAGCCCTCTGCCTTGCCTTTGTTTCCCCAGTCGTGGGCAGAGTGCGGTGGAGTGTGCACCTCAAGGTCTTTGGATCCCTAAAGAGGAGACATTGGGCAGCACTGGGGCAACCTAGGGGATCAGGGTGCCAGGGTCTCTGTACCCCCCAACACCCCAATGGGCACTCACAGTCTCAAGTTCCCTGTGAGTCTGCCTAGTCACACTCCAGGAGCCTCCCCAAGGATGTTATGCATGGGGACACTGAAGGATGGAGTAAAGGAAGCGGTGCCTGTGTCCGCGGGAGGGCAGCTAAGACCTGCTGCTCTTGGGTCATGTGTGGCCGGGCCAGGAAGGGTTAAGGGAAGCAACAGCACTGAGCTGTCTCCTTGCCAACAGAAACCAGACATGAGGTAATGGGGGGACGAACTTGAACTTAGGGCTTCACAGGGGAGACAGTGGGAGAGAGACAAGGGGCCACCCCATGGGGTCCCCAGCTCTGCTACCCACCACCCATCCCCAAGTGGAACCGTTCCCTGAGGAGCATCACAGTCACCATGGAGGTAGAGAGGAAACAGCCACAAAGGGGAACATGGGTGGCACAGACAAACTCGGTGCAGGGCACTGACAAACTCAGTGCAGGAATGGAGTGCCAGCCCCATGCAGGGCAACAAGGCGAGCCAAGCAGGGTGACAGGATGGGGACAGCTGACTCGGAGGGCACAGGGCACTAATACCACTCTCTCTTTTCTCTCCCGGCAGTCCTGGTACCTGGGATAACCGCCGCTGTGCCACCCCTTCGCTTCCCTTCTCCTCTGCTATAGGCACCCCCAGAGGAACATCCCTGTCCTCGAGCACCAGGCCCAGCCTTGCGGTGACGACAGAGAGTGAAGACTCATGACGATGATGACAACAAGCAAAACCCACAGCCAAAGGAATGAGCGAGGGAAAGGAAGATGGAAAAGGGTCAAACTTTTCAAAAAAGGAAAAAAAAATGCAAACAAAACAACAACCATCCCAGGAGGACCTTCCCCCCACCCTGGTGATGCACCAGAAAACAAAGCAGCAGGAAAAAAAAAAAAAAAGAAAAAAAAACAGTTCTTTGCCCTGTCAACTGGCACCATGCCGAGACCTGGCACAACTCGTGCCAGTGATGCTCCCAGGAGTGGCAGCAGGGCTGAGACATCAGAGCCCTGCCAGCCACTTGCCGGAGGGTCAGATATACAAACAGGTCTTGACTCTCATTCTTTATGTGAGTAGAACAAACCCTTCCTGTTACCTCTCTGTGGCCCCATGCAGACTCTTGGCGGGGGGGGCCCTGGGGCTGGGGGTGGGTGCAGTGGAATTAGGGGGGACACCTCCGCCACAGATTTCCAATTGATACGGCTGCATGTGCACTGCTGGGGCAGTGGCAGGCTCCATGCTGTGAAGACACCTTGGGGATGGGCAGTGCCATGCTGCAGTGGCACTGTGGGGTGGTGATGAGGTGATGCAGCAATGCAGTGACATGGCGATGTGGTGACATAGTGGCACAGTGCCTGGCTCAGCTTGGCATAAGCAGATGCAACATGAGGAGGGGTCTTGTGGCCACAAAGGGTCTGTAGGCACAGCTGGAGATGGTGGCAGCAGTGGCGGGGACCAGTTCCTGTGGGGACACAGCATGGGGGTGCTCCCACCATGGCCCCAGCAGGACCCAGGCTGCCACTGATGGGCAGGGGCACCATCTGCCATCTCTCTGCAATGCCTTCCGCATCCCTCCATGTGCATCACCCAGCCTGTGTGTCCTTGTGTCCCCCTGCATGTCTGTGGGGCATGTGTCTGCGTGTCTGAGCTATGCATTCCTGTGGACAGGTCGCAGGTGGCTGGGGAGCAGTGCGCTCGTGTTGCACATTTTGTAGGAAATGCACTTTTAAGAGGGAATTGTCATTAAAAAAAAAAAAGAAGAAAAAAAATCACAAAAAGAGAGAAGAAGGAAGAGGAGGAGGAGCCCCTGGCACTGGCTTGCTGGGACGTCTGGTTTGGTGGGTTTTGGGTTTGGGTGTTTGTTTTTTTTAATACAAAAAGATGGAGAAAAGGAGCCCAAGCGAGGGCAGAGCCAGACCCATGGAGCCCCTCATCCATGTCAAGTGCCTGAACTGTGGCGGGGAAGGGCCTCACGACCCCTGGAGGAGCCCCTGGCTGAAGGAAGCACCCAGTGTCCCACATGATGGCAGTGTGGCCAGGAAGGGGAAGCAGGGACATGGCAGTGCCTTAGATCAGAGGGATCCATGCAGCAGCCAAGGCAAGGAGGAGGAGGAGGAGGATGAAGGCACTCCAGCATCTGCAGTGTGATGGTGGCAGCCACAAAGGAGGTCTTAGGTGTGTCCCCAAAGGTACCCCAGGGAGCCCAATGCTGCAAGGGAACACTTTACCAGTGATGACAGACAGCAGCCACCGTGGGATGTCCTGAAGCAGTGGATGTCACCAAGGCCACCGCTGCCACCACATGGCCCCCAGAACTGTCCCATGGACCACCAACCTTACAGCCTCATCCCAGCAAGTCCCCACTACCCCACCACTTTGGGATGGCACACCAAGGCTGGATCCTGCCCGCCCATGGCATGACACCAGAGAAAGGGCTGACACAGAACATCCTGGGAGATTAAAAAATAAAAGAATGAAAAAGGACAAGAAAAGGAGAAAATCCACCAAAACAAAACAAAAAACCACCACCAAAAGCGCTTGGCAGAGAGGGAAACTTGGGGTGTTTTTTGAAGATCTGAGAAAAGAAACACATGAAAAAAATAAAAGAAAAATACAAAAAAAAAGGAAAAAAAATTAAAGATAAACTGCATGGTGCTTCAACAGGATCTGGTGACCTGGCTCACCCCAGCCACAGATGGCTGATGCTGTGCATGGCAGACTGTATTAACCGGCTCTACCTTCCCCCCTTCAGCAAAAGAGAAGAAAAAAAAAAGGAAAAAAAAACCAACAACGACAAAATCTGTATTAAAAAAAAAAGTAAAAAAAAAAAAAAAAGACAAAAAATAAGAAAAAAAAAAAAGAAAAAAACCCATGTTTTCCTAATTTGCACGAAATTTTATACCACATGATGTGCCTTGCCTTCGAAGACTAAAGTATTACCGGACCCGATATCAGTGCGAGGGAGTCGCTGCATGCCCGGGGCTCCCGGGGGAGCGGGGGCGGCTGCCCCCCCCTCGCCTCCTGCATGGCTTCTTCTTGGCCGGAAAAGTCCCTTTGCTCTCTGTTATAATTTTTTTTTTTCCCAACCAATTTTTCGCGTCGGAAAAGTCTTCCAGTTGGTAATATCGATGCATCCTCTGCGCCAACACACCAGAATATGCAATATCCGCTCGGCTGCGCCGGCGAGGGGGGGGTCCGGCTGGGGGGGTCCGGCCACCCCTTTGCTTTACCTCTTTTTTTTCTTTTCTCTCTTTTTTTCCCCTTCCCTCTTGGGAGTTTTGTTAGTTTGTTGTTTGGGTTTTTTATGCTTATAGCAACCAAAGGCAGTGAGGCGGGAGGCAGTAGGGACCTCCCTGGGTCAGAGCCCCCCCCTTAATGCTGAGAGAACCTGGTCGTCCAGGCGTGGCAGGGTGGAGGAGGACACGGTCCAGGTCTCTGCGGGGAGGACCAGGGATGGAGACTTCCTTGGCTGTGCCCTCACAGGGGTCACAGCATCCTGCACACCCCTGGGGACACTACTCTCCCCCCCTTTTTTAATGGGTTTTCTCTTGGGCGCAGGGCAGGAAGGGCTGAGCCCAGCTGCTCCCGTGACATTAATGGACCCGTCTGAATGTAGCTGTGCCCATCCCCTACGCTGGTGTCGGGTTGGGGAGGGGTCGCAGCACCCCTCCCTCTCAATCCCCATCGGGTTCATCTTCGGGGGTCCGGCTGGCACAGCGGGGAATAGGGAAAGTCCCGACAGGAGGATTCCCTCTCGCCGACTCTGCTTATTCCGTGCTGTGCCAACCGCCAAAGCAGGTCACAACACCCCCAGAAAATCCAGAATTTGCCTTAAAAAACAAGCATCCCGCCGGCCGGAGAGAGAGGTGACCCTCCCCAGCCCCCCGTAGGGCTGAGACCTAACACGGGTCGTGACACCGATGGGCGGGTGGCACTGTGTGTCGCTGCTGCTTTGTAACGAAGAAACGTCATTACTAACGTTTGATTTTTTTTTTTTTTTTGGTGTCCAAAAGTACTAGCGGGGGGCTATAGGGTGAAGGGGGTCGTGTCTCGCTGGAGTCTCGCCCACCGCTGTGATTTGCTGGGGCTACCAGAGGGCAGAGAACATCTTGGAAGACTCTTGATGCACAGTGCAGGGCTGATTTCTGCAAGGACAATGCAACGGAGGGAGCGGGAGCGGAGCGTCTAGTGTGGGGGAAATGAGTTTTAAAAATAGAATTTAAACAAAGAGAAAATTGAAAAGTTTTTAAAGATAGAAAAGAATCGGCTGAAAGCGGGAAAAAAAGGAAAAAACAACATTGCAAAAGGCATTTCTGAGCAGAGTGACAGCCAGCGGAGGGGGAGCGGGGGACACCCAAGGCAGTCCACCGCGGCCAACTCCCGGCGAGTCTGGGGCCCAGAGGGAGGCGAGGGGCGCTGGCGCCCCTCGGGCCTAGGCTTCCCACCCTCGAGTAATCCTCGCCCCCCCCCCCCCCCCCCCCCCCCGGTTGCACCGAGCAGGGTTCCTCTCCCACCCTCTCTTTTGCCGCCTTCACCCCGGAATCCGCAGCGTATCTGGCAGCCTCCCCAAACCCCGCCTTCTGCAAGAAAAGCACCTTAAAAATGTTAAAAACAAGGCAAAAAATCATCAACTCGACATCCCCCAGTCCTGAGTTCGGCAGCGGGGGGGGGGGGGGTCGACTTGGCGGCTTCCCGTTCGGGGTGCCACTCCCGCCGTCTTTGCACTGCTCCCCCCGACACTCACCACCCCGGGGCCGCATCCCCCCGACTCTGCCCAAAGGGAATATGCAAACTGCCCCCGGATCCCTCCATGGGAGCACTGGCTGTGCGGGGACAAGGGGGACGACCACTGAATTTTAATTTTATTATTTTTTTAAATCGTTTTCCATTATTCTTTTAATCCTCTCGCGGCCTCTGGGCTCAGTGGTCACAGTCGGGGTGGGCGCAAGGCGGCGGAAGACCCCATCAGTGGGATGCTACGGAGCAAAACTCTGGCCGGATTGGGATGGGGGCGGAGGGGAAGTCTTCTCGACAATCACCACGCCCGGGGCTCCCGCGGGGCTTTCATGCACTACAGTCTCTCCTAGAGGGTTTTTTAGTTGGGATCGTCGGCTTAAAGATTAATTAAAAGCAGTCCTTGTGACGTATAAATAAAGAAAAAAATAACCTGCATATATATATATATGTATATATATATATATATATCTCCACATATATATATATATGGGGCTGCAGGGGCACGGCTCCCTGCTGGCCAACACACAATTAAGGTACTTTAAAGTGCAAAGGAATATATATATAAAAAACCATATAGATATATATATATATATATATAGATATATATATATATATATATATGTCTTGTTGGGTGGTGTTTTGTTTCTTGTTTCTTTTTTTTTTTTTTTCGCTTTGTTGTTTTTTTGTTGTGTTTTGTTTTGTACAACGACTTTGGAATCGCTGCTTTTCTGTCCCCCGGCCTCCCGCCGCTGGCTGAGGCGGACAGCACCAATGGGTGCCCCCCCGAAGCTGTCCCTGAGGGTGCCACCCCTGCAGCAGTGCTCGTGGGTGCCCCACGGGATGCCCACGGGCAGCCGGGAGCGGAAGAGGGGGACAGGGAGCTACCGACCCCCGGGCAAAGAGCGGCAAAAGGGGAGAAATTGCCCCAAAAAGGCGCTGAGGCGGCAGCCGGCAGGACCACGACTCACCCATACCAAAAATCCCGCCGCAGTGCCTCCGCGCCACCGGCTGCCCTCGGCCGCCTTTTCGGGGGGTCCCCGCCGGCGGGGGGGTGCCCCTTCCCGCAGTTATATTTTACTATTAGCCGGATTTTGCTTCTCGCTTGCCGCAGCCGTTACACACCCGCCGAGCGCACCAGGGCCGCGGGCCGGGGCCGGGACCCTCTCCAACCCCCCTCAGCTGTGCCCCAACCTCCCCAGTCCCTGCATGCCCCCGCTCCCCTCCCTGGTGCTTCACGATATTGATTATACCCATTGTACGCAGCCATTACCGATAGCCGCCGCTCCTGCCTACATACCAGTTACTGACCCTGACTACGGATTTGGGGGGTTGAGTTTTTGTTTTGTTGTTTGGGGCTTGGTTTTTGTTTATTGATTTCTTTGGGGGGGGGGGGTGTTGCTGTGGGTTGGGGGTTTTTTTGTTGTTTTTGGTTTTGTTTCGTTTTTCGTTTGTTTTGTTCCTTTTGTTTTAGGGCTTTGTTTTGGTTGGGGGGTTTTGGGTGGTTTGGGTTTTTTTTCTTTTTTCCCCTCCCTCCCCTATGCAAAAAAAGAGAAAAAGAGACAAAAAAAACCACAAAAAAACCCACAAAAACCCTGACACACAAAAAAAATATGAAAAGAAAAAGAAAATATTAAAAAAATGTATAAAAATTAAACAAGCTATGCTTCAACTTCAGCCTGCCTCTGCCCTTCTTTCCTTTGCGGCGCTCAGGAGGGAACTGGGTGTTCCAGCTAGGGAGGGGGCACTGAGGTGTACCGGAGCAGAGCTGTGCTGGGCAGTGGTTGCCCATCACCCTGGATGCTCTTCACCCAGGTGTGGAGGATGGCAGAGCCAGGAGCAACAGCACCCCGAGGTATTTCACAGCCCCGCTGGATGGCCGGGAGGTGGGGCCGCGGCAGGTGAGAAGGGGGGGACACGCAAGAACGGGAACACAGGTGGGTGCAGACGCGGGCTTATATGGGGACACAGTGCAGCTGCAACCTCCTCTAGATAAGACCTTGGCCAGGTGACATCACTACTACAGGACATGGCTGGCCAAAGCTGTATATTACTCCCGCAGTCTCCATGTCCCCATCTCGAAGCGCTGCTCATGACAGTCGTGGATGCCGAGGCCAAACTCTACCCCCGCCAAAGCTACCTCGGCCCTCCATGACACCCACTGCCGGCCCCCAAAGCCCCCGAGGTGCGGGGCGGGACGACCGGGTCCGGCCATATCGGGGGACAGAGGATACCAGCTCTCAGTCACTGCGGCCCGGCAGCTTGTCACCTGCCAGCAACCCGCCGTTGTCCCCTGCCCGACTACACCCAGGGGTGCTCCCGCACCCAGCGCTCTCGGGGGGCAGCCAGACAGCAACGTGGGCGCCACCCTGGCGCGGAGCCAAGTAGAGGCCGCTACGCAGCCCCGCCCCCGGCACGGTGACACCAAACGCTGCAGGCCGGGTCAGGCTGGGGACTTTTACTGGGGTACAGCCGCGGGCAACCGCTGCCCACCCCGGGTGGGGCCGCCTACAGGCCCAGGGCCCGGGAGTGCGGGGGGGAGGGGGGGGCCGCTCCGCTTCCCCTCCTCCACTCCTCCCGCCCCGCGGCCGCCCTGCGGCCGCCCTGCGGCTGCTACGCAAAACACGGCGCGGATCCGCGCCCCGCGGAGGGGGCAGCAGGCGTGGTGCCCATGGCCAAGCCCCGAGGGAACTAGGCGCGGCCGCTTCAGAAGGCCGTGACCTTGCTCCGGTCCTCGCTGCTCTCCTCGGCTGCCGGTTTGGCATGGCTGGCCCACTTCAGCCTGCCGGAAGGTGGTGTCAATGAGCAGGGCATCCCAGCCCAGTCCCCTGGCACATCACCGCCACTTTCAGCCATGCCAAGGGCACAGTGAACCACGCATGGCACCACCATCATATAGCCATCCCCATCGGGGAACCGAGGGCCAGTGCCAGCCCCGAAACACCCCTAGCCGTCGTACCTGTCGCTGCCTTGGTTCTCCTGAAGGCCGCTCTGCTTCCTGTTGGGGCAGAGAGGGTCTGAGCCCTGCCCCTGGATGGCCATGGCCCCACCCCACAGCACCCTGCTGCCAGCTCTGGGTCCAGCAAGACCCTGCCATTCCTTGGCTGGCACCCCTGTGCCAAGGCAGGTGCCCTGCCACAGCAGCCCACCTGGACATCCTGATCCGCCAGAGCCGGTTGACGAGTAGGAGGACAAAGACGATGAAGAGGAAGACAACAACGGCTGAGAGGCCAACCAGCCAGGGCTGCAGCTCCTTGGGGCCGGTGCCTGCACGGCAGGGCACATGGACAGGGAAGGAGATAGGGATGGGAACAAGGAGGGAGGTGAGGGCAGCTTCAAGGGAACTCCAACTTGCAGGGGACAGAACCCCTATCTCATGGTGCAGGGTCCTGACTGTGCCGAGCCTGGCACTGGGGATGCTGGGGATACCAGGGAACGTTGGCAAGTGCTCACTGTCACTTCCGCAAGCATACCGTTGGTGCTGAGGAAGCCACTCTCAACACAGCCAACCTGTCCCTGGGGATGCTTGGCATGGTGGGGAGCACTGGGGACAGCAGGCAGGTGCACCCAAATCTTTCTGCTCTGCCCTCAGAATGGTTGCTGCCAGCACATTGGGACAGGCTGGCCCTACTGGGAAGAGCTCCCAGGAGCTGCTCTGATGCCCAATGGCAGGCACAGCCACCCCTCCCCACAGGGAAGTCCAGGGCACAAGGATTTGGGGGGACTGCAGGGCACCTACCAGCCTGTCCCTGGGTAGTTGCGGCGAGGATGAGCAGGACCAGGAGTAAGAGTGGCTGCATTGCCCTTGGCATTTTCAAACAGGCTGGCTGAGGGCTGAGGCACGTCTGGATCCTGCAACCTGAGGTGGGCTCCTCTCCCACACCACTGCTGGGGCTAAAAACAGGTGCTGTGCTCTAGACCTGAGGCCAACAGGTGGCTTTTATTGGGTTCAAGAGGACAAGTGCCACTAAGAGTCAACGCAATGAGGCTCCAGTAATTCTTGGGAAGTGGCACCTCTCCAGCTCTGCTACTGAGACCCTGCGACACCCAGTGGCCACCACCTCGTGGGCTACGGCAGCAGCCCTGTGCTCAGGGGCCCACGCCTAAGGCACTTGAGTAAATGATGAGGGATGGAGGGACAGACGGATGGATTGATGGGTGGATGGGTGGGCAGATGTGTGGAGGAGTGCCCAGTCAGTCTACTGATCCATCCCAGTCTCTTCCCTCTGCTCGTGGGGAATCACACTCCCATCCCCACTGGCAATGCTGGGGCATATCTAGCCCCACAGCTGAAGCCCCTGCCCTACCACATCATAGCCTCTCTGTGGGCATGTGGCCACATTTCCCTGTGCACGTGTGTGCATATTGGTGTCTGTGCCCACACCCAGGGTGTGTCCCTGTGCCAACGGTTTGCACCCTTGTGCACCCACCTTTACATACCCACATATTTGTCCACATGTGGACACCTGCACATGCCTGGGGGCTGGGACAGCTCCACTGAGGGATGCTGTTGTCCCCAGGTGAAGGTTGGGGTGTCCCAGCCCTGCCATCTCCCCATGCCCACACCTGGCTAAAGGGCACATGAAGGGGGCTGGGGCAGGCTGTTTTATTTGAGGCAGCAGTATCAGCCTCATGATAAGCATGTGGGGCTGTGTCAGGGATGGTGAAGCCACGTGCCAGCACCAGGCAGTATCACCCCTGAACCAGAGTCTGAAGTCCATGCTGTGACCCAATGGCTGGGTATGGCTCCTGGGTCCCAGTGGCAGTGATGTGGTGCCCTGGCCCTAGAGCCTCCCCTCATTAGAGTCTGTGAAGGATATGTGTGGGGTGGTGGTGAGCTGTGCCAGTGGGATGTTCATGCCTGGCAGGGTGTCAGTTCCTTCACCTTCTGGCCTCCTCTCTGTGAGTACCCTGTCCTCCTCCAGCCATTCCACCTCCACTGTGATCCCCTCAACCATCACCACCTTCTCCTCCGTCTTGGGCCCAAATGCCCAGTCTAAGGGGGCAGAGACAAAATAGTCAGTGGCACATCCACACCATGACATGGGTTTGAGGGACTCCCCTAGTCCCCACCCAGCCCCAGATCTCCATCCAGCTCTGTGCAGCACTCACCAGCAAAGTCGTGCACCAGGTCCTTGATGAGGTGCCCCACAATGGCATATGCCACCACCAGCACCAGGGTGGCTGCCATCACGCCATCACCAGGTAAAGGACATAGCGGGGCAGGCAGATGCTGTCCAGGGCCGGGGGCTTGTAGTCCACGTACAGCACCCCACCCTCCTCGGGGGGAGACTGCAGCAAGTGCCGTGACCCCCATGCCCCCCCAGTGCTGGAGAGTAGGGTGCCCTCTGCAAAGGCCATTTCCAGCTCCCCACACACCCAAGCCTGAGCCACCAATGCCTCTGCTGCACAGGAATCTCCAGAGGAGAAGTGGTATCACGGTCTGCAAGGCTCCTTGGTGCCAGCAACTCATGGGGACAGTGAGGTTCCCATGACCAGTGGTTGCCCTGTGTGCAGTGGAGAGCTGCTCACCTGATGCCTTCCAAAGGACAGAGCATCTGTGGGAAGCAGTTTAGCCCTTGCTAATCCAGGCACAGTCCCAGTGGGCTTGGCCTGGGGGTTGACCAACAGGTTCCAGCATGGCTCAGGCTCCCCAGAATCTGCCCTTCTGCAGCACTGCAGGTACCTCCATCCCCCCAGGAGCAGGGAATGATCCACAGCTGAAGAACCCCCAAAGGCAGGGATGGAGAGGGACACCTCAAAGCTTCCCCCCTCCTCCTCATAGCTTGGTTAAATCCCTCAGCCAGCCCTCAATCCCTCAAGCAGATGGTGTGAAATCCCAGCAGCTGCACCCTTCCCCACAGGACACAGCACCCTCTGAGCTGGGAACTGGTGAGCAGAAGGGATGGCTGCTGCTGCAGCCTCGCACGGGGGGGGGGGGGGTGTCCCACAAGGCTCCCTTAGCTGCAGAGTCCAGCGACAGTGAAGCAGCCCACAGCAAGGGGCTGTCACCTTCCCAGGGCTTCATAATGGCCACCCCCCAGTGCCCAGTGTCACTCTGCAGTGATGGGGAGCAGCCTCAGAGGGGTGATGGGTCCAGGCACCCCATGAAAGCAGCTCACTCTGCACCAGGAGCGTGCTCAGCTTGGCCCAGACCAGCAGCAGCCTTGGCCAGGGAAGACCATTTGGTGCCAAGTCAGATCTTAATGCCCAGGCCCTCCTCCACCCTCAGCACACATCCTGGCTCTACTGCATCCAGGTTGCCCCTGGCAAGATCTGGGCCACAAAAATGCTCATTTTGTTCCAATTTCAGCTTAAAAGGCCTTTGGGGTAGCAGAGGTAAATGCTGGTACAGAGAGATTTGAAACAACTTTGTGTGGTCTGAGTCACCTGTGAAATGCCAGAGAACATCAGAGAGCAAGGGCTGGAACAGCCGGGGTGATAAGCAGGGACAAACGGACTGGCAAACACTGGGGAACAGTGCTGGCAGTGTGCCCGAGCCGTGCACCAGGGAAGTCCTGGTGTGGATTTGTGAGCTGCCTTCCGTGACAATGCCAGGGGGAAATGGCACGACCCACTGCTCTGCCCCTCCCCACAGAGCACAAAGATGGGTGCAGAGGCACTCCAAAGCTTGGCGGTGCCAGATGGGTCCTGCTCATCACCTGGGGTCTGTGAAGGATGAGGGAAGGAGGAAGAGGGGCAAGAAGCCTGGTAACAGCTGCTGACTCCAAAATGGTGTGAAAACATCAGGTCTTTGTCTCCAGTGCTGAGCTCAGTGGCCCTCACTGTCCACATCACACAGAAACCCACCCACAGCCATCAGGCATGCATGTCTGATTGCCAGTAAACTGCACAGGTGACCAAAATTAGTCATGTCTCCAGTTAAAACCCCTCCCACGGGGTCCTGAACTGGGCCAGATGAGCCAACTGCCACAGTGACCTTAGGGACTAAGGGAACTAAGGGGACTAAGGGCCTGGGAACAGCTCCTAAGGAGACTTTTGGTTAGGAGAAAAGCCCCTACAGCAGGATGCCTGCAGCATAGCAGGACCTCACTGGCCCCTCTGTGGGGCAGCATTGTGGGAGCTCCTGATGCACTAAGATGGGGGGGTTTACCCCACACCATTAGAGACCCCACCCTGTGCTCTCTCTTTCCATTACAGTGGGGCTTGATCTTAAAGGTCTTTTCCAATCTAAATTATTGTGTTCTATGATTCCATTATGGCAGCCCCAGGGCTCCCCACCAGGGCCAAACCCTGCAGCACTGGGTGCATTCCCAAGGCAAGGGCTAAAACTCAGCTCAACTCACGTGAGAGCTCCCCCCAAAAATACTACTCCAAGCCAGCTCCTCTGTGCCCACACTGGGCTGCCCACAGGGTTTGGGTGCTGGCTGATGGCAGCAGACAGCAGCCTTAGCCCTCCCAGTTTTGGTTAGATAGAGGGGAAAGTCTGAGCAGGCTTCTGCCTCACCCTCTAAGCCCTAATAGCGGCACCGTTCCCTGCAGGAAGAAAAAGTGCAGCCAAATCTTCCAAATTTTGTCATGAAACAGCCCCCATCCCAGGGCAAAGCTGCTACAAGCACAGCCCTGGCCTGCCCCAACAGGAGAGACCAAGTCCAGAGCAGCTCCTCCACTGCAGAGGCAAGAAGGGATCTGCCTCAGTCCAGCACCAAGGGCAATTTTGAAGCATTGCACTGGTACAACCCTACAAGAGCAAGCACCCAAAGCCTGCCCTGCCCCCCCAGCAATGCTCCAGCAGAGAGAGCAGAGCTGTTTCACAACGAGCTGCCACAGCAGCACAAGCCCAGAGCAGCCCCAAGACCTACACAGACGCAACAGGCTCCGACGTGCAGAGCAGAGCCCACCCGGTTCAAGCCGCAAGCCAGGCTGTGGGCAGGCAGTGCTGATCCTGGCAGGGAACAAGGGCAGATCCAGGAAACTGGGGGGTGGGGTGTGGAAGTAGCAGCTCAGTCTATATTTGGAAGAAGGTTGCTTTAATTGTTCCAGAGAGCAAATCCACCTCCACTGCAGTAAAGACAGGTATCCACATTGACAGAGGCCACCAGAACGGGAGCTGGGGTGGGAGGCAGTGTGCTCAAACTGTACCCCCCGTGACAGGGCTCTGGCAGCAGCCTGCAACTTGCAGAGCTCAGGCGGTGGCCTGCAGCTTGCAGAGCACATCGGCGTACTGGAACTGGGCACTGTTCTCATACTCATACATGTCCAGGGCCACCTCGCAGCTCTCCCGCACCACCCGCTCCTCATCGCTGGCGAAGGCGCGCAGGGTCTCCAGGCAGGCCGGGCGGGCGATGGCGCCCAGCGCCTCGGCGCATTCGTGCCGCACCATGGTGCTCTCGGAGCGGCTGCGCAGCGCCGCCGTCAGCTGCGGGATGCAGGCCTCATCCTGCATCTGGCCCAGCACGTAGCCGATCTCGTGCCGGAAGAGGGCGCTACCGCAGCGCAGCCCTGCGGGGAGAAGGCGAGAGGGAGTCGCCGCTGCTTCTGAAGCGCGCCCTCGGCTGCAGCCCCCAGCCGCGAGCCGTGGAGAAGCCATGGGGTAGGCTGGCCCATGGGTTATTGCTGGCAGTCACTACCCCAGAACCACAGCGGCTTTTGGGGAAGGGGACAAAATACCTACAGGAAGGGCTGTCCCACTCTGACCATGCACAGCTGGGGCAGAATCTGCACCACACACCCTCCTGGCAGAGCTGACAGCACTGCTCTAGAGAGCCCATGCTGCCCACAGGCCCTAACCCACCAGTGTGATGTGCCTGGGGCACACTGGTAGCACAGCCACAGCCTCAAGCCCTCCCACGTTATTGAACAGCAGTAGCAAGAGCTCACTGATCCCTGCATACCGTCAGCTCTCCCCAGGTGGCTGAAGAGCCTAGTCTGTTTCCCTTCGGCTGTGGGGTAGGTACAAACGGTTCCTGGGCTGTAGTCTGCCCCTTCTCCACTCAGGAAAAATTACATCCCATCTCCAGAGCTGTTCCAAAACTCCAGCATGAGCCTGACAGTCTGTGACTTTCCAGGATGGGTGACAGGACCCTGAAACCCTGGGGCCAGCTCCCACCAGGAGACACCAGGTCAGACTGCTTGATCGCAAGCTAACAATACAGTCTGTGCCCTGTCCCACCAAGACCCACAGTGAAATGGGGCCTGGAAGACAGTGAGGGAGCTGTGAACCACCTGAGGGCACAGAGAGCTTTGCAATGTGGCTCTTGCAAACAAGCAGGGGAACAGCAGCTCTGTAAATGAACCCATGAAGAGTCCAAGAAGAGCCCCACAGCTCTGGCACTCCTGGATTTGGGATGGGCTAATCCTGGATTAACCTGTACAGATTTAGAGGAGGCTGCAAGCAGCCCCACGCTGCTCCTTACCATCTGCCAGAGCCAGCACAGCAGCCTGGCCCCCCAGGTTTCGCAGGGCAAACATGGCTCGGTAGCGGTCAAAGAGAGGGCATGACTCATCTAGGAGGGTTTGGCGGAGTTTGGCAACGTCTGTCTCCTCAGAAGGGGGAGCAGGATCCACGGAGAGATAGGGGCTGGTGCTCAGCTCCTGCTTGTTTTCCTGAAGCCACTCCAGCCTCCTCACTGCCAGATGACATGTTTCTGCCACCTGTGGGGACCAGAACACAGTTCTGGCTTTGGGATAGCACCATATGGCCCTGGGAGGGTACCCAGGGCTTCCTGAGAAAAACTGGGTGCCAGAATACAGCAGGAAGCAACTCACAGTGTCCCCACCCACAGCTACAGGCTACCCAGGAGAGACCTGCCTCATCCTCCCTGGACCAGCAGCACTGCACCCCAGAGGAAATAACCCACCCCGCAAGAGCCTCACCTCAACCACGGGATCCCCTGAATAGCGTTTGAGGATATCCAGCACATCAGGATTGCCAATAGCACCCAGGGCTTCACCTAAAGGAAGGATGTATCACGATATTACTGAGGTGTGTATATGAGGAGAACCCTGTTGTGTTCTATGGCAAAGCCTCACTCCGAAGTGGGAAAACAGGCCTGACTGATCCTAAATGAGCCAGCCTGGCCAGCAGAAAGGGGAAGGCTCAACCAACCAGTCCAGCCAGTGGATGTGGTGAGGTGGTTACATGCACCAAGTTTTTCCAAACCATGACACCCACGCTGGATCACGCCATCACAAGCTGTCTGGTATGAGGTGGGAGAAGCACCCACAAGTCCTGCTTACAGGCTGGACCCTGCCCCTGCACCCAGAGCTGCAGGAGCTGCCATCATACCTGCCTCGTGCCTGACCATGGGCTCCTGGCTGGTGTCCTCCAACACTCGGATGAGCACAGGGATGGCTGCCTCGTCCCGCATCTGGCCAAGGCAGTAGGCCAGCTCGTGCTTGAGCAGCGCCGAGCCGTCCCCGAAGGCTCGGCTGATCCAATCCACGGCCGCACGGCCGCCCAGGTTGCGCAGCGTGAAAAGGGCCCGGAATCGGGCAGGCAGGGGCTGGGCCGCGTCCACCAGCGTCCGGCCGATGACCTCAACCTCCTCCTCTGTCACCATGGCGCCGCGGCAGGCAGAGAGGGCAGAATCAGGCCGCATGCAGGTGTCCGGCGGGGCTCCCACCGGTCACATTCCTGCGGAGAGGAAGAAAATGAGGGGGTACATTGGACGGAGCCTCCGCGGTCAGGGGAGGCCGCCGGGGAGGACAGAGAAAGCGGCAGCCCGGGCAAAGGGGGTGCTCCGGAAGAGCAGGTGAGCCTTGGCCCTGTGCCGGTGGACCGAGCAGAATCGGACCCCAGCGCCGACCCTGAGCTCACGGGATCCCCAGGAGAGACGGACACACCACCACACCGCCCTCTGTGACAGTGCCCGTTTGGCTTCGCTGAGCCGGAGCCACGGGGAGTGGAGGGCACGGCGCGAGCCGAGACCAGGGCCTGGTGCCGGTCCCACACTCACCGCGCGCCGCCATGCCGCTACTCACGTGACCGAGCGGCTTCCGCCGCACTTCCGGGGAGGGCGGGGCCGCCCCGAGCCCGCCCACAGCGCGGCGCCGCTTACCCGCCCGTCGAGCGGCAGCGGAACGGTGCCCGTGGCGGCGCGTGGGCGGTGTCGGAGTGCGGGGTCAGCGCTACCCACCCCGGTCCTAGTGCTACCCTCCCTAGCGCTGAACCCGGATCCTCAGTTCTGCCCCCCAGTCCTCAGCGCTCCCCCAGTATCCCCGCGGCCGTTCAAGGCAGCGTCAGGAGTGCTGGAAGCAAGGGGTGTGAGAGGTCTCGCTCCGCCGTGGGGAGCCTTCTTCCCCAGAGTTCTGCTGCCCGTAGCCCGGTTCCTCTGGAGGATGCCCCGCCACCACGTGATACATTTGCGGACACCAGCGGCGGCTGGAGCCGATGGCCATCCACACTCGCTCCAGGGCCGGGGTCCTGCCTCTGGTGCTCCAGCTGCAGGCATCAAGTTCCGGCCCCGCGAGAAGGGTCGCACAGCGGTACGAGTCTCTGCTCTTCTCCCGCCTACCACCTTCCAGTAGGGCGCTGACGGAGAAGCCTTCGCGGCCCACAAGATGGTCCTGCCCTGGCCCTGCGGAGGCAGCATGTCATCAGGCTCCAGCCTGCGGCAGGAAGGCTGTGGTAGAGCAGACCACAGCCACACGATTTCTAGGCCGATACAACGGCTAGATCTGCACGTTTCTACCCACACTGCAGCTGGGCTGGGAGCACAGCTCAGAGGTCCTAGGCAAGAGCTGTCCAGTGGAATGGGGAGAAGGACCTTGGGGACCAAGCCACAAACTCTTACAGCAAACCCCTCCAGAGAGATGTGAGGAGAGGTGCCTGACTGGGACAGCTCAGCTCACTCTCCTGCTCCTCCCCTGAGCAGCAGCACAGTGGGAATTTGTGGATGCAATTTCCTTCCAGGCCCCTGGCAAGTCAGTGCTCTGCCTCTTTCCTTCCTTTCCCCTTCCAAGTGTGTTTACACAGCAAGTTTCATACCTTCAAAGGGAGGTTGCCTTTTTATTTCAAGCCTCCTGCTGTTTTTGGCCTGACAGATATATGCTTCTAGGAAAGGAAAACCCAGACAGCCCTCACTCAGCCTCAATCCTTGCTTTACTCATGTGACACACAACACAGCACTAGACTGATCAATTCCAAGAAGAGATCAAGGGCACAAAATACATTCCACTGCCTAAATCCACCATGGCAAAAACAGTGTAAGTGTGGATGCAGCCACCCTCCTCCCTGCTCCAGAAAGAGATGGTGCAGCCAGCAGCCTTCAGCAGAGAAGAGAGGCTGAACAGCCCAAGACTCATGGGCCTATGTTTGCCAGAGTCCATGGGAAGCCTGTGAACAAGGAACTGCAGGGCTGCTTCTCCCTCTGGCCTCAGCCCTCCCCACAGCTCTCGAAGTACTGGCACATCAGCTCGCGCACCTGCTCGGCCTGGCCATCCTCCATGGCAGCAGGCGCGGGCTGGCAGGGCTTGGGCAGCTCCGTCGGCTCAGTACCCTCCAGCCACTCCTCATTGAATGGGTTGTCATGGGCTTCACAGATGTTGTGCAGGATGCAGCAGGCAAGGACAAGGGTGGGCAGCAGCTCTAGGCTGCAGTCATCACACTTCAGGAGGATCTGCCAGCGTGCCTTTAGGCGCAGGAAGGCGTTCTCGATCACACTGTGTGCCCGCTTCAGGCGGTAGTTGAACTGCAGCTGCCGCTGGGTGAGGGTCTCATCCTCCTGGTAAGGCTTGAGGATCCAGTCTTGCAAGGGGTAGGTGGCATCACCCAGCAGCACATACTTCTGTGCCTTCCCCATGAAGTGCTTGGGAGGATTGGGACACAGCCGTCCCTCCTTGGCCAGCACCCACAGGCTGGAGCTCTCCAGGACTGCGCTGTTCTCCATGCTGCCAGGGAAGGCAGTGGAGACATCCCAGAACTGGCCCAGCCCATCTACGGTAGCCTGTGTCAGGATGGAGTGCCAGCCCTGCCCATTGCAGTAGTCAGCACTGAGGCGCAGTGGGGGGTGGATGGGAATGTGAAGGCTGTCCAGGGCACCAATGCAGTGCGGGAATCCCCAGCGGGTGCAGAAGATGCGCACCATGTTCTCCAGCTCCTTCTCGTTGGGCAGCCGGAGGTAGAGGGGTTTCAGCAGCAGGACGATGGTGTAACTCACTTCCCGGACACACATCTGCACTGTGGAGGGCCCTATGCCAAAGAGTGGGCTGAGGGTCTGGTACTCCACGTTGCTGGCCAAGTGCCACAGGGCCACGGCCACCCTCTTTTCCAGGGGCAGGCTGGGGTGAAAGTGGGAACTGTGCGCAGCCAGCCCAGGCTGCAGCTGGTTGCAGACATAGAAGAAGGTCTCCTTGGACATCCGGAACTTCTCCAGCCAGTCCTGGGGCCCAAATTCCTTCAGGACCACCTGCTCCCACCAGTCTGCACTCCTGATGCTAGGCCAAGCACGGGGATAGAAGTAGCAGCTGCTTCTCCTCCGGCGAGCAATCAGAAGCTGCAGCGTGGTGGAGAGATAAACGGGGTGTGAGACAATGCCTCCCCAGTCCCCACCCTGCACTTCGCTGGGACCACCCCCACCTCTGAAGACCATCCCGCTCAAGTGACCTGCTCAGGACAAAGAGGATGCCCGGTGCTACACAGACAGCAGTCCCAACTGGCACCAACCACTGGGTGAAATATTCCTGCTCCTGTGAAACCCCACTGCAAACCCTGAAGGCAAGAGTCATGACCCTGGACAAGATGCTCACACACTGCAGATGAAGAGCCTTCTGGGAAAGTGCCCTTTGGAGTGGCCACAATCTCTGTTTTTAACAAGCTCACTTGCTTTCCTGCAACTGAGTCAGCTGTGGGCTTGGCCATGTCTTGGAAAGTGGAGCAAATACCCACACCCCCAGCCTCTACACTGAAATTGTTTTTCTCTTATTAAATTCCACAAACATTGTTAAGCTGAAACCTTTCTCAGCAACTGTATGGAGAAGTGGATTCCCTGTGTTTCCCCCCCATCTTGCCACATATCCCCAGACATCTCCCACTTTCGGTATCACTCCCTCCTTCATGTTCCCATGTCCTCTGCATCCCCTGTCTTTTGTGGCTGAGTTCATGTCCCATGTTTTGCAATTCCCCCATCCTTTGTGCCCCTGTCTTCATGTCCCACATATCCTCCACATTCCCCATCTTCTTTGACTTATGTCCCCCTGTGCCCTTTTATGACTCACATCCTTCCTGGATTCCCCATGCCTGCTACCCTTTGTGTCCCCCTTGTGGCCTCTGTACCCCTATCCTTCCCATCCCTGCACTTTTCTATCCTGCACATCTCCTCCGGCCCCCATGATCTCTGTACCCCGTGTCTCCCATATCCCACTTTCTTCCTGTCGTGTGCTTTGTGTCCCACACGTGCCCCATCCTTTGTGTCTCTGTGACCTCAGTGTCCTCCCGTGTCCCCCATCCTCCTGGTCCCCGCGTATCGTATCCCCAAGTCCCCTCCTGACGTCCTCGCGCCCTTCCCGTCCTCCGCCGATCGCGCCGTGTCCCCGCCGCCCCGCCCCGGTCACCGTCATGAGCCGCTTCTGCCGCTGGCTGTAGTAGTGCCGGAGCCATGCGCGCCGCTGCGGCCCGTCCCAGGCCCAGGATCCGTCCCCGGCCATGGCCGTAGCCCGACGCCCTCCCCGCCGCCGCTGCGCCAGCGCGCACAGCAGCACCAGCAGCCGCTCCTGCATTTTCAAATCGGGAGCCGGAACCGCCCTGCAAGCGATCGGCCGCGGTGTCACGGCGGGACCTGGGGCGGGACCGGGGACGGGGCGGGGCGGCCATCGGCGTGGCGTGGTCCGTCTGGGCCTGCCTGCTCCCAGCTGCCGCCGTGGCCCGCCCCGCCGTCCCGGGCCGGCTATCTGCATCGTTACGGACTCGTTTAAGGTTCGGGAAGGCTCAGGAAGGTTACCGGGCGCAGTTCTGAGGAAGGCATCGCACCAGAAAATTACAACAAAAAGCCCACAACAAGCAGGCGGTGCCAGTGCTCTGATGATGCCCAAGTCCCCCGAACCTGCTGAGATGTAAGGGTGTGCCATAGTCGAGGATGTACTGAGAGACCTGGGCAAGCTGCAGAGGTGGGCCAGGAGGCTCACAACAAGGCCAAGTACCAGGGCCTGCATCTGGGTTGGCACAATCCTCAGTATCGATCCAGGCTGGGATCCAGGGATGGAGAGCAGCCCTGTGTGGGGTACCTTGAGGGTACTGGTGGGTGAAAAGCTGGACATGAGCTATCAGTGGGCATCCAGGGTCCCCCCCAGCAGCGTGGGCAGCAGGTGGAGGGAGAGGATTCTGCACCTCTTGCTCTACTCGAGATCCCCCCTGCAGTCCTGAGGCAGCTCTGGAGTCCTCAGCCCTGTGGGGTTGAGGCCAGAGGAGGCCATAGCAATGCTGGCAGGGCTGGAAGCCCTCTGCTGTGAGGCCAGGCTAAGACAGTTGGAGTTGCTCAGCCTGGAGGAGAAGGCTCCAGGAAGACCTTCTGGTGGCCTTTCAGTGCTTAAAGAGGCCAATCAGGAGCTGGGGACAAGCATTTTAGCAGGACCTGTTGGGACAGGACAAGGGGTGATGGGTTTAAACTAAAAGAGGGAGATGTAGAAAAGTAGGAACTCTTAAATTATAAGGGTGGTGAGACCCTGTCCCAGGTTGCCCAGAGAGGTGGGAGATGCCCCATCCCTGCAACCATTCCAGGTCAGGTTGACCGGAGCTCTCAGAAACCTGCTCTGTTTGAAGATTATAGAATCATAGTATGGTCTGGGTTGGAAGGGACCTCCAAAGATCATCCAGTCCAACCTCCTCTGCAGTCAGCAGGGACGTCCTCCATTAGATCAGGTTGCCTAGACCCCTGTTGAGCCTCACCTTGAATATCTCCAGGGATGGGGCCTCAACCACCCTCCCTGGGCAACCATTTCCAGTGTTCCACCACCCTCATGGTAAAGAACCTGTTCCTCACATCCAATCTAAATCTTCTGTACTCTAGTGTGAAACCATTGCCCCTGGTCCTGTCTCTGCAGGCCTTTGGGAACAGTCCCTCTCCATCCTTTCAGCCCCCTTCAGGTACTATTAGTTATTCAGGTTGCTATTAGTTCTCCCTGGAGCCTTCTCCAGGCTGAACACCCCCAGCTCCCTCAGCCTGTTTACATAGCAGAGCCTCTCCAGCCCCCTGAATAATTTTTGTAGCCTCCTCTGGACCCACTCCATCAGGTCCATGTCCTTCCTGTGTTGAGGGCTCCAGACCTAGATGCAGTCCTCCAGGTGAGGTCTCACCAGAACAAAGTAGCAGAATCCTCTTACTCTATCTGCTGGCCACACATCTTTTGATGCAGCTCAGGCTGCCATTGGCCTTCTGTGCTGCAAGCTCACATTGCCTGCTCATGTGCAGCTTCTCATCCACCAGCACCCCCAAGTCCTTTTCCTCAGAGCTGCTTTCTATCACCTCCTCCCCAGCCTGTATTGACAGTGAGGATTGTTCTGGCCTAGGTGCAGGGCCCTGCACTTGCTCTTGTTGAATCTCATTAGGTTCACCTAGATCAAATCTGTCCAGATAGGTAAGATAAATCCAGATAGGTCATCTCTTATCTACTGACATAGTCATTCTGTGACAGAAAGCCACTGGGCTGGTCAGGCAGGATCTGCCCCTAGCAAAGCCATGATGGCTGTCTTGAATCACCCCCCTGTCCTCCATGTGCCTCAGCTTGGCATCTAGGAGGATCTGTTCCATGATCTTCACAGGCACAGAGGTGAGGCTGACAGGTTGGTAGTTCCCAGGATCCTACTTGCTACCCTTCTTTAACACTGCATGTAATGTTTCCTTTCTTCCAGTCCCCAGGAGCTGCACCAGACTGCCAGGATTTTTTAGATATCATGGAGAGTAACTTGGCAACTGCATCAGCCAATTCTCTCAGGAATCTGGGATGTATTTCATCAGATCCCTTCTGAACAGCTTGTAGTCATCGATAGCTACACTCCAGTCATAGGATTCATCCCACCAAGTTTCTGTAATTGCCACCATGTTGTATCTTTCCTGTAGCAGGGCAGTTTCCAATTCCCCGTTTGCTGCCCATGCTGTGTACATTGGTGCAGAGACACTTCAGCTGGGCACTTGGCTGTGTCACCTTATTAGAGGGGCACTCCACTGCTCCCCCAGGGCATTTCATGGGAGCTACCCTCCTGTCTCCTATTAGCTCAGAGGCCCTGGCTCAGACCTTGCCTTTGCTGCAATGTTCACAGCATGCTTCAGGGCAACAGGTTGGAGGCCCTTACTATCACCCCATCTTTCCAACTTTGGTGTGTCTTCCTGCCACTTGTCACAGACAGTTTTGATAGTCACTATCTCCCACCTCAAGTGAAACGACAGGCTGAAAGCTGTCCTTAGGCTCATCTCTAGTGAGTCTGGTTTTAACCACCTCTCCCTTCAAGCCCAGTTTAAAGCCCTTTCAACAAGCCCTGCCAATTCTTGTGCCAGGATCTTTCTCCCTCTCTGAGACAGATGTATTCCATCTGCTGCCAGCAGACCTGGTGCCATACAAAGTTCCCCAAGATGAAAAAAAAACAAAATTCTGTTGGTGGCACCAGCCTCTGAGCCACTTGTTAATCATATCTGATTTCCTGTTCCTTTCAGTGTCCTTCCCTGCCACTAAGGGTATGTGCCCCTGTAAAGGGATAAGTAATAATTGCCCTTAATTAATAAATTATATGACAAATTGGCATTAATAAAATACTAGTAACCCTTTATTCATGAAAATTGCCAAAACTCGTTAAATAGGATCATTGTACGGTTGGAATATATATTTACAATAGGAATACAGAGTCTTTGGGCAAAATACAAACAATTCTATACAAACTGGGAGGAAATAACTTGGAAAGAGAAGGTCCCCGGGAGCAGATAGCACTCAATCACAACAGGGGGAGACTCAATAAGAACCCTTACACCAAAAAGGGCAATGAAATAATTACTCACAGCTGGTTTTACCCACGCAGGGGATGCTGCTGCTGCTATGAGGCAGATTGCCAGCAAGGAGGGTTTGCCACGTTGTCCCAGGTTGATCTGGCTGAATGGCAGGTGGTTAATGATGCTTCTCACAATGGGTGCTTGCTTGGTTCCTGGATAAACTGAGGCACGGCATGATTCTAATAGCAAGGAGAAGCAGGCTAGGCTGATCTGGCTTCTAGGCTCATGGCTTCTCCACCTTGCTGTGTATGGGCTTGTGGCTTTATCCCAGGCTCTGGACCAGGTGCTCGAGGCAGGGAAGGGCAACTTGAGGCAACTTCAAGATGGGTCAAAGCAGGCTTGAAAGCAAGGCTTAAAGCAAAGTGAAGGTGACTACCAAATCAGCCTGGCCAGAGATCGACTGGGCCAATGGGGCAACTGAAGCTAATGTGTAGCTGCCCAACAGAAAGGCGTTCTGCCAGGCTATAACCATAAAATGCAGAAACAAAGGCCTTGTTTCTGGGGGAGCAGTGATCAGCATACGTGCTCTTATCCCAGGTAAACAACTTGTTTACCAGGCATGCAGGGGTCCTGTCCCCTTTGTTCTTTTTCCAGTGTTGCCCTTTCTGCAGGAAGGAAGGGAGAGAGAGGGACCAAGTCTAGACATCTTAAGGCCTGTCTGGGTTTGTACTGGACCATGTCATGGCTCTACCATGACAGCCCCTGATCCTTCAACCAGTCTCTCCAGTGCCTTGAATTTCCTTTTGATTGCTTCTGGACTTCTGGTTTTGACTTCATCACTCCCCACCTGCATAACTAGTAAGGGATAGTAATCAGAGGACTGCACCAGACTAGGCAGCCTTCTGGCAACATCTCTGACTGTGGTAGTTTGAGCTCTGAGTTTAGGAGCTCAAATGATAATAGATATAAATTACTCCCCCTGCCCCTCTCCCTTTTTTCTCGGCAGGGTGGAGAGAGAGAAGAAAGGGAAATAAAAAGGGGTAGGGAAAAGGGAAAGAAAAAAATTCGTGAAAGAAATGTTCTGAAATCGGTTTGGAAGTAGGAGGAGTAATTTTTTTTCTTTTTTCACAAAAGGGAAAGGAAAAAAAATAATTTTTTACATATATATATATATATATATATCAGTAACAGGGGGGGGTTCACAGAGGTGAGGGATGAGGGTAAGTGGGAAAAAAGAAAATATACAAAGCCAAGCCTGGATGGCCTTGTGTTCCCCTGGATGTCGGTGGATTCAGTTGAGAGAGAGAAAGGGCCCCAGCCACGTAGTCTGGTGCAGGAGACAGTGACAGCAACAGCAGCAGGAAGTCCTCTCGAGCAGACGAGGCAGGAAAAAGGGCAGAGCAGTCAGATATCCCCCTTTTTATAGGCTTGCTGGACAGGAAGGGGAAGTGGAATAGACCACCTCTGAGTCAGGGGACCACCTTCTCCCAGCAGGGGAGGGGCCAAAGCCCTCCCCAGATTAAATTTCTTTTGTCCACCTGGGGCTGGGTTCTTCTCAGCCCCATCCAGGATGGGTGTGCCCCAGCACACTGACCCAGGGAGGCAGCAGACTTCTCTGTGGGAAGGATCTGGCTGACATATGGGGCCCTCTGTTCCCCTCAGAAGGGAATCACCAATAACAATTACGCTCCTCCTTTTTTTGAGGGAACAAGTCCTAATGCAAGCGGAAGACTGATTTGCTTTAGGCAACCCCCCAGATGGTGTCTCTTCTGCATTCTCATTTGCCTCACCCTCAATTTCCAGTGCCCCATACTTGTTGTGTAAGAGCAACTGGGAGGATGAGGGGGGCTGGGAGGGGTTTCCCTTGCCTCTCCTAACAGGGACCCGTATCCATTCCCCCTTGTTTCTTGGATCACTTCCCTCTGCTAGCGGGGTCTGCAGAGCCTGGTTCCACAAGTCTAACTCACTTTCCCATTCCCTTACAGTCTTCAGTCTTATCACCTCTTCCTTCAGCTCAGCCATTCACCTGCTCAGAACAAACACAGGTGTTGTCTCTGCCACCCTTCATTGCAAGTGCCAGGCTCTGGCATTTTCTGCAGCCAAGGGCCTGGACGCTTACATGTTTGTGTGCAGCCTCTGTCTGGGTATCCACAGTTTTCCTAACAACAGCCTTTGGCTGAGTTGTAACCATAGCTGGATCTTTTTGGGCAACTGACTTTGCAGAGTGCCAGGCCACACCCAGATGATTCACCCTCAACTGGCCTTGCTCGGTGCACAGGGAGTGCAGATCCCTGTGCCCCTGGAGTGTTTAAATAGCCTGCAGTGGCTGGGGCTCAGCCCATGCCTGTCCCTGCCTCCTTTGCAAAAGAAACCAGGACCCGGACAGGCACTGCCTGCGTCTCTGAGCTTCCTGATTGTCATTGAATTAAAAAAAAACCTGCTGATCTCCCAGTCTGCTGCTGGGACTGACTGGTTGCAGTGGCAGTCACTTGGCTGTTCTAAGTGATTGATCCTGTTGACTGCAAGGGGGTTGGACTGGATGAGCTTTAAAGGTGACTTCCAACCAAAACCATTCTGTGATATTCCACATCTCAGAGTCCTATGTGACAATGAGAAATGGAGGTGTCCCTCTGAGGAGGCTGCTGGGGTGCCTCACATCCTGACTCCAAGGGGGTTTAAAAACAATGATTCAGATCCTTCTTACAGAATCACAGAATACATCCTGTTGGAAGAGACCTCAAAGCTCATGCAGTCCAACATTCAACCCAGCACTGAAGGGTCAACACTAAACCATGTCCCCAAGTGCCAGGTCCACAGGCTGCTTAAACACCTCCAGGGATGGTGACTCCAGCACTGCCCTGGGCAGCCTGTTCTGATGTTTGAGAACTTCCTCTGTGAAGAAATATTTCCTAGCATCCAGCCTGAATCTTCCCTGGTGCACCATGGAATCATTTTCTCTGGTCCTGTGGTTTTCCACCAAGGAGAAGAGGCTGCCCCCTCCCCGCTCCAACCTCCCTTCAGGTAGTTGTAGAGAGCTTGCCAGTTATTAGCGGCTTCGTGTTGTGGTTGTAAATAACATAAAAGGGAGCTTCAAACAGACAATCAGGGAGCCCAAGCTGCATTGGTAACAGGGGTCCTGATTACATGTCAGCAGCTTGTTACATCACTGCAGAGCAGCTGGTTATTGATGCAGGGCAGGTTGTCAGTGGGATGCTCGTGTTGGGTTATGAAAACATGGGAGCATCACAGATGGATACAATCTATGGACATGGAATCCTCTGCCCTACTTGACATGCGCTGACCCTCATCAGGGACAGCTCAGCAGCAGGGGTATGCACAGCAGGAAGTTTCACAGCTCGGACTGGCTCTTGACTGGTGCTGGGACTGGCTCTGGGGAGTGAGTTCTCCCAGCCAGCATCAGCCCAGGGCTGACAGCGGCTCCTCAGGGTGCTCCACTCTCTCCCCTCTCCAAGCCACAGCCGTCAGCCAAGTACAGGTTCCAGCTCCACCAGAGCACCTGAGGTGGGAGAGGCTGTGAGGCTTCACACCTGCCACTGCGGCAGGAGGCAGCTGGGAGCCACCTCCCACTGAAGCCAGCCCTGCGCAGCCTCTTGGGGTACCCCGGAGTCCCTCGCAGCCCACCGCTGAGCCGGGGCTGCTGGAGCCACGCGGTGCCGACGCAGAGCTCCAGAGCCGGCAGCTGCCACGGTAGCACGCCCACCTGGCGCCTTCGCAGCGGGGAGGGCTTGCTGCTGCCGGCTCGGGGAATGCCGCCTCGTCATGGCCTCGATACACCAGACCTCTCGCCCGCGCGGCCGTTGCCATGGCGCCGCCGCTTCCTGTGTTGATTCGAACGGGCAGGCGGGGCGCGCTCCCGTCGGTCCGCGCGCGGGGGGCAGTGGCAGGGGCAGAGCCGCGGAGCTGCCGCCATATTGGGAGCGCTGGGGCTGGCAGAGAGTGACAGGAGGAGGAGGCGGAGCGGGGCCGGGCTGGCCGCGCAGGTAGGGCGGGCGGCGGGGTCGCGGTCCGTGCCCGTTCCGGTGTTATAGCAGCGCGGGGCAGGCTGGGGCCGATTCCTGCCCACCGGCGGCGCTGGTCTGTGGGCTACCGGCAGGTCGGGCCGGGGTGGCGGAGGGCCCGGGCAGGTCAGGCCCGGCTGTGGGGCTGCGACAGCCACTCCTCGGCGCAAGTCGGAGCTCGACTACGAATGCCCCTTACTCCGCGGGCACTGCCGGTAGGGTCTGGCCTGAGTTTGGGCCCTGAGGCGCGGCGAGCGATGGGCAGCGGCTTTCGGGCCTGCACCGTGTCCGAAGCTGAAGGCGGTTGGCGAGCAGTGCTGGCGCCTCGCCGCTCGGGGTGGACGCGCTCCTCAGAGTGCTTCTCCCCGCTGTTTTCAGTGTTTTGTGAGACCTGACAGAACAGACCCATCTCTGCAAAGAACCCGGAGCCACGGCGCTGCGCTGGCCTCTGTGCTGAGGACAGCTTACTGCGGGCCGGGCCGGGTCGGGTCGGCTTGCGCCGCCGGCACTGCTACGGCTGCCTTTTGGAGCTGGTGTGCTTCAACGGGCTCTGGCATCGTGCGCGTTTGTTACTGGACAGCGGACCCCCGGGGGACATTGTGTAGCCTGTGTCTATCCAAAACAGCAGAAAACTCTTGCCATCGACCGTTTGCTTGGTCAGCGTACTCTGAAAGGTGTGATGAGACCCAAAGGCTAGTTCAGCTGCTGTGTTTTCACGAGTGCTTGATTTATTTTTGATTAATTGATAGCATGAACGGTAGATGAGATGTCTGTGAACTCTGGTGCTAAAGAGAGCTACCCAGAAAGACAGAAACTTTAGTCAGAAGTAATTTCTTTGTGTGCAACGTGAGTTGGTGATGTGCCATTTTCTGTCCAGTGGCTTTTGGGGGTCCAAGGGTGCTCAGGATCACTGTATCTGTTATTAGGGTTGTTGGCATTTTTCAAATGTCATAAATGTTCGGGGAATTATTGCAGGTGTGAGATCCTTAGCAGTCCAAAGTGAGCATCTTCCAGGTATGTCAAGAGAAGAGGCCTTCTGCTGGAGGAGTCTTTAAAGCACAGTGAGGTCACCTAGGTTATGTTGGAGTTATCTGTCAAAGGTGTCATAGGCAATAAGCATGGATGACTTTTTCTTTATTTGTCACTCTCTTAAAGGCATTGTGCTCATTTTTTAGTGAAGTGTTCATACTTACTGATAATTTTTAATGGTGCTAGCCTAAAGCTCTTCACAGAGCAGCTTCTCTGCTGGTAACAACACCTCCTGTTAAAGACTAATTTTAATTTTATTTTTAATACAGAAGCAGAACTTTGTGGAGCTGCTGCATTTTTTGATGTGGGTTCACCAGGAACATCATTGCACCTTCAATAGTTTACATGTTATGATAAAGCAGACTTTCAATTTGCCTGACTTTTTCAGTAAAGCTCCATAGACAAGGCTGCTGGGGAAGTCTTAATCTTGGTTTTTAGTGCACTGACTTCTGATAAAGGTTCTGATAAAGTGGGCCTTTAGCTCTTAGTTATTTGTGCTCTGTTTTGAGATGTAAGATAAGTGGACAGCTGTGTTCTGAGTCCTTCTGTTTTCTGAAGGGAAGCTAAATGTTACTAAAACTGGCTTTGTGAAAAACTGTCATGCTCAGAGCATATAAACTACTAAAAAAACAAAACAAAGCCCTGAAGATTCTGTAAAATGTTACAAAATGTAGTCTTTCTCTTGTACTTCCCTCTACTCCTAAGTCCTCTTTGAGTCTATAATGCCTAATGTGGAAAAACATCATCTCTGTATTCCTAAGGTTCTTCATTAGTTGCGTGCAGAATAAATAAGTCTTCTAGGCAATCACCAAAAGGGCTGCCATCACGGTTGGTGAGCAGCTGAAAGCAGAACCTCTCTTTCTGCTGTCTAGTGAATTGTCCAAAATGTGTGTTGCCAGCAGCTGGCAATGCCCTCTGCTTCCTCAGCCAGCTGCCTCTGCAGAATCCCATGCCTGCATAGAGCTTGGCTCTCCTGTCAGGGTGCAAGGCTGTCCAGAGAGAGCCTGTGGTGTTCTGGTCCTTCCCTCTGCCTCCTGAGTCAGGAAGGCTCACAGCACCTAGGTGGATCATTTGGGCACAGGTCACCACATGGGCTGAAGTTCAGTCTCAAAGCAGAATGTGGTGAGCTGCTGTGTACTCCACTTCAAGCAGCACATCGAGGGAACTGGATGCAGCTCTTTCCCCAGAATGGGTGTTGTCCTCTGCCCAAGCACAAAGAAAGGCACAGCCAGCAGAAGCCTGTGTCATCACATCTGGGGGAACACCAGAGTAAATGGGAGTTGCAGAACTCATTCAGCACTTGGTATTTCTCAAACATCATCTTCCAGAGCTGAACCTGATCCTGAACTCAGCCTTCAGAGCTTTAATTGAGCTTTTCTGATAGCTAGAAAGGAAGTGATGTTTAAGTGCTTTGTTAATTACTGCAGCTCTAAAACTGGAGACTATTTTTTCTGCTGCCTATTGTTTTGCTTTCATAATAAATGAGCCTCTTGAGAGACTTTGTTAATCAGATGCACAGATTGCCCTGTGACCCACAGGCAGGAGGTGACACAGAGGAGATCACTCACTGAGCAAGACATTGCATGCATTTCCCAGCGTATGGCTGCCTGCACTATTGGAGACTTTGGTTTGGATTCCCTGGGAGCAGGCATGACCGTCTTACTTGTGGAGCAGCAAGGTGAAAAGATGAAATAATTGAAACCTGCTAGAAAGAACAAGGGGTTTAATGGTGATGATCTTCTGAGAAAATCCCCTGCTGAGCAGTGATTGTCATGTCTGCTTGGGAAAACTCTCTGTTCCTCACTGACTATGCTGCAGTGGGATGTGTTTTGAATGAAAACGTGATCTCTGAAGGTAAAGTACCAAACCTACAACTCTCCTAGCTTATTAACACCTGTCTGGAGCAAACCTGGAAACCCCTGAGCTCTGGCCCTGGCTGCTGTGTGGGTGTAGCCATGGAGGGGTACCAACTCTGGCAGTCTGGTCTCTATAATTGACCCTCGACATGCATTTGAGTCTTCAGTTAAACAGCTGAAAATGTACTTGTCTTGGAGTATGTGTGGCAAACTTGATGTGGCTTTCCTTCTTTTCTTCCAGTTATGGAGAGAAAGAGGATTTAGGAAAAACATCCATGCTGAGAGTAATGGTGATGTCTGGTCATCATCCATGTAAAAACAGCAGCAGTAGCAGTGGTCTTGGTAGACTTCTTGGTATCTTCGCCTCTGGTGAAGTCTAGCTTGGAACAGCTACTTTGTATGTGAAAATCCTAGTGGAAAACTTTGGGACTTGTAATGGTGTAGTGACATTTGTTAGAGGAGGAGGGTATTTATTTCATTAAAGGCCCTTCCATAGACACAGATTTGAGGTTTCGCTTGTGTGTGTGTGTAAAATCTGTGCTACACACAGAGCCCTCTGTTGTGAATGCTTCATCCTTGGCTCAAGCAGGCTTCTTCCAGCACTCTGACTTGAGTATCCTAAACAGGTGCTGTTGCCTGGTGGTTTGCTCAGAGTTCCTCTGTCATCTTGGTAGGACTGTATACTTGCTTTGGAAAGGTAAATTCAAAACCTTAGATGAACTTCAAAAGCTGGCTGGGAGGGCTGTGGGAGTTCTTGCAACTTGTTTGTGAGTACAGGCAGAGGTGCAGTGAGTTGCAGAGAGTCAAACATTTGTCACCTACAGTCTGAGTGCAGACTGGACTCTTGGCTGTGATACTTCTCTGACACTAGAAGTGGAAAGAGGCACAGATAGCTGTGGGCACCAGTTGTCTTCTCAGCTTAGTATGGAATTGCAGCATCTTGAGCTTCTGTACTACTCTTAGGAGCAGGGAGGCTGAGTGCAGATGGGAGGTGAAAACAATGTCTAGGCCAAGTATTTGAGCCCCTTTGCATTTCAAACCAAACTTGAATTCAGTTTGTGCCTATTGTTGGTCTCCAAAAAGAGTTGGCATGTTTGAAATAAGAGCATTCTAGAGGTATTCTGATAGCAGTGAGCATGTAAAGGGGTTTGCAAGGTGCCTGGGTGGCAAGCACTTGTTTGCAGGATGCTTTGCAAAGGCAGTAGGATGGTTCTTGCAGTAATACAGTGTCATCTTTTTTTGTGTTGGTGGAGTATTGAATCTCTGTAGGTTTGAAGAATAAGGCTTAAGGTGGGGATCTTGTCTGTCACCATAGCACTGAAGTAATTTTGTTGTTGCTGTGAGTGTGGTCTTTGTGCACTATGTAGTTGTGAGCAATCTTCTGGAATGAGTGCAAGGCCACAGAGTTTATATTTTGTTTTGATACAAAGCTTTACTTGCTTCCACTTTATGCAGATCACAGTTGTAAATGGTTAGCTTTATAAATGCTTTTGACACTACTCTCTTAGTAAATCACTGGATAAGAAGTTGTCAAAACTTACACAAGGCTCCAGCTTTTGTACTGCTGCTGGTTTTGAAAGGCTGGTTACTGAAGAGGATTGGTTGGTTGGCAAGATGTGTGAACTCTTCCTCTGGGTTAAATGAGGACAAGCTCCAGCTCAGGTTGGCCAAGTGCAGACTATCTTGCTCCTTGTGCATGTCTGCATGGGCTCTGTAAACCTGACTTTAGTGTTCTAGGTGTGCTTGTAGTAGGCTTGAATATTACATGAAAATGCTGTGGTTTAGTTTTGGGGGTTATGTTTTGTGGGTTTTTGCTTTTTGTTGTTTGTTTCCTTACAGCTGTTTCAAAAGTCTGGGAAATAGAATAATATAGATCTGGAAATACTTTTAAAGTACTCCAGGCTGACAAACAGATGCTTAATTTCTTTTTTCGGTGTCATCTCAGTGAGATGAACCAGTGCATGATGTGTGGTTGGGCAAGGGCTGGAGTTGGTACAGAGGAGGTGCAGAGCTGGTAGGGATAGATGCATCACCATTTCTGAGATGTTTGACTTGCAGATTTGCAAGTGTTGCCTAGTAATGGATTATACAGAAATCATTGGAAAATTAAAACTTGGGCTTTGGGGAAGCTGACATCTGGGTTTGAGTTCAAATCCTGCTGCTCATGACTTACAGGACTAAGTATTTGTTTATTCTGTCTTTTTCCCCTTAGTAAGTTATGGGGTTCTTCCTGAGAGCTTGTAAATACTCGGCACCTGAATAATTGCATGTTTTTACCTCAAAACCTGTGCCACTAAGTACAGGCTCAAGGAGAAAGTAGCATCTCTGGGTTTGGGTAAGATCTTGCTAACTCTAAATTTTGGGGCTGTTTTGAGGCTTATTAGTGAATAAGCCCCAAACAACATTTCTTAGGATTGAAGTGCTTCAAAATAAAGCATTGACATAACGTTAATTGTATCTGAATTACTGGGGCCTCTTCTATACCCTTGGACCTTGTCTGAATTTGGAAATTTATTCAGTTTTTGCATTTAAAATTTCTCCTGTCTTTGGTGTTCTCAGTCTCTCACTTTCACCAACACATCTCTTGTTTAACATTTAGCCACCCAATTCCCTTCCAGTTTTAAGAAGGGCACAAAGGATTTCTGGAACATCTGGGAAAAAAAGATTCAGGGATTATCCAATGCTTGCTTTGTACAGGGAAGCCACATCTTGGATTGACAGAGCCCACCTGTGTTACCCCCAACTTTGGTGCTTGCTGAAAATTCAAATAGCTACCTGCCTGCTGCCTCACAAACAACAAACAATTGTGCAAAATAACTGCATTAATTTCCCTGCCAACCCTGACATTCTGCATCCTGAGTTATTAAAAACAGATTCATACCAAGGAAACAAACAAACAAACAAACCACAACAAATCTACCATTTAAATATTTGAATACCTTTTGGTTGTTGGGTCAATAAAAAGAACAAAATGCACTTGTTCAGCACCATAACTTTGCCTACAAGCTTTGTTCTGAAAGGAAAGTGAGCCATGATAAAACCCAGCCAATTCAAATACAGGACATGAAGTGCATGAAGAGAATAAAGTCAATCAGAACACAAATATGCCTCAGGAATCAAAAAAACTCCACCAAACCTTACGTTTTTTTCTCTGAGCATAAACTGTCTAATTAGTAACAAAATGTATTAAAAAATCTGGATGTGACACAGCAGCTCCTCCGGAGCTTTTATTTCTTCAACTAAAACAGAACTCAGGCTTTGCCATAAGGGCTGGGGGCATGCAAACTTTTTCGTGCTTTCTTCCGGGGAAAAGGAAACCTCACCCACTTCCCACAGACAAATTTAGAGTTAGCAAGAGCCTACCCAAACCCAGGAATGCTGCCTTCTCTTCGGGCCTGTATTTAGTGGCACAAGTGAGGTGATAGAAAGCAGCCCTGTGGAAAAGGGCTTGGGGGTACTGATGGGCAAGAAGCTGGACATGAGCAGATAGTGTGAGCATAGAAGGCCAGTGGCAGCCTGTGCTGCATCCAAAGCAGCATGGCCAGAGATGGAGAGAAGGGATTCTGCCTCTCTGCTCTGGGGAGACCTCACCTGCAGTGCTGTGTCCAGCTCTGGAGTCCTCAAGACGGGAAGGACATGGGCCTGATAAAGTGGGTCCAGAGGCGGCCACAAAGTTGATAAGGGGGCTGGAGGACATGTGCTGTGAAAACAGGCTGAGGGAGCTGGGGATGTTCAGCATGGAGAAGGCTCCAGGGAGACCTAATAGCAACCTTCCAGTACATGAAGGGGGCTACAAGGCCTGCAGTGACAGGACAAGGGACAATGACTTCAAACTACAGAAGAGTGGATTCATGGTGCAGAACTTGTTCCTAACATTCAACCTGAGAGTAGTGGAACACTGGAACATGTTGCTCAGGGACATGCTTGAGGCCCCATACCTGGAGATATTCAAGGTGAGGCTCGACAGGGCTCTGGGCAACCTGATGTAGTCCCTGCTGACTGCAGAGAGGGTTGGACTGGATGACCTTTGGAGGTCCCTTCCAACCCAGACCATTCTATGATAAGTTCTGAGGTAAAAACGTGTGATTATTCAGGTGCTGAGTATTTATTGCCTTGTTGTGCCTGTGCGGTCTCTTCTGTTGTTCACTCTCTGAATGCTGTATTTCTGATTAGAAGTTGTAATTGAAATTTGTACAAATGGGAACTCAAATTAAAATCACTGAAAGCAAATGTGTTTCATATCCAGAAGTCACATTCCTGTGCAGCTGGATCTAGACCTCTCCCAAATACTAGTGTGAGCCATTTTGGAGGATGTTGTGTTCCCCAGCTGATGTTTAGCCCCCTGCCCCACCAAACAAAAAGGAAGGGGACGTTTGTTGAAATGCTTGGTTTGAGAGATGCTGTTAACCTAAGGAAGATTTGGTAGCTCATGGGGGTAGGTAAGGATAGTGGTGAGTAAACTACAAAATGAGGGAGAGTGTTTGACATGGGCTGCACTGTTTTTTGTGGTTTGATTTTTTTTTTTTTTTTTTTTTTTTTTTAAACCACCTTTGTTAATAATATCACAGACTTTTCTAACTTCTCAGTCACAACAGTGCCATCTCTGACTATTTACTTAATTTTGTGGAAGCTGATTGCTGTTCAATTTTTAGTAGCTTTCTCCAACCTTGCCTCTGAAAAAAAAATATATGGGAGAAATTTATTAAATTAGAAAAGCTTGGGGAAGGAGGTGGTAGGTAAGCAGCAGTACCTTGGCATTACCTCTTTCAGGGAGAGTCCTGTAAAAGTGTTGACTTGCTTAATGGAAGGAAGAAAAGGCCTCTTTTGCATTTCAGTTCAGGTCTCAATACTAACAGAATCACAATGCTAGGGGTTGGAAGGGACCTCTGGAGCTCATTTAGTCCAGCCCCACCTAGAGCAGGTTGCACAGTATGGCATCTGGGCGGGTTGGAATGACTCCACAGATGGAGATTCCGTCCATCACCTCTTGGGGCAACCTGTTCCAGTGCTCCACAACCCTCAAAGTAAAGAAATTCCTGGTGTTTAGCTGGAACTTCCTGTGGTTAAGTTTGTGCTTGTTCCCTCTTGTCCTGTCACTGGGCACCACTGAAAAAAGCCTAGTCCCATCCTCCTGACACCTACCACTTAAGTACTGGTAAGCATTGATAGGATTCTCCCTCAGCATTTGCTTCTCCAGGCTAAAAAGCCCCAAGAGGCTCTGTCTTTCCTCATCAGACAGATGTTCTAGTCCCCTAATCATCTTTGAAGCCCTTTGCTGCACCCTCTCAAGCAGTTCTCTGGCCTTGAACTGGGGAGCCTAGAACTGGACATGGTACTCCAGATGAGGCCATAACCAGGGCAGAGTAGGGGAGGAGGAGAACTTCCATCCATCTGCTTGCCACACTCTTCCTGATGCATCCCAGGATACCATTGGCCTTCTTGGTCACAAGGGCACATTGCTCCCTTACAGGCATCCTATTGTCCAGCAGGACTCCCAGGTCTTTTTCCACAGAACTGCTTTCCAGCAGGTCAGCCCCCAACTTGTACTAATCCATAGATTTATTCCTCCCCAGGTGCAGGACCCCACACTTGTCCTTGCTGAACTTCATAAGGTCACTGTCTGCCCAGCTCTGCAGCCTGTCCAGGTTACACTGGATGGCAGTACAACCTGAGGGACTGCCAGCCACACCTTCCAGTTTTGTGTTGTCAGCAAACTGGCTGAGGGTCCACTCTGTCTCTTCATCCAAGTTATTGATGAAGATGCTGAACAGGACTGGACCCAGTACTGACCCCTGATGATCACCACTTGTTACAGGCCTCCAACTAGACTCTGTGCCACTAATCACAAGCCTCTGATCTCTGTCCTGCAGCCAGTTCTCAACCCACCCCACTGTCCACTCATCTAGCCCACACTTCCTGAGCTTGCCTATGAGGATGCTGTGGGGTGAGGGCAGACACTGTCCACTGCCCTCCCCTCAACCATCCATCACGTCATGCTCTTGCAGGGGGCTGTTGCATTAGTCAGACTGACTTCCCCTGGGCCAGTCTGTGCTGACTATGGCTTGGAAAAAAGGGAGGTAGCTCTACTGGCTCAGAGATGTCCACAGCCCAGAGTTCATGCGCTTTGTCTTGCTTTCAAGCTAATTAATGGAGTAGTTAACAATCACCTCTCCCTGGGTTACAGCAGTGCGGCTGCACTCCTCCTGGCTCAGTGACTTGCCCTCAGTTTTTACTGGTGAAGGCTGGGTAAGTTTCCTTGTTCCTGGAGGCAAATGCTGTCACACCAAATCTTGCCCACTGCTGGAGGAAGCAGAAAGTGTTTTGCAGCAGTGTGTAGCTTGTCCCTGCACAGCCTTCTCCCAATATAGTTGGTTTGGTGCAGTTGCCTCCCAGATTTTGCCACAAGTTTGTATCTTGAGGCAACTGCATTTGTGTAGCTGGGCCTTGGCCAGATGTTGTAAATGTTTGTACAGAAACAGCCAATTAAATCCCTTTGCATTCTGCACAGCTTCTGGGGTGCCTGCCTGTTGTTTTGTGTGGTGTGCTTGTTTGGTTCCATCTTTCCTTTTTGAGATGTTCATCTTGGGTTGAAAGACCACCTTGGCTTGTCTTTTCTGATGTTGGCATGTTTCTGTCAACATGAGCTGTAGACAAACATGTGGTGTGCATGAGCTGGGGAGGCTGGGCAGTAACAGTGCTGATCTCTGAGCTCTGTAGGGCAGAGAAGGGCTGTGACTACATATCCTGACAGAAATGTTTGCTACTTTACCAGCCAAATCTGGACTATGAAGCAGCCCTGTCATATAATCTTAGAGTCATAGGATATTAGGGACTTCTGAAGATCATTGAATACAACCCTCCTGCCACCCAGGGCAGATCACACAGGAACACATCCAGGTGGGTCTTGAAAGTCTCCAGAGAAGGAGACTCCACAACCTCTCTGGGCAGCCTGTTCCAGGGCTCCAGCACCCTCACACCAAAGAAATTTCTCCTCATGTTGAAGTGGAACTTTCTGGGTTCTAGTTTTTATCCATTGCTCCTTGTCCTATCACAGGACACCACTGAAAAGAGCCTGAGTCTGGTCCACTGCTCCAGACAGGAAAAGTCTCTGATTTATACAACAGGCTTAGGGAATTCTGAGAGGCTGCTTCCATGAAAGGGTGTCATGCTTTGGTGTTTTCTTCCCTGTGTGTTGCAGGAGATTAAATACTGACTGGACTTGATGACCATAAATTCCTGAGCCTGCTGAGCTCCCTGCTTCCCACCATGGACCAGGATTACGAGAGACGTCTGCTGCGCCAAATCAACATCCAGAATGAGAACACAATGCCTTGTGTAGGTACAGATGGGCCCTGCTCAGTGGCCTTAGGCAGATTGTACAGTTGTTGTCTGTCTTGCCTGTGATTGTTTTCACTTGAGCTTTTGAAGGATGTGGGATCTCTTTGAAGCAAAGCTTAGTCTTTTGTTTGGCTGTGAGCAAGTGCTAGTTCCTGAGCTGCTGAAGGAATAACCAAATTACTTGAATTCAAAGCTTTTGAATATATGAACTCACTTCAAATTACAAAAACTAATTTAGATTATGATTATTTTCTTTTTGGTACCTCATCAGGTACATGTGAAACATAAAAAGTTCCCTAAGAAACAAACAAACCAATTGTAGGGCTTGACAAGATAGAGCAAGGCCAGTGGAGGCCACCAAGTTGGTCAGGCTGGAGCCTGCATTCTGAGGCCTGCATTGCTCAGGCTGGAGGAGATGAGGTTCAGATGGTATGAAATTGTTGCTTTCAACTGCCTGGTGTGTGGCTATGGAGAAGATGGAGTCAGACTCTCTTCTGAGGTAGACCGTGGAAGGATTAGAGGCAAAGGATGCAAGCTGCAACAGGGGGAATTCTAGTTAGATACTGGGAAAAAATGTTCACAGCAAGGTCAATCAAACACTGCAACAGGGAGTTGGTCCTTGGAGATGCTGAAAACTCAGATGGATGAGGCTGTGACTTTAAGTGTAACTTTGAAATGAGCCCGTTCTGAGCTGAGCTCCTTTCCAGTGTAAATTATTTCATGAAAAAGAATGTGACTGCATTTGAGGAATCTGCTGCTCACCCTGCAAGCAGCCTGCCCCACTCCACCCTTCCACATATTTGCTTGAGAAGGGGCAGTGAGAAAGAGGCTGTTTAATTGCTGCTGTAGCAGAAAGTTCCTGTGACAGTTGGACTCTGACACTTTGTTCTCTTGGGGGATAAAACTAATGCTTTCTTCTACGACTTAGATGTCTTCAGCTTTGACAAGACTTCATTGAAGTGTTTTAGACCCCTGCTGTGATCAGCACTTGTTTTTGTGTGCACCTTTAATTCAGGTGGCAGAAATGAGAAGAACCCTGACGCCTTCCAATTCTCCCATGTCTTCTCCTAGTAAGCATGGTGATAGATTCATTCCTTCAAGAGCTGGGGCAAACTGGAGCATCAATTTCCACAGAATAAATGTGAGTTTTGCTCCCTTCTCCTACAGCTCACTCTTGAAATTGATGAAATTATGCAGTTTATTCTGACTGACATAATTGTGCTGCTTATCTTCAGCACCATGGTCTTCTGCTTCCCCGGAAGAGTTCCACTAAATGAATGTCTGCTGTCAGGCTGCCTCTGTGGTCCAGGAGACTTCTTTGTTATTTTACCATGAATCTTGAGGTGTCTATATGGTGATGGCTTGTTTCTCCCTCTTAGGAAAATGAAAAATCACCAAGTCAAAACAGAAAAGCAAAGGATGCTACGTCAGACAATGGCAAAGGTGAGACCACCTTCCTACCACCACTAGAGCTTTTACTTCAAACTGTTAGTGAATTTGGAAATCAAGGGAACACTTCTGTGCCTGTGCAAAAGTCATGCTGCTGTTTTAGGAGACACCCACATTATGTGAGTGAATCCCAGGTCACCTCAGGAGCCTTTTGACAGACCTCTGGAAAGTGGGAGGCTGTTTGTGTTCCTTTTATCTGCTGTGCCACAGAAGCACTTCCCTGGTAGAAGCTTGCTGCTAATTTTGGTTCCGGACTGGCGCGTAAGGGCTATTAAGAGGCCCTGTAAATGTGCAATTCAGGCAGATGTGATCCTGCCATACCTTGCAGAGCTCTTGCTGCTCACAAATTCTCTGCCTCATTGCTGGTTTGGATTCACAGATGGCCTTGCTTACTCTGCCTTGCTGAAGAATGAGCTCCTAGGAGCAGGCATTGAGAAAGTGCAAGATCCACAGACAGAAGACAGGAGGCTGCAGCCATCCACCCCAGAGAAGAAGTCTCTCTTCACTGTAAGTTGGTTACTTTGCATTCAAAGCAATGGAGGTTGCACTTGTGGTTCACAGGAAGAGAACACATACTTCTGCCAAGCTGCTAGTGCAGGCTGAGGCAGTGCTGAGGCTTGGTCAAGATAAGCTGCTGGCCTGTAGAGAGAGCAGCGTCTGCAGCAAAGGACTTTCTGGTTCTGTGCTGGCAAGGAAGCTGAGTTGGAAGTAAAGTTTTGGGGATAATGTGACAAATGACCAATTCAAGGTTTTGGACTTCAGTGGAAATGAGTGGGTTTTTGTGGTGGTTGGATTTTTGTTTTTTTGTTTTTTGTTTTTTTATGGGAGGAACTGGAAAATCTGTGGGTACCCTTAGGTCTTGCTGGGGTTCTCCCTCTGTGTTGTCTTTCTGCAGTACTCGCTCAGCACAAAACGTTCCAGTCCAGATGATGGCAATGAGGTCTCACCATATTCCCTGTCTCCTGTCAGCAACAAAAGGTAATGCTGATTGTCCACAGACTGCCTGAAGGGAAAGATTCAGTAAGGTTCACTAGGGCTTCTTTCTAAGGCACCCAAAAGTGCAATGCCAGTAGATTTTAGAAACCTGGGGACACAATGAGTAGGTACAGTCAGGTTTGAAGAATTGAAAAGTTTCTGCAGGTCCCCAGCCTGCTGAGATCATGTCTTGGTCAACTTTCAGTTGTCAGTTTACCTTTTTACTCCCTAGCTGCTTTATGGGACCCAGTTCCTACCAGTCTTACGTCCTGGAAATAATTTTGCAGCCTCTTTCTCTGTGCATTTCTATAGAAATAGACATGCTTCAAGAGAGGCTGTGTCTGGCTCTGCCATCTCCTGTGGTGTGAAGATCCTGTTGTGCTTCTCTCTTTTCGTAAACAGTCAGAAGCTGCTAAGATCACCTCGGAAGCCAACTCGGAAAATCTCAAAGATCCCTTTCAAAGTGCTGGACGCCCCAGAGCTGCAAGACGACTTCTACCTGAACCTGGTGGACTGGTCCTCTCTTAACGTCCTCAGTGTTGGCCTTGGGACTTGTGTTTACCTCTGGAGTGCTTGTACCAGCCAGGTAAGTGGCCATCAGTGTCTAGAAAGTGAAGTTTCTGTAGGCCTTTTCCAGCCACGGCATCTCTCAAGAGCTATGGGATGTGCTGTGTGAGGTGTGGATTTCAGACTAGATGTCTTAACCATAGAGAAAAGTCCTCCAGGAGTACCAGAGAAGTACAAAGAGGTGGACACAGGAAAGTGTAATCTTTGTTACTTCATTCCCATCATTCCTGCATCTCCCCTATAAAATTGGACCTTGCTGTCTGTTTTGCCCTTTTCTCCCTCTCCTTGCTGCCAGTGCACGCTGCTGGCTCTTGACGGGGAGGTTTGCGGCCTTGGCAAAGCTAATTTTTAGCTATGCAGTTTTGGCCTGGTATGGGGGTAGGGAGGCATGGGGAGCAGGCATCGAGGCCTGTTTTTTGGCCTGGTTGGCTGGGGGGAAGGTTGCAGAAGGTGTTGGCCTCATGAGGTTTTGGATAGGCCAAAGATGGAGAGAACTGGGCTGACACTGAATATGAATTTATGTATTTTGTGTTTCTGTCTGTATTTGTGGATAGTGTTTCCATTTAAGCTTTCCAATTCTGTGAAGCGTTTTTATTTTACTCTTTTGGGGGAGTTAAATAGCTTTCTGTCTGCTCAACCCAAGGCAGTGAGGATTCAGCACTTGCAGTGCTCTGTCTCAAGCTAGGCAGAGGTATGTGAGGCAGCTGATGGTGTTTTGTGACAATGACGAGTTTGTGATTCCACTCTCTCTCATGTCCTGCTCTCCAGGTAACCAGGCTGTGTGATCTCTCTGTGGAAGGAGATTCAGTGACGTCTGTGGGCTGGTCAGAACGGGTCAGTGGACTGTTGTTAGCAGTGAAAGCTGAGAGGCTGTGGGTCACACACTGCCCTTCTAGGCTCGCAGCCCTTCCTCACAGCTTTTCACTTCCTGGCTTATTTTCCTGTGTTTCCCAAAACTTGTGTGCATCACAAATCGATGGAGTTTTCCTGACTGCTAAATGAGAGGGGATAGAGAGCAATCTTTTGTATCTTGAGGCTCTCAAGGCAAACTTTGGTAAGAGGTGTGGGAGGGAGAAAAAGCTCATTTGCTTCTTCAGCTCTTGGCAATAAAACGTGACAATAAATATAAATAATTCAGCCAGGCTTCTTGGCCTTCTCAGTGAAAGATCCAAGGTGGAAGTACTCTGGATGTGAGATTCCTCTCAAGTCTATTCCTCAACTTTGTAGCTTTTCTTTTATGCCTATGTTTCCTTGCTGGCTTTTACTGATCATGGTTTTCTCTTTCTCTAGGGGAACTTAGTAGCTGTTGGCACTCACAAGGGCTTTGTACAGATCTGGGATGCAGCTGCAGGAAAAAAGCTCTCCATGCTCGAGGGGCACACAGCCAGAGTAGGTAAGGAGGTGGGAGCAGAGATCTCACATGATTTGTTTTTCATGATTGAACTTCTTGCTTGTAAGTGAGGGATCTGCTAGAACTAGCAGGACTCAAAAAGTACTGGAATTGGTGAATACCTCCTGCGGTGTCTTGAGCAGTCTTCAAAATATCCTACAGTAGGAATCGTGGTGTTCCACTCTTGGGTGCAGTGATGTGAGGCACTCTAGTTCAGACTCGATGTGGCCCTGGGCAGCCTGATCTAGTTGGAGGTGTCCCTGCTCACTGCAGGGGGATTGGACAAGATGGCTTTTGAAGCTCCCTTCCAAGCAGATGCAATCTGTGAATCTGTGCTTCTTCCACGTTTGAGGCACATCAGGTTTGGTTGCAACATATCTGCACTGCCACTGGCGTCCGGTTTCAGCCCCTCAGCAGGCTGCCTTCCGCTGGGATTCCCAGGTCCCTTAATCTGTGGGTGTTTGGGTTTTGTGCTCAGAGGTGTTGTGAATCTGAACACTGGAGTGAGACTTGAGAAGTCAAAGCACCTTTGGAGTTGTATTTCTGTGCCTCACTGCATGGTGACATGAGGTTAGTGATCTCTTCAGTGAGTCTGTGCACGTTCAGCTCTTGTGGTCCCAGGGAAGTCCCTAAGCGCTGACTTTTCGTTGCAGCTTTTATGGCAACTGTGGTGGCTGTGTTCTCCCAGCTTGCTCCTGCAGGATTCCCACAACATGCTCTTGTGCTTTCCCTGTGTTCCAGGTGCCTTGGCATGGAATGCAGACCAGCTATCTTCTGGGAGTCGTGACAGGATGATCCTTCAGAGGGACATCCGCACCCCACCCCTGCAGTCTGAGAGGCGGCTCCAGGGCCACAGGCAGGAGGTCTGTGGCCTCAAGTGGTCAACTGACCACCAGCTCCTGGCCTCTGGAGGAAATGATAATAAGGTATAGTACTTTCAAGGAGTTGCTCACCCAGAAAGGTCAGACTCCCTTTGTTTAAGGATATTTGGCCTTTCTGAAGGGGCTTTTGTTTCAGTCGTTGAACTCCCACACTTCTACTCAGTTTCCTCTCTCTAACAAAATTAAAAAGGCAAAATTAATTGTGCTTCTGTATTTGGATAATTAAATCTGCAGCTTGACTCAGGGGTTTGAGTTCAACAGATCTACTGTGAAGCTGTGCTTCCTGACTTTCTTTAGGTAGCATATAGTCAAGTTTGTTGCAATAATGTTTGTGTATGCAGAACGAAACAGAGCTGTGTGGGTTCTAATACCTGTAATGTAGGCTTGTAGTTCACTGAGCACCATATGGAAGAAGCATCTGTTATGGAGAAGCAGTGTATAGAGCCCTTTGGAGCGAGTTGCTAGGTAGTGAATTTGCCCAGTGTCTGTGTGACAGCATGACTGTACCCAGCTCCTCCTGCACAGATAACTTCTCATGAGTTTGAGCTTATTTCTAAATGAATTCTGGAACAGCACAGCCATAAAGACAAAGGGTTCCAGTTCATGTGCAGTGACACTGTGTCTTTGGCTTCATAAGCTTACTATAAGGACTGTTAGCTTTCTTGTGGCCCAGCTCCCCATCTGAGTATGGTGGCAGAGTGGCACTGGCTTCAGGTCCCCAAATACTTGGGCAGAGCTGTGGGAAATCATCCTGTTGCCAAAGTGCCCTCATCAGTCCCAGTGCGACATTATCGCTTAGGGGTTTTGCAGACATGTGACTGAGCACAAGCCTGAGCCTGTCTCTCCTTTCTGCCAGCTGCTTGTCTGGAATCACTCTAGCCTGAGCCCTGTCCAGCAGTACACAGAGCACCTTGCAGCAGTGAAGGCCATTGCCTGGTCTCCACACCAGCACGGGCTGCTGGCCTCTGGCGGTGGCACTGCCGACCGTTGCATCCGCTTCTGGAACACCCTGACCGGGCAGCCGCTGCAGTGCATTGACACCGGCTCCCAGGTCTGCAACCTGGCCTGGTCCAAGCACGCTAACGAGCTCGTAAGTTCCTCCCTGCATGTCCTGCAGCTGAGCTGGCTTGTAGGGGGAAGCATGATGCTCTATTTCCCTCTCCCCTTTCAGGTGAGCACCCACGGGTACTCGCAGAACCAGATCCTCGTCTGGAAGTACCCCTCGCTGACTCAAGTGGCCAAGTTAACAGGGCACTCCTACAGAGTCCTGTACCTGGTAAGCCACAGCCACCTGTCTGACAACCTCTGCAGCTGCCTGCAGGGCTGCCTAATTGACAGAGACCCAAACTGCAGTGCCAGTGGCACTCTGAGCTGCCTGCAGCCTGGCTCTGCAAGCAATTGAAAACACTCTGTCTGGTTTCCTTGCCTGCAAGGAGTGCTTTGATTTGCTGCTATGGAAATGTGAGGCTTTGGTAATGAACAGCAAAGCCTGGAGAACCTCTCTGAGGGAGCATGAGCATCTCCTCTTGTCCCTGAACACTTGTATGCCTTCTCACTGCTGACTGCCAGCAGGGGAAGAATTGGATGCTTTCAGTCCTCCTAATTTGTCATCAAAATGCTTGCTGTGGTTAGTCCACTGCCAGCTTGTAGGTGCTTTTTCAGCTTCATGGGGCTGTAAGCAGATTCATAACCAAAATGACAAATGTGCTGATCCTATTCTGTGAGGTAGATTCCAGTGTAGGTGACTAACAGCTGGCAAATGCCAGTCACATCCACTTCTGCCTTAACATATTTCTAATCTGGGGAGGAACAGCCTCAGTTACATTTCTTAACACAAGAATCTTTTTTATGGAAACTCCACCCCTGTGTTCCACAGTTGTTTAAGTGCTCAAACTGACACCTATAGAGGCTGGATAAGGCACATGAAAGCAGAGGTGGTAGTTTTAATTTCTCACCACCAGCCAAACAGAAAGGAGAGTTAAATCTCTCTCATTTGTTCCAATGGAGACTTGTTTCCAACCTCACAAATGTAAGAGATGATGCTAAAGGTTGCTTTCTCTTGGCCTCAGGCAATGTCCCCTGATGGGGAGGCCATAGTGACAGGAGCTGGAGATGAAACCTTGCGCTTCTGGAACGTCTTCAGCAAAACTCGCTCGACAAAGGTGAGGATGTGCTGTGTGGGTGGCTGCAGCTGTGTCCTGCAGCAGGCTCAGCTTGGCAGTGAGTTCAGTCCAGGTTGGCTCTGCTCTGCTACCATTGCTTCTGATCTCTTTACTGTATCCTGTAGATAGAGGGCTGGATGCACTAAGGGTTAAAGTTTGAAAGAAAGGGGTTTGTAGTCACCAGGTAAGACAAAAGATTGCCTCTGTGCCCAAGGCAGTGTTGACAAAACATCCTTCTCCTGGTTTGCAGGAGAGCCTGATTCTTAACAGGCTGCTGAGCACAGGCAGTGTTCCAGGGAGCTCACCCTGAGCCCACCACCTTTCCTGCCAGCATGCTGCTCTGTGCTGCACCACTTCTCAGAGAGGATTCTCCCCCAGCCCCTACACAACAGCTTAAAATGATAGCTTGGGTGGAAATAGAATTGTGGATGCTGCCACTGACAACTTGTCATCACCAGAAGTGGGTTGTGCCAAGGTGCTCAGAGCTTTTCTGGATGCCTGGTAGAGGAGAATGGCAGAGAGATCTTGAGGAATGAGCTGCAGAGAGCTGGTGCTGCTCACTGCTGGCTGTTCCTCTGGTCTCTGGTGGCCCTGGAGTACAGCTTTCTGCAAAGGTGTGGCAATGGGACACTTGCCTACTGTGCTTCTTGTTATAAACTGGAAAAAAGCAAGGGAATATTTATGGTGTTGGACTTTGGTGGCCTCAGACATGCCATGAGCTAGAGATACCTCACTGGATTAGCAGGGTTGGTTTGTTGTTGTTTTAAAATAAAACAGCAATATAAAACCAGAACAAAAACCAAACCCACAAACAATCAACCCACCAACAATCAACCCACCCCTAAAGCCCAAACCAAACCCACAACCAACCAACCCACCTCCGAAACCAAAACAAAAATACAACCAAAAACCCACCCAATCAAAACCAACCACCAAACAAACCAACCAACCCCCAAGCCCCACAGCAGCAGATGGAGCAGCAGTGGGGCACAGCACTCAGCACCCCTTTTCTCTCCCCTTGCTAGGAGTCTGTATCCGTTCTCAACCTCTTCACCAGGATACGATAAACCCAACCCTGTGCGCTGGGACCAGGAGACTGCAGCCTGCCATACCAGGATCAAACCACTACCTTGGTGTGCATGGAACCCAAACCAACCAGCCAGAAGGGGAGGGAGTGCCAGTGGGACTGGAAGATGGACCCAGCAGATGCTCATTAAATACATGCTTGTGAACCATGCTAGGCAGTGTTTGGGATGGGGTTGGGGAGGGAACTGCCAAAGGTTTCCAGATTCATCCTTCATAAAGGGCAAGGGGCACAGCAGAAATGTCAAACCAGCACCCTTCAGCCCCTCGTGTACTGGCACAGACATCTCTGACATGGACCACCCAGGCTGGACCAAGGCCATTCCAGCTGCTGTGGTGTCCCATCTTGGGCATGAGAGGAGCATCCATGCCTCTGTCCTGACAGGTTTAATGTGGTGCTCTAGCTCCCTCTGGCCTTGGATGGACATTTTGGAAGGTAGGAGCAAGTCAGACTTATGCAATACAGCTGGTGCAAGGAAGTTAGACTCCAGGGTGCCTCTCTGATTATCTGAGGGCATTGTTTCTAGTCTGGTATCCCCATTACACACAGGAACTGGAGAGCTGCCTTTTTTTTTTTTTTCCCTTCTCCAAATAGGTGCTGCAGTGCTTGCTGCAGTGGCTTTCAGCAGACAGATGGAGTTTGGCATGCTGGGCAGCTGCCTTCAAACACAGCTTTGGGCTCTAAACTTTGGAGGAAAGTTGAGGAGGCTCAGGCTCTGAGGAGCATGCTCATAAAGTTCTGAAATTGCTATTGCATGTCCTGAGCACACCCTTGTAGTTAACCGAGAGGAAAACCAATGGCTTTAAGCCAAACCAACCAGTACCATGCCTGTGGAGCTTCGCTCGGTGCCATTTGTGGCTGGCTGCTTGCTCTGGAGTCTTCCTGAGGACAGAAGCAGTTGAGATGTGTTCAAGAAACCAAACAACTCCTGTGGATCTTTTTTCTTTTTGGGGGGGTGTTGGGAGCAGGGTTGGGGGGGGGGGCAGGGAGAGCATGGCCTCTTCTGTCTGGAAGGGGGGAAATGCCCTCTCTGGGCAAGAGGGGAGTTCTTTTTCAGGGAAGAAATATTTCTTTTTGTTGTTCATCTCCAGGTCAAAGCCAAGGAGCTGTATTTTGGTTTGGTTTGTTGAAGTTGTGTGGGAGGAGAGTGCTGTGTTTGCTGGGAGCCTCTGCAAGTGGGGCAGAGCACTTCTGTGGATGTGTTGCTGTTCGTGTAAAGAGAAGCTGCTGAGCTTGCAGCCCCTTCCTGCTTCACTCTGTGCTTGTGCCAATGCTTTGCCTACCATGTGCCTGGCTCCTGCTTGCCTCGTGCCCTCTCCAGTGTGCTGCGCTGCCAGTGCTGTTTCCTCCTCCTGTGTGGCTTTTCCTGGCTCTGTAGATAGACCTTGCCCTGTTCTTTGCAGGTTGCACAGGCAATGCTGCTCTTTTTGTTGTTTTTTCTTTCTCTCCCCAAAAGCAGACTGTAGGGGTGGTGGTAGGAATAGTGTTGCCTCTGCCTGCTGCCACTGGTATACTTAGGGTGAGCTGCTGAGGTGCAGGGAGGCTGGCGTGGAAAAGGGCAGTGAGGTGCTCTGCTGTTCACTACAGCCTTGACCCATGAGTGCCTGCATCAGGCTTTTGGTGCTGTCTCTGCATGTTGCAGGCTCCTGAAGGCACTTCTGAGGAGCTGGCACACCAGGAGCTCACTGCTCCATAGCAGCCTGTCACCCCAAGTCCCCCATCTCAAACTGGGGGGGGGAGCTCACTGCTCCCTTACAGCCTGTGTGCTCTCAGTATGATTCCTGACACACGTTTCACTGCAGTTCTTGGTGTAGGAGCACAGCACTTGGTTAAAAGTCATTCACTGGGCTCCCAGCCCCTGTCTTGCTGCTTGTGACATTCACTGGCACTGGGACATTTCATGTCAGAATAACCACAAAGCACTGAGGGGTAAGCTGGCCCACAGATCTGAAGTGCCACCTGCAACAAGACTTGGCCTGTCACAGCTGTCTGTCCTTTGTGATGTTGCCCTGCTGAGATGCAGAGCAGGGCATTGGGGGGTGTTCAGGTGGACGTGGTAGTAGCTGTTGCTGCAGATTTTTGTCTGGTGTGGGTTGCCTCCTTCCTAAATTCTGAAGTCCCGAAGGTGCTGCTTTCCTTTCTAGGAAAAAGCAGCTGGTTAGGGTAGGAGAGCACAGCAGGCCCTCAGCCACGGGGTGGCCACACACTGGTTTCTGTCCATTCTGGAGCAGGAGGAGTCCAGCCAGAGCAGGAGGTGACAGGGGTTGAGCACAGCCCCGCTGGAGCTCCCTGCAGGGGTGGACAGGTGACTCTGCAATAGGGCTGTTTCCCTGGAGGGACCCCAGGGGCTGCTGGGGCAGTGCTGCCTGGGAATGTGCCCTGTGCTGCAGGTCAGTGCTCCCTGCTCTGCCAGCATCCAGCTGCACCCCAGGGTGTGGTGGAAGGGGGCAGCCCCTCACTGCTCTGTCCCTGCATTGGCACCAAGGGCTTTCACAAACCACATCTCAGAGTTTTCAACCTTGGGAGCTGCCTTTGGACCAGGCTGGCTCATTGTGGCTTCTCTCATCATGTTTGGCAGGGAGGACCAAGTGATTGCTAGGCCATGGCTGGTCTGTGTCTGAGCATGTTGGCTGACAACAGCTGTTCAGATTGCCTTAGCTCTGAACATGGCACAAGCTCCTTTCCCACCCTGCTTGCAGCTGCCAGGGCAGGAGTGGCATTCCCAGAAGTGGTCTCTGCAGGTGCTGCACTGCAGGAGTGAGTGTTGGAGGGTGTGTGCACGCTGAGCAGTCTGGTGCTGGCCAGAGGGCATCACAGCTGTTACCTGGGTAAAAGGGCAAAGCACAGGGGCAGCTCCACACTGTGAGCACTGAACCCTGCAGGCTGTGCAGGTCCTCCAGAATCTGTGATTAATGTCTGTGACCGTGTGGCATTGTTCTGTGTAAGGCATCATGTGGTGGGAAAAACAATTCCAGAGAGCTTTGCAATCTGACTGGCATTAAACAAGTTGTGAATTGATGTTTCTTGGGCATGGTTGCTGCTCTTTGGCTTTCTGTAGTGAGGTGAGGGGTGCAGCTCCAGCAGCAGCTGCTGACTCAGGTGCCAGATCTTCACACCGGTATGCCTGTGGTTTACTGCTGCCTTCTGCCCACTCCTGTTTGCTTTCCTGCTGCTGGAAAACCAGGGAGGTCCAGGCCCAGACTTTCCTGCCCTACCTCTCTTCTCCTCTGTAGAGTGGGATGGGATCAAAGGTGCCTCTGCCCTGTGGCAGGCCACCCCTCCCCCCCGTCTCCCCTGGGTGTGGGGCAGTTGCCAGGTGCCAGTTCTGGCATTGTTTGCTCCAGGTTGGCTGCAGTGAGGCTGTGGGCAGTGCCAGGCATGGAGTCCAGGCCCTGGGTCCTGCAGAGCACCCTTGAGGCAGAGGTCCCACTGCCCCTGTACAGGTGGAATCCTCATCTGGGGAAGGAGAAACCCCTACCCTGGCAGCTAGAGCCCTGGCTGTGCCTTGGTTGCCATGGCAGGGAGAAGGGAAGGCTGCCAGTGGGGATCCAGCTGGGGGAGGGGGACTGTGGCAGCTCTTCTCCCCTTGCTGGCTTAGTTCCCACCACTTGAGGGGATCCCCAGCCCATCAGACCCTGCTGCCTTGAAAACCAGCCCACAGTGGTATACAGCCTGGTACCCCCCATGGTGTGTCCCTGCCCTACTTGGGGTGCTGCTGGGGGAGGCATGAAGTCCTGACAGCTTCCTCCCACCCCCAGTGACCAGTACATAAAGCTGTGGGGGCCACGGCAGGTCCCCCTGCTGAAGCAGGCTCTGCGCTGGAAAACTACCCCCATGGGCTGGGATGCCAGGGGGCAGAGCTGGTCCACAGGACTGAGCAGCAGGGACAAGCAGGCAGAGCAGCCCTGGTACACCCTCACCTGCAGTGCCCACAGATGCTGGCAGCAGGCCCAGGCTGGCTGGGGGAAGCAGGACCCCCTACCCCCAGGTATGGAGCTGAGCTAGGGGGTCCGGGGTGGGAGAGGCTGGGGTTGGGCAGGATGGCACAGGGAACTGGGAGGAGAAAACTGTGGAGCAAGGACCTGTCCATTCCTCAGTTTTCCTATCTTGGGGGTGGAGGGGGAAGCCCCAGAGCCCCTCAACCAGATGAGGATGTGATGAGCTAAAGGGCTTTGGGTCAGGAGGAGCCTACTGTGGGGTTCAGGTCTTGCTGTGCCCTATCTCCAGCTCTGCTCCCCACCCCTAGCTTATGCCCAGCACCTGAAGGAGGTGGCCTGGTGGGACCCCATCATCCCTGCTGTGTACCTGGGACCCTGCACCCGCTGGGGATCCATCCTCTGGCAGGAGAAACCTATCCTGGGGAAGGAGTACGGTAAGAGCTGGGAGCCTGGCTGCCTGCAGGGCCCTGCACTGCCCCCCCCCTCCCTTCCCCCTTCTCCCCATCACTCTCACCCCCTTACCTCCCTGCTTTCCAGTTGCCACCCGCAGCCAGAGCCCCCAGGTGCTGGGAAGCAGTTCAGGGTATGTCCCCCTGCTCTCCTTCTGCCACCCCCACTTCACCACCCAGGACATCAGCACCTGGAGCCTCCTCCACCACCAGCCCTCCACACACCAGTAAAAGCTCACTGATCCTGCTGCTGTCTCAGCCTGTTCCTGGGGGGCAGAGAGGGGAGGAGGGGAGGTTGGAGGAGTTGTTGCAGAATCAGGGCTGGGTTTGGTACTTGTCCTGTGCCACCTGGGGGATGCTGCTGGGTGCCCAAACCCTGCCTGCAGTTAGGGAGCTCACAGCCTCTCTCCACTTGTCCCAAGAAATAAGGCAGCCACATGTCCTGAGGAGCAGTGTGTACCCCCTAGAACAGAGTACCCCAGAGCCAGGGGGGTCACATCTTTAATAATATTGTCCATGTCCAGCTCCAGGCCCACCTCTGCCTGCTCCCTCCCTTTGAGGGGAACGCTGGGGCCAGCTGGGTGACCTCAGCCAGCCCCTGGGTGATTCTTTGCCCCTGGGAGCTGCCAGGTTCCTCCTGCTGCTGCTAAGGCTGAACAGCCATGGGAAGAACAAGACACAGCCCCCAGCCTGGGTGGGCCCCCCATGCCCACTGCAGGGGCTGGAAGGCTCTTAGTGAGGAAGTCCCCAGCTGCTCCAGGACAGAAGGTCTGGAGCTGAGGTTGGTGCCCAGTAACAGCTGGGTCCTCACTGGCCTCATCTCTTGTCTGGGAGGGAGGGAGGCAGTGAGTGTGGGGTCCCTGCTGTGCTGGGCACAGAGGGGCCCCTGGCCCTCATCACTCACTGGTGTGACACACTAAGGTCTGGCCAAGCCCCCATGGATGCCAGCTGCTGCTCCAGCTCCACAATGCGCAGACCGATATATCCTGAGAACAGCAGCAGGGCCACCATCCTGGGGGACAGGCCAGTGTCAGGCATGGGGTCAGCCCACAAGGGGGACCGAGCAGGGACAGTGCTGAGGGTAAAGTCATGGCCCCAGCACAGGTGCCCAAGGGGCAGGGGGGCTGCCAGTGCCACAGCTGGAGAGCTGGGCTGTGGCAGGGTATAGTGACCCAGAGCCCTGAGCTATGAGAGTGTGTCCAGGGGCCTTACAGCAGCAGATAGGTGAGGATGATGATATTGAGGAGGCTCAGCTGCGTGGAGATCCAGGCCCACAATGTGGTGTGGGGTCCACCTGCCAGGATAAGGTGGTGTCAGTGCTTGGGCTGCTGAGAGCCTCACAGCCCCCATGGTTGGCTCTGTGCAGCACCAGGGACCAGCCCTGGGGTTTAGCTACAAGAGCAATCCCCCTCCCCTAGGCTCCCTGACCCACCCCAGAGGCTGCATGGCCTTGCCAAGGACACTTGCTCAGCACTGCTTGGAGCTGGTGCTTTGGCCTCTCCATCGTCCTCCCCATCCACTTGTTTTGGTGCCAGGCTCAGCCCATCTAGGTGCAAGCAGGAGACATTCAACATGTGCCCCAGGCCCGGGGTTGGGTGGGGGAAAGTATTCCTGTGGACCTGGCACAGCACACAGAGCCACAAGAAGCTGATCCTGTGCTTCCCCAGTGCTGCAGCAGATACTGTGTGGGTGGCTGAGGGCTGCATGATCCTTTCTGGGCTGTGCGTGGCTGGGGGTGGGGCTCAAAGCTGAGAGCAGCCATGGGGCAGAAGTGTGGACAGGCACAAGCAGGGCTGCTATGGATGGCCACTCACCTGGCAGCTCCTGGAGGCTGTCAGGCTCAGGGGTGCTCTGCTCCAAGTCTGAGTGGCTCAAAGCCTGAAAGAAGATGAGCCCTGGTCCTGGTGCTTGCCCTCAAGGCCCCTGCCCCACAGCGACAGGACATGGGTGAGACCTGATGAGACTCGTGCCACTCCAGAGGAGAGAAGCTGTGGGTCTTGTGGTCTGCACCACCCTGGGCTGGGGCTTTCAGCTCCACACTTCCCCTCAAAATTCTTCCCTGGGGACAGACACCCACACAGTGTGGGCTGCCACCACTGCATCCATCTCATCAGGGGCTAGAGATGTGCCAAAGTCCTGCCACTTCTTGGCCTTACCAGAGGCTTCCTAAGGATTTTCTCATTGCTCAGACAGGGCAGAAGACTCTGGCTGCTGTCCTGGACAAGAAGAGATAAAAAAGAGTGTCAGGCACCCCCACAGCCCTGCAGGTGGGGGGGACAGAGTCCCCCTGTGCCTGGCCCCCAGCATGGTGCATACCTGCAGGTGTCTGCAGACTGACTTCAGGAGCTGGTATGTAGCCTCTCGCTGGCGCAGCGACACGAAGAGGAACTGCCAGGGAAAGAGGCTGTGCCAGAGCTGCTTCCTTAGTCATGGCCCAGAGCCTGACAGCTGCAGGGGCCAGGACACCACAGCCAGCCCTGGGCTGAGCTGCTCCCCAGCACCACCCCTGTCCCCACTGCACCTTCTCCCCCTTGGCTGTGCGGATGCTGAGCGCGTTGGGCACCAGGAGTGCTGTGTTAGTCTTCTTAAGGGCTGAGATGGAGGCCACCGGGACCACCGCCTATGCCAGAGGGGCCAGGCAGTGTCACTGTGTCTTGCCTGCTGCCTGTGCCTGCTGCTGGCCCCAAACCCATCCCCTGCCCACCTTGATGTCCTTGAGCAGGAGGCTGGAATGGAAGCAGATGTGGTGGGAGGAGATGTAGAGGTGGCCATAGTAGGGCATCTCTCTCTGCCAGGCACAGGAGACACAGGCCAGCAGTGCTTCCTGCCTGCTGAGCTCCCCGAAGGCATTGTGGTACCTGGCAGTGTGCTTGCTCAGCTGTGGGGGACATCAGGGCATGGGGCCAGCAGGGCATGGTGCTCAGGGCAAAGCCCTGGAACCATGGGCACCCTGCAGTCCCTCAGCTCTGTCACCACCTCTGCCATGAACAGATGAGCCCTCCCTCAGCACCCACCCTGCAGAAAGCATCCTGCCAGCACCATGATGCTGGGGCTGAGGTCCTTCCTCCTGGCTTCCAGTGCCCCAAAACTCACCAATGGTGATGGGCAGGGGGATGGGTGTCCCTGCGTGCCTGTGGCCACTGCAGCCTGCTTGATCTCCTTGCCGAAGGAGGGATCACAGGTTTTCGACCTGGCAGGAGGCAGGGGTGAGCTGTGGGCCGTGTGTGCACACAGCTACATGGTGCCACCTCACCCAGCAAGAGCAGTACTGGGCTGGTGAGAGGCGAAGACTGTGATGTAGGGACATTGCCCCAGCAAGTGTAGCACCCACCTTGCAAGCATGGGGTGGGCCAGCTGGGCACCCACAGTGCCCCTCTCCTCTAGGCTCTGCCACCGTTTCTTCTCCAGCACCCCTCTTCCGCTCCTCCTCAGCTTTCCTGGCATGAAGGGCCAGTCTGACAGGCAGCTGAGGCAGAGGGGGGTCAGGTAAGGAAGGACACTCAGCAGCTTCCCCGCCCCTGCAGCACAGCAGTTCCCACGGCAGTGTCACCAGCCAGTCCCAGCCACCAGCTGGGGCCGGGAGAGCAAAGCCCAACCAGTCTCAAGAGTAATGCTCCCGCCCCACGGTGGCACACAGCTGCGGCACGGGGCCCCCCGCCGGTCTGGCTGCTCCAAGTCTCCCCAGTACCCCACAGAAGCTCCTGGGGCTCATATCGAGGGCAAAAACCTCGCTACAGCATCTCCAGGGGGAAAGGCTGCGCGGCTGGGCAGCCGCCGGGCAGCCGCGGGGCACCGGACCGTGGGGCGCACAGGGAACGGCGCTGTTTCTGTCCCGCCTGCCAGCTCCGGGAGGAAGCGCAGCCCCTCCTCAGGCTGAACGCAGCGCCAGCGACACCCGAATCCGTCCGCACAGCTGAAGTCCTGCCCTGCCTGCAGGACGGCCGGGGCCTGGGCCCCGGGCCCCGGGCCCCAGAGGCAGCCGAACCAGGTGGGTCCCCGAGTGAGGGTGCGCGGCTGCGCTGCTACCGAGGGCACGGGAGGGCTGCTCGGATGCCGGAGCCACAGGCGGGCAGCGCAGCTCCCTCGCCGGGCAGCCCCTGCCCACCTCCCGCGGTACCTGGTGGCGGGCACAGCCGAGCCCTCTTGTCCCGTCCGGTCTGCGCCGCGGCCCCACTCGCGTTTCGCTCCCCCTCACACCCCTTCTAGAGCCAGCTCTGCCCCGCAGCTGCCTGCTCCTCCCGATGGCGAGGAAGGGCAGGCGGGGCCGGCCCGCACCGCCCGCAGCAGGTTCGCAGGGAGGCGTCGGGGCAAACGCCAGCCCGGGGCCGCCTGGGTGGGAGCCAGCTGAGCCCAGGGCACCCGGGAAGCTGCAAAGGGCTGGGCGGACCCGGCCCCGAAGAGGCCCGGGCCACACCTTCCAGGCTGGGGGCTTCTGCACAGGAGTCCCTCGGGTGTGCCCAGGGCCGGTAGGGTGACGTGGGCACCAGCTCACGTGTGCCCCGGCAGCAGAAGCTCCATGGGGCAACTGGACGGATGGAAAAGGACACACAGCATCGTTACCCCACAGCTGCAAACCTGTCTGCTACACCGTGGGGTTCCCTGGCCACGGTTTCCTGCTCCTCCGCACGGTATGGTGCAGAATGCCGAGCAGGGCGGAGTTTGACCTTGCCCTGTCTGTGGCTGCCCTGGGCAGAACCTGGCCAGCATCTCCTGCCCCCACGGCCCTGAGCCAGGCCCTCCAGCCTCAACGTCCAGCCCGTGCTCTGCAGGCACCCCGGGACCACAGCCCTCGGGGCAGGGGGAGAGGCTCACCTGGCCCTAAAACAAACTGCAAATGCATTCCCTTCCCAGCTGGAGCAGCACACCCTGTGCTCCTATGGGCACCCTGCAGCATGATCCACCCAGTGCCCACTCCCCACCTCCAGCCTCTCAAGCAGAGGCTCTCCTGTGCCCCACCCCCACCAAGCAATCCTGCAGGGCAGGTATGGTCCTAGCCTCAGCAGGGGTCTTTACTTGGGGACAGGAGGTGGTGTCCAGAGACCCAGCCCCAGGCAGACTGCTAAGAAAAGCGGGGAGGAGGTGAGATCAGACTGGGAGGGCTGAGCAAGGCCAAGGGTCCAGGCAGGTCGCTGGGGAGAGGCCCTGACCCTCTTTGCAGGGCACTGGGGCAAGTGCCAAGGCCACCCAGCCCTGCCTTGGCTCCAGCCCTGCCTTGGCTCCAGCCCCGGCTCAGCCCTTGCTCTCTGGACCAGGGGCTGATAAAACCTTTCCCACAGCCCCAGATGGCTAAAGGGTAAACCCATAAACCTGTGTACAGCTTGGTGTGGGCCAGTAGTGCCCAAAGGGGCTGCAGAGGCCCTGCCCCATGACTCCCTCTCCACAGGATCCTCTGCACTTCAGCTCTCTCCCTCCCAGGACCCAGCTTTCACCCCCTGCACTCCAGCCACATGTGTGCCACCAGCTGCACCTGCCCATGGCCCTGTCACACCCACTCAGCTCCCTCCTCACACAACAGGTACCCTGCTGTGCACACTCTTACACCTAGCACTTAGATTCCCACTGACCACTCAGTCCCTCATTCAACCACCACCCTCCACTCACTCACTGCAGGGGCTCTGTAGCAGCCCTGCCCACATGCCAAGCATGCCCCTGTGTGCAGATCATGCACATGTGTGTACAATCAGGCAGGGCATGCACACACAGAGCCCATATGCAGGCATCCCACACATGCCTGTGGTGCATGCCTGCCCATGTGCCACACGTGTAGGCACGTGTACAGCCCAGCTTCCCCCAGCCCCACTCACCCACACTCAGTCCCCACAGCCAGACACCAGAATGGTGCCAGGCAGGCAGACAGGGGAGGGTGCTGCAGGGTGGCACTGGGACACCCCCAGTGAGGTGAAGCCAAGGTGTGCCACTCTGCAGGGCTAGCTGTGCCCTGGTGCTGTCCCCCAGCCTGGTCACCCCACAGCATGGTACAGCCATGGCTGTCTGGGTGAGCAGAGCACTCCCAGGGCCAGGCCCCTCACAGCTGCAGTCAGTCCCTGCAGGCTGCTGGGTTGGGGTGGCCTCATCCCCCAGCTCCAGTCTGCCCTAAGGAAGCACTGACAGTGGCATGCACTGTGGTGTTCCAGCCACTCGGCCCCTTCGTCTGCCCTGCGTGACAGAGTGACTCATGGCCACATGACACGGACCCCTCCAGCACCTGATGGTGTCCAGCCAGCCCCGAGGGGCAGAGGGAAGGCTCTTTGTTCACTTCCCCCAGCAAAGGGTTAATGGCAGAGGGTCAACAACGCACAGCCCAGCAGCTGCAGTACCACAGAACAGTTTAGGATGGAGGAGACCTTGAAGGTCATTGAGCCCAACCTTTACCCCAGCACTAAACCATGGCCCTCAGCACCACAGCTCTGCAGCTTTGAAACTCCTCCAAGGATCACAGAATCAGAGACTATTAGGAGCTGGAAGGGGCTCGAAAGATCATCCAGTCCAACCCACCTGCCAGGGCAGGATCAGCTAGAGCAGATCACACAGGAACACATCCAGAAGGGTTTTGAATATCTCCATCCAGAGAAGGAGACTCCACAGCCGACCTGGGCAGCCTGCTCCAGGGCTCTGTCACCCTCACAGTGAAAAAATTTTTCCTCTTGTTTCCATGGAACTTCCTCAACTTCCACACAGTGCCCCTTGTCCTGGCATTGGGCATCACCACACAGAGCCTGGCTCCATCCTCTTGGCACTTACCCTGCACATCTTTATCAACAGGAACGAGGTCACCTCTCAGTCTCCTCTCCAAGCTAAAGAGACCCAGGTCCCTCAGTCTCTCCTCCTAAGGAAGATGTTCCACTCCCTGGGACCTCTTTCTTACCCTTTTCGAAGGCTGGAGTGACGTCTGCACTCCTCCAGTCCCCAGGCAGCTCTCCTGTCTGCCAGGACTTACCAAAGATGGCGGAGAGTGGTCTGGCAATGACCTCTGCCAGCTCTCTCAGCACCCGCGGGTGCATCCCATCAGGACCCATGGATGGCCCTGGGCAGCCTGTTCCAGGGCTTCACAACTCTCAAGGGAAAGCAATTGTTCTTTACGTCCAACCTAAACCTCTCCTGGGGCAACTCGAGGCTGTTTCCTCTTGTTCTTTGGGAGACAAATCCCCACCTGCCTCCAGCCTCCTTTCAGGGAGTTGTAGAGAGCCAGAAAGTCTCCCCTCAGCCTGCTTTTCTCCAGGCTGCGCAACCCCAGTTCCCTCGACCTCTCCCCACAGGACTTGTGCCCTAGGCCCCTCACACTCCTGCCGCAGGGATCAAGGCCCCACGGGATCAGGCATCGGGAGCCCCCGAGGCGCCCCGGGCCGGCAGCCGCGGTGCCCGGGAAGCCCGAGGCACCCAATGCTCCACCGCGTGAGAGGCAGCTACTGCCCCACACGTGGCTCACTGCAGCCTGCCTTTCATCCGGGGCGCCAGGCTTCACTCCAAAGAGGCCAAGAAGCGCCCGAGGCGCCAGCCGCTGCCGCCAGCTCGGCAACACCTGCCCGGTGACACCGACCCTGCTGAGGCAAGCAGGGCTCCCATTGGTTATTCTGCCCCGGGGGGCGGGACAGCTGCACAGCAATCGCTAGGCTCCAGAGCAGCTGAGCGGCAGCCATTTTGTTTGCGGGCGCCACCGCCATCGTTGTTAAGGGCGCCCATCTTGCCGCCGTTCTCCCTCTCTCTGCAGGACCCTCGCAACCTCCCGCGGCGCTGGGGCCAGCCTCCGAGGCGGGATAAAGGAAGAGCGCCGTTGTGCACGCCCCAAACCACGTACCTTGCTCCTGCTCCCCCAGCCATGTGTTCCCCACGTCAGGAGCAGGCCCCAGGGTCCTGCCATAACAGGGAGGGGCCCAGGGAAGACAGCGAGGCCGTTGGTCCACGGTTAGAGATGCTTTGTTGAGGTTTTTTGTTTTTCTCTCCATTTTCTCCTTCTTTAAAAAGCGCTGTCTGTACATATTGACCTTACAAAAGCAGGTTAAAACTATGGGCCGGGTGCCCGTCCCCCGTGCTGGGGCTGGCCCTGCAGCCTGGCCCAGGACCTTCTAGGGTCACAGTCATGCGAGCACAGGGTGACATCCTTCACAAGTCCCCAGGGTGGGGTGGGGGTGCGTGGGGGGCACAGCAGCACAGAACACAGTAACACGTGAGATAGGACAGGAGGCTGCCTCCCTGCCAGCCCGGTGCCTCATCACAGTGCCATCCCCTGTCCCTCCAGGCAGAGCTCAGGAGTGTAGGCACCAGCCAGGCCTGCTCAGTTGAGGGTGCTGCTTGGGCTCCTTCCCTCCATGCTCTCTGTCCCACCGTAGGTGGTCCCCTCTCCACTCAGCCCCCGCAGGCAGACTGCATCTGTGGGGACAGAAGGGAAGGGACAGGTTAGCAGCTGTTGCAGCTGCTGGGGTAAGCTACCATGTGCTGGCCCAAACCTTCTGGACTCCTGCTACTGGCACGAGGGACTCTGCCTAGCACATCCCCGAAGCAGCAGAGAAGGGTCTGTCCTCTCCCCCCATCCCAGAGCAAGACAGGCACCTAGCAGGATGGAGAGGAGCTGGCACTGAGTCCCCAGGCTGGCAAGGGGCACCCTACACCCCAAACCTGACCCCACATTTGGCTACCAGCACATGCAGCAGCCCCTGCCAGCCCTCAACAACCCAAGAATTGCCAGGATCCAGGATCAGCATTGCCACTGTGGGGTCAGGCAGGGGTGGATCCTGCCTTCCAGGAGGGCACACAAGCAGCTGCAGCCCCCAGATCAAGGGCCAGGAGTAGCAGAAGCAAGATGGTGGCTCTGCCCTCTGTGCCTACCATGACAGGGCTCCTGCAGACTCCTGGCAGCCAGAGCCATCTGGAAAGACACTTTTCCTTTAGCCCAAGCTGGCAGAGGACACAGGACTCATGGTGCCCCCAGCCACATGGCTGCCCACTGCCCTGGTGCCCCCAGCCCAACTCACGGTAGCGGATTTGGATGGGCCAGACCATGATGCAGCACAGAGAGACAACAGCAGCGACGGCAATGCCTCCAGTGACCAACACCATCACCCAGTGGTAGAAGCTGACGCAGGCAGGGCAGCAGAGCTCAGTCCTGCAGGGAGGAGGGATGTGTCTCAGTGGCCAGAACTGGAGCCTTCGCCCAGTGCTGCCCAAGCACTCTGGGGCTGCTGACAGTAGTCCCATGTCCTTGGTGTCAAGACTGCTTCACACTGGGACATGAGGGAAAATTCCAGGGCAAGACCAAAGGGCAGCCAGCTGGACACTGAGGTCCCCAGCCCCTTTGTGCATCCTAGAGATGCAGCCCTCAGCCAGGGCCAGAAAAGAAGCTGAGGAAGGAGCAGAGACAAATCAGAGATGGTTTCCACCCACATCTCTCACTCCAAAGCAGGGATAATTGCTGCCTGTCTTCCAGGCGAGGTGGCTGGAGCTGCCACTGGGAGGGTTCCTGCCCTGCAGGGACACTCACGGGCACGGGTGCAGGTTCTGGATGGCCATCACAGCTAGGCCGTTGGCCATCTTGTCCGTGAAGCTCATGGCACCATAGACGAAGGCACCGCTGTGCTGCAAGGGGAGAGGAACCCTGATGGCCGCTGCACCAAGGCCTTGCCCACGAGCTCCTTGTGCCCTCTGATGGGCACAGCACAGACTGCAGCAGGGCTCGGGCACTGCAGCAGGGCTGCCCGTACCTGCCAGCACAGCCCCTTGCAGGGGTCTCCATGTTCCCTGATTCCACACTAGTGACAACCCCATCCCACAGGCTCCGAGCCCCTCTGTGCCAGCCTGCTCCTTCCTGGCAGGGCACACATACCGTGTTGGTGCCAATGAGGTCTGCTGTCATGGAGAGGGAGGTGACCAGAATAGTGGCAGAACCAGCCCCAAGCAGAGTGGCCACCCCGTAGATCTCCAATCCCATCTTCCTGGCCAGGGTCACCCAGGAGGAAAAGGCCAGGATCACCAGGATGCCCATGAAGTAAGTCAGCTGCTCCAGGGAGAGAGAAGGAAGAGCTCAGATCCCAGCTTGGCTGACACCCAGCAGGGCAGGGGTGAGTGGGGAGGGTATGGGCCCAGCTGCTGCCTAAGACCCACATGGGATAGCCCTGGCTCTCTCACAGCTGGTTTTAAATAACGAGCTTCCAAACTGCAAGGGCCTTGCAGTGCCCAGGCTGGTTCACAGCACTGGCCACAGCCAAAGAGCCTCCAGGAGCACTGCAGCAGGACCTGTGCAGAGCGCAGAGACCCCCAACCTGGGCAGCAGAGGTGAGGGCTTACTGGGGAACTGCTTGCTGCAGTGTGGAGGAGGGGGATGCACTGGAGGGACAGCTGGCACTGCCCTGGGTGGGTCAGCTAAACCCTCCCTCTGCCTCTTATGGCACCATTAGGCTCTCCCAGCCCAATCAGGGCTGCACAGCACAGGCTGACAAGGGACCTGCTAGGCCCATGCCCCCTTCACTCTGACCACCCCCTGCACTGTCCCAGCAGGATTCACACTGCAGCAGGGTGGCTGCAAAGGATGCACTCCAGCCAGACTCAGGTGTGCTGAGTGCTCTGCTCACTTTTGCCACCAGGATTTGAATCCTGAGCCTAACTCAGACTGCACCAGGCCCCCAGGACTCACATTTCGACCTATCCACTTATTCACAGGCTTCATGAGGAAGGAGGAGAGGAAGCCGCTGATGTACATCACAAGGGGGATGCTGGCAATATATTTCTGCAAGAGATGAGAACAGAGAGAAGATGAGCTCTGGATCACTGGCACAGGACCCCTGCCCTTGTGACCTTGACATGCTGGCAGGGGCCTGCCCTGCACCCACCTTGGGCAGCAGCAGGGAGTTGGTCAGGTACATGGTGATATAGGTCTGGGACAGGTTGACAATGAGCCGGGTGGACATGTACAGCACTGCGACCTGGGAGGGGACAGAGAGCTGACAGCACCGCTCAGCCGGGACGCAGGGAAGACTGGCACCTTCTATGCCATGGCACAGATGTCTGCTGAGAAAGGGACAACCCTCCTGACATGGTAGGTGGGTGCACAGTAAAGCTCATCTCTCTATCCTCACCCACACCAGGCCCACATCCCACTGCCAGAGGATGCCCACAGCACCCAGGCAGGGCAGTAGCCGAAGACGGGCACCCCAAGCCCTGCTTGGAGCTGTACCTGGTAGAAGGCAGGCTCCAGCAGCCAGTCTTTCCAGATGAGCAGCGGGCACAGGGGACCTGTGGAGTCATTCTGCAGCAGGGGTGAGCTCTCCTCTGGCTGGGGCAGTGAGCCTGGCGAGTAAGGCTTCTCTTTGGTGCCCAGGTGGAAGATGAAAGAGAACACAGCCCCTACCCCCACCACAATGAGGGACAGGTTCTGGGTGAAGCAGAGGGAGTCAGCATAACAAGGGGTGACCTTTTCCTGCCCATCATCCAGCCCCTAGCAGTTTGGTGGATAAAGAGGTGTCCTCAAACACTCAAAGGAGGTACCCCTGCTCACTGCAGCAGTGAGGTGTCAGGGCAGTGCCATTTCTCTCCCTTCGGCACCTCCCCAGCTGAGCCATGTCCCATCCAGGGAGGAGAGGACCCCACAGACTGAGGGCCCTGCCACTTACCCGGAACACAGGGATATCCTGGATGCCAAGGTGCTCTGTATGGTCAGGCTGCTGCATCTGGAAGTTCAGCAGCAGCCAGGCCAGGCCATACACAGTGATGTTGGCCATGACAGTAAAGGCATACCTGAGAGAGAGGAGACAGCACCTGAGGTGAAGCAGAGACAAGCACAGCTCCAGGCATGGCAGCCACATCTGGACCCTAGGCTGCCCTCCAAGCCAGGAATGCTGCAGCCAGCTTTGCACCCTGGTGTCATTGCTGAGGTGACACCTCCAAGAGCACACAGCATCTGGTCAGGCATTTGCCTTGCTGATGCACGTCCCAGCATGCCCAGTCCAAGCCTCAGGCCATGACTGGGAGGAAACCAAGATCCCTCCAGATCAGCCTGTCCACTTTCCAGTCAAAGCTATTTCTGCCCCAAGGTGCCCCAGGATTACCTAAACTCCCTCCCCGCCTGGCTGCACTGCACCCCCTGCTAGCCTGCCAGAAAGGGAACTTCCACCCACTGGGGAGATAACCAAGCCCTGCTTCATCTGATAAACATCTTCACCACAGCTTGATCCTGCCAGACGGGCAGAACTGACCACACAGAGCTGCCCAGCCTGGTTTTGGGGACATCCCTACCTATTGGACCAGACAGGCTGCATAGGCTTGCATGTGCCATGCCAGACCCATGGCACTCAAGGGACCTCTCAGCACAGAAGCAATGAGACCTGGGGCAGGCAGGGCTGTTTCTCTGGGTCCATGTTTCTCCAGGTCTGGCTGTGCTCACCTGAAAGCTGTGAGCTCCACCTTCTCATGATCACTGGCCACCAGCTCTGGGATGAGAGACAGGTGGGAGACCTGTGTGGCTGCCCAGCCAAACTGGAAGATGATGATGAAGGGGAGGTAGTAGATGAAGGCTGCCCACTCTGGTGTGTTTTCCCTGCAACCCAGACAAGGGTTGAAGATGAAGGGGAAGGACACGAGGACACAGGTGGTGCCTGGGAAGAGAGCAGAGCAGTGAGAGGCTGCAAGCCGTTTTCCTGGCACCAGCCAGCTCAGACACAGATGGACAGAGCCTTCTGATAGGACAGAGCCTTCTGATAGGACAAAGCCTTCTGATAGGACAGAGCCTACCCCCACAGGGCTAAATGAGACCCCAGACACCCCTGTCCCCTCCCCAACTTGTTCTGTTCTCTTTCACATCCAGCGGTCAGACAGACATTGTCAGCAAGTTTTCCCCAGTCACGCTTCCCCCTCAAAGTGCAGCACCAGGTGGTACCTGCTCTGTCCCTCTCAAAACGCCAGAGGACAGACCCTGACACCATCACCACACACAGCCACCGAGGACTTCTCATCTCCAGCATGCAGATGCCCAGCCTCAAAGGCTCACACCACCCTGCTTCTGCCCGAGAGTGCTAAGGCTCCCTGAGTACCAGCAGGGCTGCGTGTTGTCCTGTGACCACAGGGCCATTTGTCCCCTTGCCCTTTCTACCATGGGGCTAGTAGGGCCCACAGGCTCCCTCCACACTTTCAGGAGACTGCAGAGCAACGGCCAGGGACAGCTCATTGTGACCTGGGAGGACAAGTACGGATCTGCCTCATGCGTAAGGCTCTGAGCCACGGGAAGGTCCCTGCGGCGTCAGGGACGGCAGCCAGGCTCCTCCTTTTGCAGTAGCGTGACCGATGGGAGACTCCTGCGTGGAGCAGGCAGAGACAGGCTGGCTGCTGTCTCCCCTTTCACAAGGTTACAGAAACAAATCTGCTGAGGGCTCCTCTGCTCCTGAGGCCCAGGTGCTGCTGAAGAGCCGTGTGAACCTGCTCCTAGAGCTGAGGGAATGTGCAGCTGCTTTGCCAGGTCCCCAAGGTCCCTTCTCCAAGTGACTGCAAGATCCTCCTCTTCACAAGCAGTTTCTCCTCCTCTCCCCTGTGAATGGCTGTTCCTCATCATCATCGCTTCCATGTGGCACAGCCACTCCAGCTGCCACAGGGCTGGGGCAGTGTGGTTCTTCTGGGATTGTCCTGGCTGCTAAGGGCAGCCAGGACAATCCCAGGCTGGCTCAGATCCATCTTTAGCAAAGACCCTGGCAGGGTGCTGGGTGCCACCCTGCACTGGCTCACAGATGGCTCTGATACTGCAGGAGACCCCAGGGACAGGGGATGTGGGCACACCACAGTGTCTCTTGCCTCAGACAAGCCACCAGAACAGAAAGGGTCCCAGAGGGTTGAAGCCAGACCAGACCTCCTTTGTTCCCTGTTACAGGGCTGTTGGTTTTCAGCTGAGCCCTGTCTGGAGGATCAGAGAGGCTCTGCCCCACTTCAGTTCCAGAGCCCAGCATCATCAGGCTCCACAGTCCCCTAATGGCTGCAAGGGACTTGTCCACATCCCCTGGGGAGTGCTGGGACAGAAGCTACAGGCCCCAGGCTGCTGCAGCCTCCATATCCACCCCTGCACCCACCCATGAGCCAATTCCACCATCACACATGCAGGAAAGTCCTGCCACTTCCTCCTCATGGCCCCCAAGGACAAGCAGTGCCCACCACTGGGGCCACCCCCACAGGCCATGGAACCATGATCCTCTGACGCAGGGCTGCATCCAACACCCACATATCCCTGGCATCTGCCCAAGTGAAGCAGATCCCTGGATCTGCTCTCACAGGTGAGGCCATAGGAGCCACTCAAGACCACTCTGCCCATTCCTGCAGTGCTGCAGGGTCCAGACAGGCAGCAAAGAGTGGCTTACCCTTCCAAGCCCATTGTGACAGGAATCTGTCCCCAAACAGCCAGGGAGCAGGCAGGCTGGCATGTGGGGTGAGCTACTCAGGAGCACGACAGGGAGGTGTCAGCGACAGCAACTTGTGATAACTCCCCCCAGGGCTGTGGTTTCACAGCATTTCCTCTGATCTGATCATGGGTTGCCACGGGATGAGCCACTGTGCTCCCACATGAAGCATCTCACCGCAGTGTGACCAAGGCAGCCATGAGCAGGACCAGCACAACTGATTCCAGGGGGTTTGTCCCAGGGGGTTTGTTCCAGGAGGGTTGTTCCAGGGGGGTTGTCTCACTGCAGTCAGACAAGGGAGGAGGCAGCATAGCCCCCACCTTCCAAGAATAATGCATGCTCTGTCTAGAGCAGCTTCCATCCATAACCCTGCTTCTGCCCATGCTGCTGAAGCTGCAAGGCTGGGCAGGGTGTTCATCTCCCCACAGCTGGAACAAACGTTGTGCGAGATGTGGTTCAGTGAAGGACTTCCCCTTCACTGCACCCAGCTGGAGTGGAGCTGCTGCAGAGGCACAGCTCCAGCCACTTCCCTAAATCTATGGTGCAGATCTAACTAGCTGCCACCACGGTGCGGGTAAAGCTGCTGTCCCTCAACACTCTCCTTGCTTGCCAAGCACAGCTCTGAGTAGCTCATCCACCTTACCAGGCTGCAGTTCATTTGCATGAAGCAGTTGACCGAGATAAATTTGGGATCTTGATAAGAGCACCAACACCACAACCATCCTCTCCCTGTGTGGGTCCACCCTGGGTCAGTTGGCACTTGGCTCTTACTGTGAGGAAGCATCAGGGGTCTTTATCTCTGACTGTTACTGGATGTTTCTTCACCCTAACTGCCCCAATCCCCATCACCAGGTCCACAGGGATGGGGCAGGCTCCTGTGCTGCTTGTGGCACTGAGGACCCTTTTCCAGGACACACCATCCCCTCAGGGAGGGACCCTAACACAGGAGTCCCCATTGGTCCCTGCACTTCACTGAAGTTTTTGACCCCAGGGCATGATACCAGAAGGGTTTCTGTTAATAATTCACACCAAGGCAGTGCCTCTGCCTCAGCCCCACAGGACCCTGACTCATCGGGCAGCACGCAACAAGCACAGCATACAGGGTCCCCAGCACTGGTGTGCTCAAGGATCCTGTGGCCTAGGTCACCCGCTGGGGACAACTGAGAGCTGCTTGACCCTGGGAAAGCCCAGATTTTACTGTCAGTCTCGTTTTTGGTGTAGCACAGACCAGCTAAGCACACAGCAACCACTCCAGCTCAATGCCACCCCCATGCAGGGGAACACAGGGACGCCTTGCAGCCCTCTGCTGCCATGCAGGCATGGCCCAAGTGATAGCAGGGAGCCCTGGGCTGTGAATGGCCAGGCAGCGTCAGCTCCTGTGATATGGTCCACCAGGATCGGGACCAGTGCCTGGGCAGGGTGAGGACATCTCTGTGCCCTTCCTCCACCCAGGTTCAACCAGCAATGCCTGGGGCATCCTAGAGCACCCAGTCCCACCTCACTGCCATGGGGGATGCTGCCCCTCCACATGGGGTGTCCCAGAAAAGCACCTTCCAGTCTGCTCTGCTCCACCCAGGACACCTGGACCCATCTTCCCCCACTTGGGTCACTGCTGTCTCAGCCTTTATACTGCCTCAGGTTGGTTCACCCTCCATACAGGACATCCAGGAAAGCTCCCTCAGGCCAGCCCACAGCAGCCCTTCTTCCAATAGCAGCCCCCCTTCCACCTCAGGGGATCCGGGGTGCCTCTCTCTTTCTAGGGGTGACCCAGTTCCCATCTCACTGCCACAGCAGCTGTTCCCTACTCCAGGCAGGGGTCTTCAGGAAGGCTTTCCTGGGGGTGACCCCCACCCCCCACCCCAGAAAAGCTCCCTTGGGCCACACATTTCCACTTGAGGGAGGCTTTCCTTCAGGCAGAGCACTCTGGATTTCCCCTCCCAATTCAGAGCATCCCCAGGGTTGAACCCCCACACCACAAAGGCACCCCCAAGGCTGACCTCCCTCACTCAGAGCACTCCAGAAAGGCATCCTTGGTGCCGTTCCCCCGACAGGACACCCTAGAAAGGTTGCCCTTAGGCCATCACCCCCCATCCAGGAGAAAGCCTGCCCCAGAGACTTCCCTTTCTACTCCAGCCACCCCAGAAAGGCACTCCAAGGCAGACCCTAGAAAGGCTCTCCCAGGGCCACCCATCCCTACCCAGGGCATCCTGGAAAGGTTCCCTCACCCAGGTACACCCCAGAAAGGCTGCCCCAGCGCTGATCTCCCAACCCGGAGCAGCGCAGCAATGCCTCGCAGGCCCCCCCAGCACCCACCGGCGAGGTGCCAGGCCTTCCTCCGCCCGTAGCGGCCGCAGCCGGTGGAGCGATCGGCCCCGTAGCCGAGGAGGGGCGTGCAGAGCCCGTCGGCCACCTGGCCGGCCAGCAGCAGGGCCCCGGCCAGGCGGTGGCCGTAGCCCAGCACGACGTGCAGGTAGAGCAGCAGGTATGTGAACCACAGCGAGGCGCACAGGTCGTTCAGGAAGTGCCCGGCCGCGAAGCTCAGCCGCTCCCGCAGCGCCAGTGCCGTGCCGCCGCCGCCGCCCGCTCCCGGGCTGCGCTCCGCCGGGCCGCGGTCCGCCATGCCGCGCCGCCGGCCCGCAACGCCCGGGACAGGGCGGGGCTGCCCGGCCCCATCGGCCCTCTGCTCCTCCCCCTCGTCCGGCTTGCCCCCTTCCTGCGGGGCTGCGCCGAAGGAGGATACTCCGAGTGGGGACTCCAGAGCCCCTTGAGGATTGGAAGCGCCCCTTTGGAGAGGGCTGGGGTCACTGGGAGCAGTATGGGGATATTGGGGTGATTTCGGCTGTGTGACTGGGACAGTGTGAGCGGTACTGGGACCCGCCTTGAGGGGAATACTGGGGTCATTGGAACTCTGAGGTGACTTCTGGCGTTATGGAGACTCCAGGGTCAGTGGAACCAATATAGGCAGCACTGGAGTCACTGGGACTTTGGAGTGATCACCCCTTGGGTGGACCTGGGATAACTGTAAACGGTATGGAGGTACTGGGATAACTGGGCCTTCCCCCCGTAGGAGGTAATGGGGTGAATGGAACCAGCATAGACAGTACTGGTGTTGAAGATGATGGGGAAATCTGAACCCTTGAGCTGCACATTCGGGGTGGAACTGTTCATTTAGACCTGGGAAGAATGGGACTTGCAATGAGATGGCCTTGGAGGCTGAAACATCCTAATTCCCGCAGTCAGCTTTTGGCTGCAAAATAGAGTCTGAGGCTAAACGAGACTCATTATCATGTCAACCCCCCCACTTCCTGTCTGGGAGACCTCTGGCCGAAAGAAATCCCTCAGCCTAAGAGCATGCGCAGGGAAGAGCACTTGGACCTTGAACGCGAAACGAGCTGGAGACCGAGGCTGGGTCACTGGCAGGGGCTGGCTTGAGGCGGAGCCGGGAATATCCGCCGGGAATCCCTACGGGTGCGCTGGCTTGCTCGGACACCCCTCAGCGCTCAGCTCTGGTGCGCAACTCTGAAAGAAATAAGCGGGTGGTGGCTTTGGGGTTACTGCACACCGGGGGCTCTGGGATCCCTATGGGCAGTGTTGGGGTCGGTTGGTCCCCACTTCGAGGCGAGTACTGGGGTCACTGGACGCAGGGAGAGGGGTGGTTCAGGGCCATTGAAACCCCAAGAGTGGCGGCGTTTGGGCTACTAGGAGCAGCCGTGGGATACTGGGGTTGCTGGCAGCGGTGAGGAAGGGTCACTGGAGTCGCTGTGTCAACCCTGAGGTGGGCACTGGGGTTACTGGGAGCAATGGGAGGATATCGGGATCACTGGGACTAGGATCACCGTGAGCAATGATGGCACATTGGAGCCATGGAACGCTCCGAGGTCCCTCCCGGGCGTCCGGCCCAGCAGGTCGAGAAGCTTACGAGGCACAGCCAGAGTGGGTCAGACGCAGTAGGCCGCACCCCCCTGCGTCGTCGCCCCTTTAAGGCGCTGCCGCGCCCCCAGCACGTCTCTGTCCCCACGCCAGTTGCTGATTGGCGGGCAGCGTGCCGCGCGCGCCGAATCAACGTACGCGCACGAGCCGCGCCGGCCGGGCATGCACCTCCCCTCTCCCTGCCGCTTTCCTCTGACGTCACCGTCCCAGCCAATCCGAGTTAGGTTGCGCTCTCCAGGCACGGCGCGAGCGGCCAATCGGAAGGGCCGAGGCGGGAGTTTTTATTTGCATAATAATAGAGGGGCGTGGCCAAGTGAGGAAGAGCGGCGGAGGGGCACCGGCAGGAAAGTTGGGGCGGGGGTGCTGGGAGACCCAGGGCAGGAGGATCCCCGGGGCAGGGAGGGCGATTTGAAGGATCCCGAGGTGGGCGGGTCCCCCAGGATGGGGAGTTTCGCGGGGGTTCCCAGGACAGGAAGAGTGAGGGCGGGAGGGTTTGCAAGACCCCGAGGTGGGGGGAATCTCGGGGGCAAGGAGTCTCGGGGACTCCGGGTTGGGGGTGGGGGCCTGGGAGAGAGTCGAGGGGTGCTGGTGTGTGGAGTCCTGGGGGGCACTGGGAATGGTGGGACTGGGCGATGTGTGGGACTGATCCTATTGAGGGGCAGCGGTGGGATCCTGGGGAAACGGAAGGGTTGATGCTGGCACAGCGCGGGGGCGGTCAGTGAGGAGAGGGGGGCGTGGAGTTCATCCTGGGGCCCTGGGAGGCGCTGGCGCGAGGTTGAGGCTTCCATGAGGGCCAGGAGGAGGTGGAGAGACCTGAGAGGGGCTGGCTGGGGAGGAGACGCCATTGCGGCGGTCTGCGATGTCCCATGGGGAAGACCTCCCCATCCCGGCAGCGGAACAGGCCGGGGGAGGGTGGGGGGGGGCGCCCAACTGACCCCTTGGAGCTCCCGCGGCACCAATCCCCATCCCGTGTCCTGAGCACCCCCGTCCCTTGCTGGACGCGGTGCCATCTCTGGCTCTGTCCTTCAGGGTGGTGACCCGAGCGGTGCTGGTGATCCCCCGCACCTATGGCCCACAGCGCCAGGCAGCTGCCTGCTGGGATGCTGTAAGTGCCCCCCTCGCTGCGATCCGGGCCCCGTGTTCTGCGTGCCACAAGCTGCTCAACATACCTCTGGCCTGTGCCGAGCCTTGGCCCTTTGTCCTTTGCCTGTCTTGCCGTGCAAGCCCTGGTGCTCTTCTGTGTGTTTTGGGGATCCTCATCCCTTACTGTGCGCTGTGCTGCTCTCCCCTTAGCTGCCTGCTTTGTTAGATTGTGCTTCTGCCTAGCTGGGCTTCTTACTACAAGGCTAAGGAAGACATGGTGCAAAAGAAGTGTCTGTAAGATTATGACCAGTGAGGACTTGGGTGTTGTGGGGTGAACCGCAGACTGTCCTCAGTTGGCTCTGTCCTCAGCTGGTGCTGCTGTCCTTGCCAGCAGAAGGGCAAGAGCAGCACAGGGACTGGGGATGGGAAGTGCCTCTGAGGTGGATGCCAGAGTGAAGCCAATGAGGGATGTTCAGATAAATGGAGGAACTTTACATTTTAAAAAATGTGAGGAAACTGGATTGCTTGGAGGAGCAGGAGAAGACAGAGATCTGATGGCAGAGGGTCTTGGTGCATTCCTGTCTGTGGTGCCTGAGCATGATAATACTGAATAAGCATCACTGGGAATGTCTCTTTTGGAGCTGTTGAAGCCCAAGGCTGGCTGTGCCCATGCAGAACCTTGGGGATGTTTTTTTTTTCCCCAAAAAAAAAGATGGAAGAAGAGATGGTCTCACACCTTCCCATAGGCTTCCATGTGAGCGTAGGGGTATAGGTTGGCTGGCCAGGATCAGATCCTGATGGGAAAAACCCTGGGCATAAGGAACAGTGCAGTTATAGGCAGTGTCTCTGGGGACTTGCAGAACTAATTGCAAGGATGGTGTGTGCATGAGAGCAGGAGGTTGGGGTCTCTGAGGGGACTCAGGTTTACACAGGCCTCTGAGTGTCAGACAGGAGGGAGGAGCTCTGGGGTGCATCCCAAGCCTGTCAGGATTGGTCTGGCTTTTGGTGCACAGTGTAGTTCTCTGATGAGGCTTGTGCTTGGCCCTGAGCTAGTTTCCATGGCCTATGATGGGTGAACCCCAAGGTTGTGGTGTTTGCTGCAGCTCTCGAGCCCTTCATGGCTCTCCCGGTGTGCTGCCAGCAGGCACACTGTGTCTGGGACTGAAGGCTGCAAGCAGGACAGGGGCTTGGCTGTGGCATGGACCCAGCTGGAGAAGGAGCTTCTGTGCCTCGGGGCTAATGCTGCAGTGAGGCTTCGTGTGCTCAGCTGGGGCAGAGAGTCTCTGCTGACCTGGGTGCTGGACATTTGTCCTCTGATAAAAGCAAATCTGGAGCTGTAGAGACAAGGCAGCAAGTAGGAGAGTGAGAGTCAGGGCCACCAGCCCTGTGATAGAGCCATTTGATGGCTCGCAGAGGTGTCTCCATGTGTCTCAGTGGCAGCACAGATGACAGGAACCTCGTGAAGCAGCTGTGGCTGGAGCAGGTTGAGTCAGCCCCAGTGCTGTGCCCTTGGCCTCTGCCTTGAGGGTTCTCCTTATTCCTAGTGCTTAGTGTGGGTGGTGCTTGTGGGTGTGCCCCTGGAGCAGCCACACAACCCACACAGCCCCTCCCTTGCAGAGGAGGATCAGCTGGTTCAAGCTGCTTGGGACTCCTCTTCAAAGTGTGCACCCAAGTCCTGGTGTCAGACAGGGATGTGACTGTCGCTGCTACCTGCCTCCAAAAGTGGCACCAGCAGCTCCAAACGTTACTGACAGGTCCCAGGGTCATCACCAGAACTGTTGCTACTTGCCTGATGCTAGGCTCTGCTTGAACCCCATCACTCAACTGTGGCCTCCCCTCACAGGAGCTGGGGCTTCAGGGCTGGTAGGGAGTTCAGGGGCTTTTTGGGTGGTTGAGGTCTGGGGAATCTGGTGAGCATGAGGCCACATTGCTCAGGGATGTGTCACCATTGATCCCAGTGGTTTCCCAGCTCTTTCTGACTGGCACTGTCTGGCTGCAGACATGCTACAGGCAAAGCTCAGCATGGAAACTTCCTGGTGGCCATCAAGCAGGAGAAGGGAGAGCTGGCACGGACGAGTGGTGAGAAGCCGCACGGTGAGGAGGAGGTGAGCTCCATACAGTCCATGGGAGCTGATCCCTGGTACCTAGCCTGGGGCTGTCCCTCCACAGCCCTTCAGCAGCCCAGGCTATGACTCAGACCTTCCCTCAAAGGACAGGAGGCCCAGCTGGGTCTGCAGGCTGCTCCTTTGTCCTGCCTGCATGATGGCACTGTGTGCTCTGATCTGTGACACAGTGTACCTTTCCCTTCTTTGGGTGCCAGCCAGTGAAGAAGAGGGGCTGGCCCAAGGGCAAGAAGAGGAAGAAGATCCTTCCCAATGGCCCCAAAGCCCCTGTGACAGGCTACGTGCGCTTCCTGAACGAGCGGCGCGAGCAGATCCGCACCCAGCATCCTGACCTGCCCTTCCCAGAGATCACCAAGATGCTGGGGGCCGAATGGAGCAAGCTGCAGCTTTCAGAGAAGCAGGTACTGTCCCCAGGAGAGACCCCCAGGGTTGGGCAGTACCCTCTGGAGCCTGCACCCCAAACCCTCCCACTGGCTGAAGCTCCACAAAGGAGCTTGTCCCAGTACTGGTGGGCTGGTGAGCAGGAGCTGGACCTCAAGGTGTGGGGTGGGGTCAGCAGCCCCCTGGGTGGCCTGGGATCAGGGCCAAGCTGAGGACAGTCTGTGACCATAGAGGTACCTGGATGAAGCAGAGCGGGAGAAGCAGCAGTACATGAAGGAGCTGCGTGAGTACCAGCAGTCAGAGGCTTACAAGATGTGCACGGAGAAGATCCAGGAGAAAAAAATCAAAAAAGGTGAGTGGTGAGATCAGTGACTCCAATGTTGCTGCCAGAGCCTCTTGGGGGATGCTAGGCTGGCTCTTAGGGATAACCTTCTTCCTTCATTCCAGAGGACGCAGGCTCTGCAGCAGTGAACACCCTGCTGAATGGGCACCTGCACAAGGTAAGGGCCCTGGAGAGCCTTCCTGAAGCAGGTGGCACTGCTGGGCTCACCTGGGGGATGCCAGGCTGACTGCAGGTTTGGGCAGAGCTGTGCCTCCAAGTGCCAGCTTCCAACCAAAGCAGAGCCTAGAGTGGCAGGAGACAGAGCACAGCGACCCATTGCTCTATCCCTGTGCCTCTTGTCTGCCCAGCACCAAGGACACAGGGTACCCCTCAGTGGGATCAATCCTGCCTGATCTGTCCCCTCTTGTCCCCCAGGCTGGTGAGTGCAGCGATGCTTTCTCCACCTTCGATGTGCCCATCTTCACTGAGGAGTTCTTGGACCAAAACAAAGGTGGGGGCTGGGCTGCCAGTGCTGCAGCATCTTGCTTGGGGGGCAGCTGCAGCAAAGCCATGGCTGGAGCAGCCTGAGACCCACGTGGCAGGGCCATGGCTGGCACTGGCTCTGAGGTTCAAGCTGTGGAAGGTCTGTGGTGAGATTGGGTAGAAAGACTGAATCCTGGCTGGAGTCTGGGGGTGGTGATGCTGAGCCTCTTGGAAGAGTCATGGCTGGGGAAGGGGTTGGGTTTGGGACAAAGGAGAGAGCCAGAGAGGCCAGGCCTGCTGACTCCTTGTGGTCCTGGCAGCCCGGGAGGCTGAGCTGCGGCGCCTGCGGAAGATGAACACCGAGTTTGAGGAGCAGAATGCCATCCTGCAGAAGCACACAGAGAGCATGAACTGTGCCAAGGAGAAGCTGGAGCAGGAGCTGGCCCAGGAGGAGAGGCAGACCCTGGCCTTGCAGCAGCAGCTCCAATCTGTGCGGCAGGCCCTCACTGCCAGCTTCGCCTCCCTCCCCATCCCTGGTGAGTTTGGGGCAGCCATGGGGCACCTTTGTGGCTCTGCACATGGTAGGGACAGGGGCAGTGAGTGCTGGTTAATGTTCATCTGCTGGTGAGGTGGGATCCTGGAGCACTTTGTGGGGGCTGTGCTGGGCATCCAGAGATGTGACAGCCCTGTAATGGGGTAGGGCAGGTTGGGAACTGTTCAGCCTGAGCCACAACTATGTCTGCAAGGCAGAGATTAGCTCAAATCCATTTTTTCCTGGGCTTGAGTCAGTGCAGGCTTGCTCTCTCCTGCTGCAGAAGATGGCAGTTAGTGTTCAGGGTCTCTTTCCCCAGTCACCAGCACAATGGGCAGTGTTGAATGGGGACTTGTGCCCTTTCTAACTGAGCTGCCACCTCACAGGCACTGGGGAGACCCCTACACTGAGCACTCTGGACTTCTACATGGCCAAACTGCACAGTGCCATCGAGAGCAACCCTCTGCAGCATGAGAAGCTGGTGGTGCGCATCAAGGAGATCCTGTCCCGGATAGCCAGGTGAGCCCAAAGGCCCTCGTGTCCTGGCCACCAGTGGGTCAGCTCATGGCAGCGGGGGTGATAGGAGCTGAGTGGGGAAGGTGTGAGCGGAGGGGTCTCAGAAGCTGCTCCAGACAGTTGTGGGAGAGAGAATCCACCCCCTGTACTGCAGCCTTGCTTTCCTCCTTCCTCAGCGAACACTTGTGAAGACCAGTCCCTCCCGAAGCCTCGCGCCAGCCGGACCCAGCCCTGTCCCTTGGAGCTCATGCAAGGGACAGTCTCCGCTGTTGGTCCAGCTGCTTCCCCCTCCACTCTGTGCACCTCACTGCAGAAGTGAGCTGGGACTCCCCACCCAGCCCTGGTGCAGCTGGGCCCCACAGCTTCACCATCTCCAAGGACCTGAAACTTCTGGGGACCAAGTGGTGACAGTGCTGAGAGACCCCAGCCAGCACCATGCTGTGTGAGGTGGCCAGCAGCAGCCATGAGCATCCCCTGGCTCTCCTGTGAGCTCCTGAGATCCTGCAGCTCTGCCTCACGGAACCAGAGCCTCCCCAAAGGCTGTTGAGGGCAGATGAGGTTCCTGCGGTTTACTGGCCTGGAGTGAATTGGCCTCCTCCACAGTGCCCCCAGCTGGATGCCCTGGGAGCCCCTGAGGCTCAGCGCTGTCTCCTGGCCCCTGGATCAGCCCAGTCCACGTCCAGCAGTGGGTGAGGTGGGAGGCATCCTTCTGCCTGCCTCTTGCTTTATTTAATCTTTCTGCTTCCCCATGGGTGCCTTCAGTCCCCTTGCCTTTGTCACCCTGCTGTCCCTTCTTCTGCCACCTCTGGGACCAAGCAGGGCAGCTCCTGCTCTCTGCAGCTGGTGAAGGCAAAAAAAATTCTTCATACCAGAGGGGGAGCTGGGGCTAACCCCTTCCTTCCCAGGGCAGGCAGCCCGTGGGGCAGTGCACAGACTTTGGGTTCCTGCCTCCCTGCCTGAGCCTGTCCTGTGTCATGGGACCATGGTGACAGGAACTCTGTCCTGGCTGTGCTGTGATCAGCCATCCCCTGGGCTGCCTGTCACTAATCTCAGATTGTGTAATTAGAGAATGTCTTATTTTCTTACTAGCACTACTTGGAGCTGGCCCTGAGTTTAATCCGAGGCCACTGTGCAGCCGCTTGTCTCTTGCCTGTGAGGTCTGTGCTCTGTAGATGAGTCTCCTGGTTACCCTCTCCTGTTGGCCATTTGGCTTTGGATATGGCGATGGGAGCGAATAAATGTGGGAGAAACAACTAGTCTGGGCTCTTGTGTTCATGCTTGGCTGGGTTTAGAGCTGGTTCCAGGCTTAATCCTGGAGCATGGAGCAAAGCTGGTGGCCCTCAGCTCATTGCTGCAGCCCCTGACCCCAGCTGGGGTGGCTGTGATGGCTTCAGCTGCCCTCCCTCTTCCTCAAGGCTGGCTGAGGCCCCTCCTATGTGCCAGAGCTCACCTGATCCCGGGTGGGTTACCTGCACCACCAGATCGGATTTCCAGGCCTGGGGATCACCTTACGGCCAGGCCAGGAGCCGACACCATCTATAATTCAGCAGCAGCAGCAGCAGCAGGATGCGGCGGGCGGGCAGGCACAGCAGGCAGGCCCTGGAGGGCAGCTCCATGGAGAACGGTGTGGGGCAGGAGCTGGGGACCCCCCAGACTCCTGCTGCTGAGGGCACCCCGGATCCGCACCCCTCACGCTCCCGCCCTAGGCTGGTGTTCCACACGCAGCTGGCCCACGGCAGCCCCACAGGACGCATCGAGGGCTTCACCAACGTCAAGGAGCTTTACACCAAAATCGCTGAGGTCTTTGGCATCTCCCCCACCGAGGTGAGGAGGCTGCAGCTGCCAGGGTGCGGGGCAGGGGTTTGCAACCATAGTGGGGGGGGGGAATCAACCCTGTGGCATGGTCTGTGGGCAGCCTTCCTGCAGGGGCCCAGCTGCTTGCAAATTCACTGGAGCAACCTTGAAAAGAGCATTTTAATCTCAGGGCTGTCTTGTCTCCTCTGGGGAGCAGGTGGGTGGCTCTCTGCCCCACTTCTCCCCCTTTCAGATGAGCAGGGGACTAGTGCTGCCCTGGAGGCTGGAGCCAAGGGAAGGGTGAAAGGGAATGGTGCAGTGCTGAGTCTTTGGGCAGGCTGGGTGTCTCCAGACCCCTCTGGTCCAGCAGCACCCAGAGCTGACTGGGTCCACCCATGGCTGGCTCCTGTACCCGCACCACTGATAACCCCCCAAGCCTGCTGGGGCATCCTCAGCCCCTGATCTTGGGATTCCTTGGGGCAGATCCTCTTTTGTACGCTCAACACGCACAAGGTAGACATGCAGAAGCTGCTGGGGGGACAGATTGGTCTGGAGGACTTCATCTTTGCCCACGTCCGGGGCGAGACAAAGGAAGTGGAGGTGACCAAGACAGAGGATGCGCTGGGCCTCACCATCACAGACAATGGTGCTGGCTATGCTTTCATCAAGGTAAACCCCCTGCCTGGGGCTAGGGGCAGCCCTGGCATGACATCCCCTGCTGGTGACCCATCCCTGGGACCACACACCTTCCCTCACTGCCCCCCAGGCAATAGTCCCCCCAACTATGGTCACCCTGGCCCTGAGAGGTCTCGCCATCATGGTGCAATTTTAGGGGGACCCTTCCTGCCTGACCTGGTTGCTGAAGGATGTGGATCACAAAAGTGTTTTTGTGCAGGATGGGATGGGGTCTGTGTTTGTCCTTCCTGTGGTGCCACCTTGTCACAGTGCTCCCTGTTCCCCTCCACGGTTCCCAGAGAATCAAAGAGGGGAGCATCATCAACCGCCTCCAGACAGTGTGTGTAGGTGACAGCATCGAGGCCATCAACGACCACACCATCGTGGGCTGCCGGCACTACGAGGTGGCACGGATGCTGCGGGAGCTGCCCCGGGCTCAGCCATTCACCCTGCGCCTGGTGCAGCCCAAAAAGGCCTTTGGTGAGTCAGGGGATGCCCCTGCTTTTGGCCTGGGGATTGGGGCATCCCTGGGAGGCATATAGGGAGGCCAATCTCTTGTGCCTCTCCTAGGGTCATGTCTTTGCCTTGCCCAAGTCTGCCATCCCTGTGTGCACCCCTGCCCCACACCTGCACTCTGTGTGTACCCTGGGGCATGCCTGCATGGCACCCATGTAGACATTCCTGAGGGGAGTCCCCACACCTGCTTATGCTTCCAATGGGCATCCCACTCTTCTGTGTCTACTGTCCTGGGCACCCATGGGCACCCTCTAACCATGTGCCTTTTCACACTGCACCTGTGGGTGCCCCTTATGCCCATGCTGCCCATGAGCATCCTCTATGCATGGCTCAGCCTGCAGTGCTTCCCCTGGGGTGCTGGGACACATGTTGGTTGGGTGAAGGCCTGGGCAGAGGGCAGTGAGGGGCAGGAGATGCCAGGCCCTGCCTGTGCCCTCAACCCAACTCTGGGATGCAGACATGATTGGGCAAAGGACACGGAGCAGCAAGTCCCTGAGTGAGGGCAGAGTGGCCAGTGGAAAGGAAACGCTGCGACTGCGGGCACAGGGCCCAGCCACACTGGAGGATGGGGTAAGACCTGGCCAGAGCCCTCCATTCTGAGCTCACAGTCACACCCTGCCTGCGCTGGGGATATGCATCCTCATGCCCCTGGGTGAACCTTGCACTGTGCTTCCATGGGGACATTGCTGCAGCACCCATGAGCGTGGATCATTGCCCCCACCCCAGCACCCACCAGCATCCTCTCACCCCCAGCCCAGTCCCTTCGAGGAAGAAGCTGCTCGCCGGGTGGATGACCTGCTGGAGAGCTACATGGGCATCCGTGACAGTGAGCTGGGTGAGCAGGGGGCAGGGCATGCAGCAGGTGCCCACCCCAGACCCCTGCCCGCTGCTCACCCTGCCTTTCCTGCTCCGCAGCCTCAACAATGGTGGAGGCAGCAAAGGAGAGCCCCAGTGCAGCCCAACTTGCCCATGATTTGGACTCAGTTCTGGGTGAATTTGCCTTCCCTGAGGAGTTTGTGGCCGAGGTGTGGGCAGCTGTCTGCCTCCCCAAGGAGGCGCAGCAGTAGCTGCAAGGATGGTGGTGCCCCTCGCCAATATCCCCTCCCCATGTCCCCCCCTGACCTGGGGCTGATGCTGCTGGTGAGGGTCCCCATCCTGCCCCCTGTGCCCTCCTGAGCTGCACCCAGACGTGTCCCCTGGATTGGGGGAAAGCCGCAAGGCACCTGACCACCCCCCCAAAGGATCCCTCTTGTGCACCCCCAAAACATGGTGGGGAGTTGCCGTGGTTCATTAAAGTGGAGACTGGAGGAGAAGGGCTGCTGCTCTGGTAGGCAATGGGACTGTGGCTCCCTCCCTGGGTCCCTCTGGGTGTTCACCTACAGTGGGCACAGAAAGCTGCACAAGCTGTGTTTTATTTGGGGTTGGGTCACTCAGATGGGGACAGGGAAGGAAAAGTAGCCCTGTGTCCCCTGCCACCCCTTTGGCTGCTCAGGGTGGGTAGGGGGACCCTATGGATGCAGGTGAAGGGGACAATTAATTAACCTGAGGAAGTGGGATGAGGTGTGGTCTGTCCCTGGGGGCTGCTACTGCAGGCCAGAGTCGGTGGTGAGCTTGTGGCGCAGGGAGGGTTTGAAGGCAGGGTAGAGAGAAAGAATGGAGGGCCGGGGGCGCAGGCTAGGGTAGACGCGCTGCAGCACAGCCCGGCGGAAGAGGATGTAGACCCAGGGGTCCAGGATCTGGTTCCAGGTGACCATGCGGATATAGATGAGCAGCATCTTCTGTGTCTCCATGGGCAGGACCTGGAGCTGGCCACTGGCTGGCAGCTGCTGCAAGACCATCTGGACAATGAAGATCTGTGGGGATGAAAAGGGGGCAAGGCATCAGCAGGGGGTCCATGAAGAAGCCATGAGCTGCCCTGTGGGGTGGAGGAGATGATGAGGGTCGAGACTAGGGGTCAGGCCTGTGGGAGAGGGGTCCCATCCTGGTTTGGGGCACCTGCTACCAGGGAGCACCTGCTCTGCCTGCAAGTGGAGCTGAGCCCCAGGACCCATCATCTAGGTGCCAACCCAAGTGCAGTGGTGGTGGTGGGGACCCATGGCCTCATTAGGAGGGACTCCTAATGTCCCAGCACAGAGACACAGCTAGGTGAACACAGCAAGACCTGGGACCTCACCCAGAAGAGCATGAGGTTGACACCAAGGCTGGACATGGTGGGGAACATACCAAGACCCAAGTCCTCACCAGAAGAGGCATCCAGCAGATGGTGGCGATGATCATGATGCCCACGAGCTGCACCATCATCTCCACCTCGCTGTCCCGGCGACGCTGCACGGACTCCCGGTCATGATAGACACGGCAGAGAGTCACCACGCTGACAGTGTTGAAGATGAAGGAGAGCAGCACAGAGAAGATGCCCAGCAGGGCGAAGAGCAGGCAGAAGATGACATCACCAGTGTCAGGCAGGAGGGTAAGGAAGCACCAGGAGCCAGGGTACTGCAGTGTGTACCTGCCCAGCCCCAGCACTGGCAGCAGCCCCAGGAGGCAGGAGAAGCCCCACACCAGCCCCACAATGGACCAAGCGCGGCGCTTGGAAATGCTGGCGGAGCGGGAGAAGGGGTGGTTGATGCCAAAGAACCTTTCACCAGCCATAGTGGCTCCCAGCAGCAATGGGCACTGCCCAAAGAAAACCATGGAAAAACCAAGGAAGTTGCAGAGATGGCAGTCAGGATCCATCTTGGCCCAGGCAAACTTGATGAAGTGGTAGGGGATGATGACCGAGGCTGTCACCAGCAGCCCGATGAAGTCTGTGACCACCAGCCCACAGAGGAAGACGAGGAAGGAGGAGCGAGCCTGGCTGGACAGCTTGCGGGATGAGCTGAGCAGCACACAGAGGGCAAGGAGGTTGGAGCAGAGGCCGATGAGGCCAAAGGCAGTGGAGAACCAAGGCGAGGTGATGCTGTTGTGGGCACTGCCCCGGCTGTCACTGTCATTGAACACCCCGAAGCACATGTCCGGCCATCCGCCTGCGCTGCCATTGGGGGACTCCATCATGCCCGACCTTGGCCAGCCCCTCCCAACAGCTTCAGATGCCCTCCTGGCTCAGCTCCATGCTGTGATCCTCCCACCTGGAGGAACCGGCACTGGTCCCACCTTGCCCTGCAGGGACAAGGGCTGGGGTTTAGGGCAAGTTGACCATGCCCAAGCCAAGCCCACCCATCGGGCAACCTGAGCCTCCCACTATGCAGTGCACTGTGGGCTGTGGGGAGGACACCGCCAGGACCACAGCATGTGCCAGGCCAGTGCAGCTCTGGTTGCAGCAGCTGCACACACTGTCGAGGGCCCCATCCCTGCAGCTGGCCAGGATTAACCGTCCCCGGCCAGGAGCCACATGGGGCTGTTGCCACCAGGCTGGGATCCAGCCTGGGAAGTGTTTGGAGAAGCGCAGCACTGGCAGCTAGGCTCTGACGTCGCTGGCTCCCTCCCGCCTCCGGGGAGACATCACCAGACACCCTTGGGACATCTGCACGCTGCTGCAGGGGGGGCATGCTGAAGGATGGGGGGTGCAGGCACAGGGCAGCTGTGCTGGGGCCTGATCCTGACATGTTCCCCCTGATCCCTGTGCTTTCTCCTTCACATGCCAAGCTCAGGGGGAGAGGCCTCGTTCCTGCAGGTGGGGAAACTGAGGCACAAGATGGAACATCCATGTCTGGAGCTGTACCGCATCCCTCGATGCCAGCATCATGGCGAAACACGGCCCTGAGACACGTAGTTGGCTTGCACATGTGACATCCCTTTTCTCCCCTCTTGCCCCACTGCAGTTAGAGTCAAGTGTTTGTCACCAGGACACTGGCTGGTGGTTGTGGCAGGGTGCGTGAGGACAGCTGCAGCTGTAGGCAGCCTGGGTAGTGCCATGCTGGTTTGCTGCGCAGGGACCCAGAGATGGGAACATCTACCATAGGGAAATCCCCTGATGCTGCCTCCATCTATAATTAGTTCAGGCTGTAAATGAGGTGGTGTTGGATAGGGCAGTGGGGACCCTATCTTATCCTCCTGGGATCCATTTCTTCAGGCTGTCCTTGCCACCCTGTCTGCCCCATCCCTGGAGGTGGCCCCCATGGGACACTCAGCTGTGTGCTGACCCCCTGCCTCTGCTAAGCCCTTGCTGCAGTGTCCTGCAGCAGTGGGAGTCCTGGCATCCCTGTCTACCCAGGGTGGCACTGTCACCTGCGCTCTGAATCCCTTCCCAAATCAAACCTTCAGCCAGCCCCAACTAGTGCCAAACTGGTCCTGCATCCAGCCCCAAACTGTATCCTCATGCCCTGGGTGAGCCCTGCACCTTGTCCCGCAGCTCTGTATCGCCCCCACTCACCTCCCTCTTTCCGGCCCCCGGGCTGGGAGCCGCTGTGCACACCCGAGGCGTGCACTGATCCCACAGCCCATCTCGGGGGCTGGGATGGAGCCAGGCATTGCAACATCCTCCAGGGCTGCATCCAGGCAGGCTGCAGAGCTGAGGGCGATGGCAACCATTCGGAATGGCAGCATCCCCCACCCTTCCCCATCGCCAGCCCATTGGCCTTGCAACCAGTGGGAAGTGGGGCAGAGGCTGGGGGTGGCAGTGGGGGAAGGTTCCCAACCCCATCCCAGCAAGAGCAGCTAGCAGAGCGTGGTGGTGATTCACTGCCACAGTGCAGGGGTAGCCCCACAGGTCTTCCATGAAACAAGAGTGAAAACTTGCTGCTGTTTGTTTTCTCTAGTCCCTAACGGATCACAGCTGCAGCTCCAAAGGCATTGGCCCCCTTGAGAAATGCAGTCAGGCCTTGGTGTGATGGTCAGGGTCCCATGTTCCCTGGGATTCACCTTCCAGGGTGGTGGCAAATTCCATAAACACTTCCCCCACAGTGATGCCATGGCTTGGAAGTCCTGCTCTGGCTGTCCCCTGCCACATGCCTGCCCCATACTCCTGGGGCACTGCCCCCTAAGCGAGAGTGTATTTGTATGTCCCCTCCTTGCCCTAGGGTGTTCCCTGCACCTGCTGCAGTGTGGCTGGGAATCAGACACCCACATATCACAGCCTTCCTGCTGCTCCCATCACCCGGGGACTCAGCCCTTGGCCCCTGACTGGCTCAGTGCAGCAGGATCTGGCTCCCATCCCCAAATATCCAGAGAGGGGATCTTCCACAGTGGCACCATGGCTGGGCAAGGATGCAGCAGACCCAGCAGCACCATGCTGCACACTCCAAACTCCACCATCATCCACATCCTTCCTTCCCCAGTGTAACCATGACCTGGACCCTCACTCGCTGCTTGCTGCCAGTAGTGCTGGGAACACCGGGGACTTCTGCGCCAGCACCATCTGCAATGGTGGCTCAGGCTCAAGGGCCCAGCAGCTGGGTGCCACCCTACATGGAGCTGTCTCTCTGCCAGCCTGGACCATGCAGTACTTTAAGGGAAACAAATATTAAGGGAGCCCATTTAGTACTGAGTGAGCTGTGCCAGAGCAAAGCAGAGGCACCCACAGAAGGGATTCACGTGGGGTAGGGGCCCCCTAATGCACCATCTTCTCCCCATCATGGGTGGCCAGATGCAGATGGGGATGCCAGGTCCTGTGGAGGAGACACCCTAAGCCAACCCCACTTGGCTTTGAGGTTAACAGATCTGGCAAAACCTCCTCCCAGGAAGATTCTGCAGGAGCAAGGGTCTGGCTGAGGGGTAAAATCCTGTCAGAGAGGGGAGCTAGCTTCAAAATGTGCTGCTGGAGGCTGAGTGGTGCTGGCAGCAGTGGCGGGTGCTGGTGCGGGAGCTAATGGGGCTCTTGGCGCTGCGTGAGCCCCTGGGTCAGCGTGACGCCGCAGATGCACCGTGGGCTGGCCGGGCCCTGCCAGGCACCGCTTCCTGCTCTGGCCACATCCGAGGTTAGCAAGGGAAAGGCAAGAGGCTAATGGGGAGTGCAGGCGGCTGCTCCTTATCAGCGCAGCTCCTGCCCAGTCCGTTGCTTCCCCGGCTTCCTCGGGCAGAGTTGGGCACGGGGCTGGCAGGATCAGGCTGGAGTGTGTGTGGGAGGTGAGGGGGGAGACGGGACTGGAAAGGGAGGTTTGTTGGGCAGTGGGGCACCACATCGCTACAAAACGATCCCAAACCGGGCATAGGCAACTCCTCACCACAGACCACATGGCCCCTCGGCTCTGCTACCCAGGATGTGGTGCTTGGCTGCAGGGTGGCTGGGCAGAGGGTGGTTTCATTTGTCCCTCGTGTGTCCAGTCCCAACTCTGTGCTTGCTGGACTTCTCCGGGGTCAGCCCTGCCTTGTCCAGCACTTTCTCTGCAGTGTCCCAATTGTCTTTCCAGCCTGATGCCCCTTGTGCAGGTGGTACCATGGGAAGCTGTTTGGCACAGCTGTCCCTGCCACCACCAACTGTCTCCCCGGCTCAGCTGCCCCCCGGCGGTTCGGTTGCCGGCCCTTTCCCAGCCCTTCCTGTCAGCGTAGCCCCCCCGCGACTCCATGTCCCCTGCTCGGATGGGCAGGATCTGCCTCAGCGGAGGAAAGCCCCGACAGTAAATCCTGGAGTCGGGAAGCGACGGGGACGTGCCTTCCCCGGACACCCAGCTTGGTGGGTAGACAGCGAGGTGGGGAGCGGGGGCATCACGTCCCGTTCCCGTGGGATCACCGCTTTACCCGCCTCGGAACGCAGCGGTTCTTCAGGTTTCTGTGCAAAGCGGGCTGCCTCACCACACCGTGCCTCTCCTGCCCAGTCCCCGCCGCCCCGCGCAGTCCCTCCGGTCCAGCCTCTGTTCGTCCGTACCAGTGCTGGCCTCTCTGTCCTTCCGTCCCAGCCTTGTGACCTCTTTGTCCTTCGCAGTTCTCCGGGGCTACTCCTTCCAACCCAATCGGCCATGCCTCTCCCGGCCCCTCCGCCAACGCCTCCCTCCGCATGCCGACCCCGGCCCTACCCTACCTCGCTGCCGGCGGGACCCCGCCCGGCGCGGCTGAACCCGGCTCAGCTGGGCACGACTCGGCTGGGCACGGTTCGGTTTGGCTGGATACGGCTCAGCTGGGCACGGCTCGGCTCGGGACGCCTCAGCTCAGCCCGGCTCAGCCCGGCCCCGCAGGAGGGCGTGGGGGAAGGGCGGGCTCGCAGCACCCCCGGCCCCGCCCCACAGCCCCCAGCCCAGGTCTGGATCCAGTCCCGCGCTGTTTTCCCCCGTCCCGATCCCCGTCGCCCACGTCGCCGCCTGGTGCCGGCCGCACCAGGGCTGCGCCCCCGAACCCCCAGCAGCATCCCCCGGCGCTGAGTCCCCCGTGCCGGCGCCCAGAGCCCCGCTGGCCCGAAGTGGCCTCGAAGGCAACAGCAAGGCGCGGTGGGGCAAGGGGCAGCATGCCCAGGCCTCACCTATCCCCGCGGGGCTGTGAGAACAGTGAGCCACCCCGACCCCCGGCTGTCCCGGCTATATTTAGCGGGGCCTGGCTCTTATCCGCGTTACTCATTTGTTTACCCGAGCCGGATTCCTGCGTCCTGAGCGGGGGTTCAGTCCTGTGCTGCCTCCATCCCAGCACGACCCGCATCGGCACAGCTCTGCTCGGCTGGCACCGCAGTTGGCCTTGTCTTCCAGCCTGGAAAGGGATGTCCCTGCCATCCCGTGCAGTGGGTCCCGAGGCCAGGGAACTGGGGGAGGCAGTGGCTTCTGGAAAGAGGGCCAAGGTGCAGGATGGCATGGGCAGGTGTCCCCTGGCAGCTTCCCTGGGTGCTCCCTACAGCCTACCCCTGTGGGATGTAGCCTAGGGGTTTTCACATGCTGGGCTTTCCCAGGCTGACTTGCTTGGAGCTCACTATGTCAATACACTGCCCAAAGCTGTGGCCAGCCAGGCTTGCCAGGGTGGCACATCCCCAGGCCTTGTCCTGCTGAGGTGTGGAGCCACAGCAGGGGAGACGATGGACTTCACTGCTGCCCTCCATGCTTATCCAGGAAGGGCAGAGCTCGTCCCTGACACTTGTGCCTCCATCCAGCCCTGAAGCACTGGGAGCATCTGAGCTCATGGGGGCACACAGTGACCCTGTGCACCCAGCACCCCATCAAGACTGGGGTGTGTTGGTGGTGAGGCCTGAGCAGGAGGTTTTTCTGCCACCACCTTGGCAGTGCTGGGTTGCACATGTTGTCCCTCAGACCCTTGGTGTGAAGCAGTCACAGTAAAAGTCTAGGAGGGTGACAGCTGGAGCCAGAATGTGGTTGTCCATGGTGGGGGGAATGTGCCAGGAGCTGGAGTGACCCCACCACAAGAACCATGCTCAGCACCTGGCTGCCATGCTTGGATGCTGCTTGGTTGTGCTGCTGACCCTCCCACCCTGCTGGTACATGGCACAGCTGCGCTCACAGAGGATATGGGAATGGAATGCCAAAGGCTCCAACCTGCTACCACCCTGGCATGAACTGAGCTGCTGGCATTGCCTCAGGGACTGGAAAAGAGCTGTGTTTTCCAAACTCAGCCCAGGGCTGCATTGTGCCAAACCATGAGGCAGAGGAACATAACCAGGTACCCTAACACATAGGGCAGGTGTGGAGAAGAGCACAATGAGCAGCCAGGGCTAGAGAACACTACCCTGGGCTTCATCTGGAGCCAGCCCCAGAACTGGCTGTGGCGAGTACCTGGCTGCAGCAGCTCCCAGGGTTCAGGCTCTCACTCCTGCTCTGGGCTCCCTCCAGAGTTCAGTCAGGGGTGCAGAAGGCAGTGCACAGGACAGGATGCGGACTGTCCAGACTGAGGGTGTTTTTGTGAGAGTCCTCCTGTAGGCAGAGGAGCTGTGGGCTGTGTGGGCTGTGCCAGGAAGCTGAGCAGTTTCAGGAGGCTGTTTGGTTTTATTCTATTTGCTCTAAAGCCATCCCTGGCTGGGCCTTCACTGCTTCCTGTGCTGAGTTCAAGCCTGAAGTCCCCCTGCACCAAGGGCTTTAAATAGCTCACAGGAAGAAAAAGCTGGGGAATGTGTCCTGGCACTGCTGCCAGCCCCCACCATGTCTGGCAGGATGGGGAGAGGGCACCCACATGCAGGGCAAGGCAGTTTGGGTCTCCTGTCCCCAGACAGGATGAGGCCCAGCACATGTGGGTGGCAGTGGCAGGAGTGGGAGCCTTCTGAGCATCTGCTCCCACAGCGCTTGCAGGGCAGGACCCTGCCAGCAGCACTGAGAGCAGCAGGACAGAGTGACCCTCCTGAGCCACGGGGCAGCCTCTGAGGCCACGGAGCCCCCACTCAGCAGGGCTGGCTTTGCCCCAGTACTGGGGAACCTGTGCAGCCCCCAAGCCCCTCTGCTCAGGGGCAGGATGCAGCAAGGCCTGCGGTGAGGAAACAACTTTGCTGCCTTATTTCATGTCCAAGATGGAGGTTTTATGGCAGCTGCACCACCAGCTTTACCCAGGCTCCTCCTGCCTTCCTCAGCAGAGAGCAGGGACACACAGATAGAGCTGTGCCCCATGGCCAGCACTTGGAAGGGCCAACACCAGGGAGTCCCAGCTCAGCTCTAATATGCTCTCCAAGGTTCCCAAAATCTGTGGAGAGTCACTTGAAGCCCCTGGGGACCTCCACCTCAGCAGTAAGTGGAGAGTGCAGCAAGAGCCTCTTAGGCACAGGGTAGGAAGGACTGAAGGCCATGGGAATTGGATTTTCCCCGGTAAGGAAGTATCTAACCCCTTCTCCTCCTCCTTGATGGAGGCAGACACCTCATAGCCACTGAACCCTTCCCTTCCACAGCCAGTGTCAAGGAAGGTGGTGATGCTCCCAGGCTGGGGAAGCCAGATCCTTGGGAGTACCTTGTTGAGATCTGCAGCAGCAGGAGCACTGGGGCAGGGCTACCCTTGTGGACCAAAGCATGGCATGACTCCAGCTGGGGAGTCTAGGCTGGACAGGTCTGGCACCAGTGATGGGAGTGTGTGGGAGTGCACTGACATGGGCAAGGGGAGTGCACAGGGCTGTAAGAGGGTTGATAGTATGTGAGAATGAGGTGACAGATCCCAGAGGCACAGGGCTGAGGATAGCTCCTGAGCACTACCCATCCCCCAGAGGAGCCCCTGCTGTGGTACTAGCTGGTGATGACACGCAGGAGAGCTTCATGGTACCAAGTGGAATGAGGTGCCCATGTACAGGATCCCATGGATTAAACAATCCCTATTTATTTGCACCAAAATCTCAGGGTCCCTCAGGATAAAAGCAGGGACAGAAAACACCCTCAGGAGCAGGCTCTGTGCCAGGCCACACGTAGGGAATGCCCATGGGACAGTGTCTGTGACAGGGGACAGGTTGCCCCTGCACACTGCTGGTGCCACAGTCGCAGAGGCATAGGGCAGGCCCTCATCTCCGGTAACGGTAGCGCTTGAAGTGGAACCAGAGCTGGAAGATGCCGTTGGCAAACTGGCAGCGGAAGCCATGGCGGTGGGAGTACTCCCACTCGCGGTTGACAATCTTGAAGGCAATGTCCTCGTAGGGCGGCCCAGCATGGAAGCGCAGGATGGCGAAGTCCTTGTTGTCCTGGCAGGCCTCCAGGAAGTACTCTGGCGTGGAGCGCTTGTCAATGAGGTCGGGGTAGAAGATGTTGAACTTGTAGCCCTGCACGATCTTGGGGGGAGGGTTGTCAAAGTCGTAGTGCGTCTGGTTGTACTTGTTCCACTCGAAGCCGGTGTGCACGCGGTTGAAAAAGCGTGGCTTGCGTGGCCGGTACTTGTCAGCCCACAGGTAGGCTTTGCCTGTCAGCGGCAGCTCCACGCTGAACTGTGCCTCGTCTGCGCCCATGCCCTCCTTGGCCTTGCGGAAGAAGATGTCATCGGCGCTCTCAGTGGCGTCACCTGTAGAGAGAAGAGCTGATGCCCATATCCTGCAGTGCCAGCCAGGCCCCCCCAGGCTGTGGGGGTGCTGCAGAGGGAAGGAGCGGCAGACGCTGGGCAGGCAATGCAGAGCTGGATGTGTGCATGCTGCCCTGCAGATCTAGGGGGAGCTGCGCTGGAAAACTCATCACAAACCCTCTTCCCAGTTGTCTGCACCCCCAACAGCTTGGTGGTGAGGTTGGGAGCAGAGAAGGAGCTACCACAGCCAATCCAGAGGGAATATCATCAGCCTGAGCCCCAGCTCCCTGCTTTTATCTGGGCCACGGCAGCCTGCGCTGCCTGGGGGCATCCCTCTGCCAGGCCAGGTCTGGATGTGTGCTTCAGATCTAGCCAAGGGCAGTATCCCCCTCCAGCCCTGCACCCTGAAGCACGGTTCCCATGCCAGTCTGTGAGGTTTGCAGGAGCCCATGGGACTCCTACCTGTGACCTGCAGCTGCTGGCGCAGAAGGAGCAGCCGATGTGTGTCCTCCTCAGCCTCCAGTACGTGGGCATCAAAGGGTAGCTCGTTCGGGCCCAGCAGCCGGGGGCTGTATTTCCCTGCATCATAGTCATCCAGGCTCTGCTGGATCAGGTCCTCCTCCATCAGTACAGCTTCCCCCTCTGCCTCTTCTTTGACCTCTGTGTCCTGCTCAGCCTCTGGCTCCGAGGACGGCCCTGGCTGTACCACGATGCTCTCCTCTGGATCCAGCCTGCAAGGAAGAGCGAAGGGAGGACTGGGATGGGGGTTGTAGCCTTGCTCTCTGCTCATGTGAGCTCTGCCTGCAAGGTGGGAGAGGACAAGGCAGCATCTTTTCCCATGAAGGGGCCCAGCTGGCTGTGCTGCCCAAGGGAAGGGCTGCATACCTGTCACTGGGGGAGGCTGGCTCCTGCTTGACAATGGGGAAGAGTGGTTCACTCTCCACACCCTGCTCCTGCTTCAGCTTGTACAGCTTCTGGCGCAACACATCCTGGTGCCGCTCCCGCAGCCTGCAAAAGGGATGAGCTGCCAGGCCCCAGCCAGCAGAGCTACCTCATGTCCACACTGCCCAGAGCTATGATGCCCACCATACTGGGTAGAGTCTGCTGGGTTCTGCATGGTTTTGAGCTGATTAACTCTCTGTTTTGGTTCCCTCTTGGAGAACCCACTGTAAACTTCACCACTCAAGCAGGCACTGAGTGCCCAGCCCTTCTCTCCCCTCAGAAGGGCCAAACACCTCAGAAAACATTTACAACCCCTTCACCAGCAACTTCAGGTCTGTATCTCCCCAGCTCTTCTCACGGCAGAGTCTGTGCTGCCTCTTTCCAGCGCCCTGGCCAGGGGCAGAGGTTGCTCACCTGGCTCGAGCCATGTAAGCCTTCAGCTGCTGCAGGAGGCTCTCCCAGTACCCAATGTCGAGGTTGGGTCCTCCTGCCCGGATCTTGCTCTCGATGCCCTGGTACAGCACCTGCAGCTGGTTGTAGGTCTTGCCCTTGAACACGGACTGAACATCGGAGCTGACGGAGGCATTCACGCCGTCCCGGCGCTCCCCTGCATGGACAAGGGGCAGCCAGTCGGCCTCAGCGCTTGGTGGGCCCTCGCCCAGCAGAGGATGGCTACCAGACCCACAGCCTCCCTCCAAAGCATCCTAGAGAACCCCTTTGAGCCCAAGCACACATGAGAGACCCTATACTCTGCTCTTCCCACTGCTCACACTCTCCTTGACACCCACACCTGGCTCTCCCCTCCCATTCACCTGGTCCTCCTTTCCCAGAGGCCTCCAGCTTGCGGAGTTTGGCTATCTCATCCTCTGTGATGATGGTCATGTCCCTCCAGAAATCCACATTCTTCCCTTGCTCAAGCTCCATGTAAACCTGCAAGCAAGAGACAAGCATGACATCAAGCAGTTGCTCTGCACCACAGCTGGAGAAGCAGATCTGAGGGGTGGAAGCACTGAGCTGCTGCCCCTCAGCCAGCCCCAGGTGCAGCAGAGCTGGTACCTGGATGTCTTCCACCAGATCCTCCATGTCAGAAACGGTCAGGCCGTTCAGGAAGGTATAGGGCTCATGCATCTCCACAGCCAGGTCGTCGTCCTCTGCACTGATGTACTTTGCCAGCAGGTCAATAGGCTTTGCCCTCCCATCCCGAATGCGGATCTTGGACCTGGACAAGAGGAGAGGGACACTGAATGGTGCCCACCGTTCTCTGCTCCCTGCTGGGCCCAGCCCTGTGAAGCCACACACCTACCGCAGCTTGGCCTGCTGCAGGTGGAAGTTGTCTTCCTGCTCCTCCCAGGTTTTGAAGTGCTCTGCCTCTTTCTCCCGCTGCAGCATCTCCAGCTCTTGCTCACGCATCGCCTTCTCCCGCTCCCGCTCCAGGCGCAGCTGCTTCACCTGCCCGGGGTGGAGGAAGACATGAGGCCACTGTGGATGGGGCACTCATACAGGACGCTTCTTGAAGGATGTGGCCACGACCCTGCTCACCAAGCTGCCTTGGGTCCTGCCATTGGCCCAAGGCTCCCAAGGTGTCAGGAGCCATGGGGAAGGGGAGCCAGTGAGGGCCAGTGGTGCTGGGCTGCATGCTGCTCACTGCCATCCCGTTGGAGGACAGGGGACACAGGCACAACAGAGTGCCTCAGTGCCATGATCTGGCACTTGTCCTTCTTTGGGAAATTTAGGCTCGTGGTGAGGAAAAAGTTCTTCACAGAAAGAGTAATTGGCCAGTGGAATGTACTGCCCAGGGAGGTGCTGGAGTCACCATCCCTGGAGGTGTTCAAAAAAAGACTGGATGTAAAGACCGAATGTGGCACTTGGAGCCATGGTTTAGTTGTCAGGAGGTGTTAAGTATTAGATAATAGGTTGGACTTGATGATCTCTGAGGTCTTTTCCAGCCTAGTTGATTCTGTGATTCTTAGTACCTCCTGAGCTGGACTCAGTCCTGGAAAAGAAGTTTCCTAACTTTTGTTGGAATAGCAGAAGACAATACACTGTAGTCCCTGGGATCCTGCATCCTACAGCTTATGGGCACCTCCAGTCCGAAGAGCAAGGAAACTTCCAGGTGAGTAACTGGTGAGTGACTGGGAGAACTGGACTGTCCGCAGGATTCTCTGTCAGATAGCGGGAGGGCACATCTGATCCTACCTTCTGCAGCTCCAGGCGATTGTCCTCCTGGATTCGCTTGTTCCTCTCCTTCAGGTCCCTCTCATCCAGATGGCTGATGCCTTTCTTTTCCAGTGCCTGAAATAGAACAGCCAAGGGAAGCTGTGAAACCCAGTGACCTCTACAGTCCCACACCAGCCAGTAAATGCCACCCAATCCACCTGCTTCTGCTGTTCCATTGAGCTCTGATCCTGCCGAAGGTCCCCAAATCCCTCAGATCCTACTCCCGAAGTACTTCAGTGACACTCAGACTCAGCCTAGGGAGGCTGTCTGACCTGTGGAGTGCTAAGATGCCAACAAACACTGCCCAGCATTTAGTCTGTGGATCCCAGGAGGCCTAGGTCCCTCTCCTGCATCCTGTCCCAGCTTCTCATCCCACATCCTTGGCTACAGATCTTGCTCTTCAGGACAAAGGAGGTAAAAACTCCACTGAACTTTCCAGAAACACCCAGATGCTGCCCCAGATAAGTGCTTTGCTCTAAGGTGGTTGTTTTTAGTCTTTCAGCGTTACAGAGATTCCCTCTTCAAGCAGATTCCCCCAGGAGCCCCATGCTCCTTTGCCCTGTTCTATGGTGGCCACAGGGGCATGACCTAATTCAAGCAGCTTCCTATAACGTAGAGGTGTGTGGGAGAGCTCACTTTGCTCCAGATGAAGGTGCCCAGCAGGTTGTTGTCCCCAAAGGGATTGTCAGTGTTGGTATAACCCATGTACTCCTCTCCCCACCCCATCTTCTCCCTCTTCTTCCTCTCCTTGGCTTCCTTCTTGGCCAGCCGGCGAGCCCGTTTCTCCTCAGGTGTCTCCAAAGCTTTCATAAGTGCTGCCTGCTTCTTCTTCTCCTCCTTCAGCCTCAAGCGCTCCTGGAGGTTCAGCTGCTGCCCTGTCTCATCCCTGCCCTGGGAGTGTGGTGGGGAGGGAGAGCTGATGGAGGACACAGAAGACTTGGAGCCATCTCTCTTCCTCTGCCGCTCTCTGCTCCAAGTTCTCCTCCTGCCTCGCTCATGCTCTGAGCTGGAGTCAGAGCAATGACCTCGGGACCGCGAGCAGTGCTTCTTCTGGCTTCTGCAGTGTTGGTTCCTGGTTTTACTTTTCTTTTTCGTCCACTTCTGTCTCTCATCGCCAGAGTTATAGCTGGAATGGGGAAAAACGTTGTGTTTCAGGTGGGAGAGGGTGACTGGCTGCATGTCAGGCAGCAAATGCCCCGGAAGGGAGAACACATTTCCCTGCTGCAGATGTGGCAAGAACCGAGCCGAGCCCAAGCAGCACAGCCCAGAGAGCTCAGCGGCTCTTTCATGGCGGCGCCTGCTCCCTGTACCACCCACGTCACCCCAAACCCCCTGACCGGGTGAGTTTCGTGTCATGGAGAGCGCTTTTCAGCCCGCCCATCCGCCTGGGCCTCTTCAAGCCTCTCCTGGTCCCTGCCTGCGTCGGCGGCCGCCCCAGATGCCTCACTATGGCACCGGAACGGGCCCTGGCGTCACCCCGGCCGAGCCACGGTGGCGGCCAGAAGGGCCTCGCTTGGCTTTCCCGAGCTGCCAGCCACAGCTGGGCCGGCCTTTCCCCGGGCCTTGGCACACGGAAGCCCGGCTCTCCACTCCACCGGCCCCGGGTCCTCTCAGACGCTCCGCGGCCCCGTCCTGGCTCACCCCGAGCTCGGCTCCCGGCGGCGTCCTCCGCTCCGGCTGCGCCGCCGCCGCCGCTTCTCCTGGCTCCCGGAGCGCTCCCGACCGCGTTCCCTCCGTGGCGAGCAAGACCGAGACCGCGGCCGCCGGGCCGGGCTGCGCGACCCCGAGCCCATGGGCCCCGGCTGCGGAAGCGGCTGCGGCCCCGGCTCCGCCCCGGGGGCCTCCGACAGCGCCCGGCGCGCAGGGCCGCCCGCCCGGCCGCCTGCTCTGATCCCCATCCCGATCCCGAGCGCGCCGCACCTGGCCACCCTCGATCCACGCGGTGGCGTCTGGGGCGGCTCCGTACTGGGGGACGGCAGGGCCGGGGCAGTTCCGCTATGACGCCCTATCGGGAGGCGGCCCCGGGAGTGGGATCAAGGGCCCAGGGGTTGGATCGCGGTAGTCCCACCACCGGCGTTTGTCGTCGTCCTCACCCTCTCTCCCCCTTTCCTCGTTTTTGTACCCCTAGAAGAGGGGCTGGGCGCAGGAAGGAGCAGGGCAGGACAGACACGGTACAGACACAGAATGCTTTATCACAGAGCCGGACACACAGCGGCAATTACAGCTCTCTGGAACAAGGGCTCCCCGAAGCGGGAGGGGAAAAAAAACCCCAGAACAACAGAAAAAAAAAAAAAGACAAGCTCATTATTGAATCCCGACCACCACTCCAGCACCTCCCCTCCCCCCCCAAAAAATAGAGAAACATGAGAACAACCCTGGCTTGACATCACGGCCACCAGCCCCCTGTGCCCCCCACTTCCACACATTCGTTACACGGTGCACGCACAGAGCGGACACGGCAATGAGTGGGATATGAACATCCGAGAGAACATACTGGGGTCTAATGTAGACATCGACGCAATCCAGGTCCTGTTTTGGAAGAGCTGGAGCACAGCAGTGGCTGGAAATAGGTGACGGAGGCCCTGCCACTGCCGCTGTGCCTGTGTCACTCCCAGCAGGATCTGCGAGTGCTCTGGCTGCACTGGAACAGCTCATGTGGCCCCAGCTGCTCACCACAGAGCCACGAGCAGTCAAAAGCTGTATCCCTCTCTACATCAGCTGCTGGATTTGTTCCTTGCCTCTGCCCTAGGCACGCCTGCCTACAGGAGCTTGATGGCAAGTGGCAAGAGATGCCAATTTTCTCCTCCCAAACTCACACTGCAGCCACCTGCAATATGGCAAGAGCCCAAGCCAAAAACTCACCACCAGCCTCAGCAACAGACAATACCCCACATACTGCAGGACCGAGGGTCCTAGCTGGGATGATGAAGACAAAGGGAAGCAGTAGCTAACAGCTAGGTGGGAACTGGCTAGCTGGCAGGGCTGCTCTGCCTCCTTTCGGTGATGGAGAGCCTGGGGGCTACATCTGGAGAGCACTGCCAGTGAGCTGCTGGGGTCGCTGACAGAGACAACTACTGGTGTCTCAGGTGAGCTGGAAGTGCAGCTGCAGGCACATTCAGATGGAGGACAGGAGGTGGTTCTCTTCCCCAGAAAAGGGCTGTTGTGTTTTCCTGTGGGAAGATCCAGCCCTGCCCTCAGGCTCTGCACGTCCTGCAAAGGCAACACTGACAGCATTTGGGAAACGCTCCAGAGCTCCTTGATGCCCTCAGGCTGCATCACAGTGCAGATGTGGGGGCTAAGAGCAAGGTTTAAACTCCAAGGTCCTTTTAGCATCCAAGGGAAAACAGCAAGCTCAGAGCTGAGCTTGCTGAGCTTCTACAGCTCAGAGCTAACTGGACAGCAGATGACACACAGCAAGGAGCATGTGTCAGCCTGGGAAGGGGCAGTTTCTGTTTCAGAATCTCCCCAATGGAAGTTCCTCCTGTCCCATGTTGATAAAGTTGCTCTAGGTCCTCTCACATGACCAACCCTCCATTCCAGACCTCCTCACTCCAAAAGTTTCAGCATTACAGAATTGATATTGTCTCAGAAAGCCCAAACACCTGAGGAAAGACAGTGCTTGGAATGAACATGCTGCAGAGGGTCTGGATTTCCCCACATCTCTTGGGACCCAGGTACAGCTCCAGCTTGCAAAGTTCCTTCACTGAGATACTCCATGAAGGTGGGGCTCAGATGCTCCCTGCACAGAAACTAAGCAGCTTTAGAGACCTCCAAAATGAGGGGAAGAAATAAAAAGTCTCTATTAGTGATGCTTAAACTACCTTAAACAAGATGCTTGGTTTCAGCTGGCTGGGAAGCCCTGACAACGCTAAACCCAGCAGCCTCTCTGAACAAGCCTCTGTCCTGAGCCCACCTCCCAAGTTCCTCCAGCACAGCACTCAAGAGCAACATCTGAGGATGCATAAAGGATGTGGCTCCCTCTGGCCTCTCTGCACACAGTATCACATTTCTGGGAGGAAAAACCCCAAAGGCTGAATCCTGAGCCTTCTCAAGCCCCTTGCTTCCAGCCCAGGGGCAGGTGGGTCTGCAGGAACTGCACTCCTCCACCCAACCCCTGACCTCCCTGCAGCTCTGCCAACCGCAGCCTGTGGAGCCTGGGTGGGCTCCCTGCCTACTGCTGGGGGCTATCATGGAGCAATGACACCATCTGAGTGAAGGGGCTGTCAAGTAGCCAAAGGGGAGCTTCTGGAAAGATTTTTTCATAGATTATTTGGTAAATACATGAATAAATCTAATAGCAGCAGCTTGCAAGATCCCCAGCCCGTACTCGAGAGCAGCACACATCCCAGCCTTCAGCATCTGCAGGTGGGGGGATTAGGGAGTCTGGATTTTGTACTAGGCAAGAGAATTCATGATGATCCTCACCAAAGATCCTAACAGCACATTGCAGAGGGGAAGAGCTTCCCACTAGCTCAGTTACTTGCCGAGACCTGAGTTAACCCATCCTGAGTGCTGCTGTGAAGAGAGACTGGGGTGAATGAGCACTTCCCCACTTCTCTGCAAGGAATCACAAGGACATTCTGAAGATTGTAATGAGAACAAAGATTTTGACCCTTTCACATGTGAGGCCCAAAAAGCACAGGAATTAACACCTGGGTTCCCCCTGCTCTAAAGGGTTTCCTTTCTTCTCTCTGGGAGACAAGGATGGGATTGCTGAAGTTCAAGACAATGCTGTGGTGCATTTCCTCCTGAAAGATGGATGAGCCTAGTCTGAAGACTACTCCATGACACCAAATCCTCAAGCCTGCAGCCCTCTAGAAGCAAACTCAAGACACCCGAAGCAGCGATTGCCCATAGCAGATGTTCCCACAGGCAACATCCCAGTCACCCAGCTGTCTGTCCAACAGTCTGTGAACACAGCACAGCCTGGCACCATCAGGTGGCAAAGGCAGGCTTCTGTGTCTGCCTCCAGCATGTGCAGCCATGCAAGCACCTCCCTGGCTGCCCTGAGGTACAGTGGAGAGGTGGGAACCCGATATTTGTGATCCCCAGTCCTGGGCAGCTGGACACACCAATGAGCATGCGAGGTGCACAGTGGCTCCCCTGGGGTACAGAGCAGGGTCCCCTGGGCTGCACAGCTCTCCTCTGTCCGTGCCCCTGTGCCCACAGCGGGCAGTGCGGCAGCCGTCGGACGAAGCCTGGACTCGAAGCGCAGCGGGAGGGCTGAGCAGCAGCACAGCAGGTGGTGAAGGCAGGAACCATCACGTCTGGAGGAGAGCAGAGGTGCCCGCGGCGAGAGAGGTGACCGCCTCACTGTTGCCAGGAGTTGTTTGCTTCCCTCGCACAGGGATACAGACCAGGAGGAGTCACTTGGGATCTCTGGATCCAAGAAAACCAGCATGGATGCTTCGGACCGCTGGAAGCTGGGAGCAGCTCTGTTCAGTGGCCTTTAATACACTGCATTTACATAGCACCTTTCATCCCGGGGTTTCAGTGCTTCAAACAGAAGTGGGTTCTGCACACCCATTAGCACAGGGGAAACCGAGGCACAGAGTGGTTAAGTGACTTGCCTTAGCTCACTGGGCAAAACCGTGGCAGAGTCTGGACAGCCTCCAAACTCCTGACTCCATCAGCTGGTCAGACCCAGCTGCTGCCTCAGTGAAGCCACTCCGGCCCCTGCCTTCCCCAGCAATGTGCTCTTACCAATTCTCCAGTGACATCTCCCTCTCCTTTCTGATGCACAAACACATGACAACCAAAGGAAAAAAAAAAGAAAAAAAAATGTTTAAAAAAGCACATTTGTGCTGTCTCTGTGCAAAGATAAAAGAAATAAATATATGATTAAAAAATTAAAAAGGTTCACAGTATCACACATGGATAGGTAGCTACGGTAGTGCACATCTGGAAAACACTGTTACTGCCCAGGGCTCTGCACCCAGCTGCGGGTGGTTTCTTTGCTGCCCACGTCTGGGCTAAGTAGAAATAGAGGGTTATAGTTTTGCTCCGTTCTGAAATGCAGTGCCTGGGATCCTGCAGTGCAGCAGTACTGGTGTCAGCAAGCTCTTCCCCATCCCACTGGAACGGCTGCATTAACGAAAAGGGAACACGTCGACCTGCAGAGGGAATCGCTGCTCTCTGGGGCTTCTGTGTCTGCATAGAGATTACTGCAAGAGGCAGAGAAACCACAGTCAGCACCAGACACCCGCCCTGCCCCGCCAGCTCCGAGCCCAGCCAGCTCCCCACAGCCACGACAAGCACCAAGAGAGGAGGTTGCTTGTGCTGCATTCTGCAGGCATGGCAACACGATTGGAGAGCCTCAGCTACCCACAGTGCTCACTGCGCCAAGGATTTTGGAACAAGCCATGTCTCCTGCTGCGCAGACCACAGCTCTGCCGGCACAGACCTCACCTGCTGCCAGAGAGCTGCTCCGAGGCACGGCAGGGCTCTGCCCCAGCCATGCAGCAGCTCCCTCTGCAAGCTGCCCCTGCGGAGCGAGCGCCAGCTCTGCCCTCGACCCACTGGGCACCCGGCTCCCGTTCCCTGGGCACTTACTGTATCGCTCTCCTCATCGGAGACAGAGTGGAGCTGGGCGCTATAGTGGAGCGGGGAGTAAACCCAACTCCTCTCATCTGTCGGCTGCCAGAGTGGCCAGAGGCGGCGGGGAGAATGCAAGGAGAGCAGCAGCAGAGCAGGGAGCAAGGGAGAGAAGAGGAAAAAATAAAAGGAGAAAACAAAAAGAGCAGGAAACAGTACAGTAAGAACAGCTGTTCACCTGGAGGGAGAGAACCAAGCTCAGTGCCAGCTCTGGGCAGAGAAGCCTTCCTCATCCTCAGTACGTACCTGCTCCCTGCCAGCTGGGACATGGACAGCTGGCCACCAGCTGACATTGGCCCCTGCTCCAGCTGCAGTGGGGGAGGGCACAACCTTTCTTCTTGCAGGGACAGATTTTTAGCTTTTGAGATGCCAGGGGAACCTCAGCTCCCTGCCATAGCATCACCCTAGCTCCAGAGAAACATGGAAAGTGACTCATGCTAAGGCAGTGACAGAGCTCTGTCCCTGCTCCCAGCTCTCAGCCTCCCATTTTCTGAGCCCTGTGTACACTCCAAGTTGGCATCTCTGGTGCCCAGGGGCTTTTACAGTAAAACAGATTTGGTTTGCTGTGCCTTCCCCTTTCCCTGCAGGCCAAGTGTGGGCTAGACATGGTGGATGGTGGCCACAGAAAGGAAAAAGTTACCACTGAGAGTCTGGGGAGACAGTGGGGTGATGGGAACAAGAACAACAAAGGAGACAAAACACAACTGGACCTTGGAAAGAAGGAGGGGAACAGGGATAGGCATTGAGGGAGCTGGGCATCATAGCAAGAGATGCCCAGGCAGATTCAAGGGCTGGTGTCTGCTTCCAGTGTTCCCAAGGGGTACCCCACTTCCACTCCAAAGAGGCAGTGCTGGCTCCAGAGGTCAAACCCCTGCCCCTTTGACTCAGTCTGGGGATTGCAAAGGAAAAGGAATGGAGCTGGATACTTGGAAGAAGCCTGGGGGAGTTCCCAGCCCAGGAACCACGTGTAACAGTCTGTGTTGCTGTACATGGAACTACAAGAAGCCAGAGGAGCTTTGAAGCACTGGGCTCCACATGCTGAACCCATCAGTGATTGTGCTGCCTTAGTAGAGAAGGAAGGAGGGAGGGAGGAGTAACTCTTGCCTGGAGCTTCTTACAGGGCTCTGCTAGAGGCACAGGAAAGCTCAACACTGCATGAAGTCTGCCCACATCCTGTTTTTCATCCATCCTGAATGAACCACATGCTCCAGCCAAGCTCTGTCAGAGCCTTTTAGGAGCTCAGATGCATGCAGGGAGCTGCAAACCCAGCACAGATAAAGGACTATCCAGTGCTTGGTGTTAACCCCCTCCGTGCTGGGGCAGCCAAATCCAGCTGGAGGAGGCTGGAGAAGCCCACATAGGTGTAGCACTTTTGTCATGCCATCAGCCAAGGCCAGGAGCACATTCCTGGCCTGCTTCCCCATGCACCCTGCCTGATGCCCTCTCCACCACAAAGGCAGGCACTGGGAAGGCCATGCTGGACAAATGCTTGTGTGGAGGCTCCAACAGCACTGCCATTATCCTCTGAGGACATCAGCTCTCCCAAAACCTAAGAAGGGAAACACTAAGATCCACAGCAGTTCAAGTCCCTAAATGCTCAACCACCTCCCTGCATCTTTTGGGCAGGAAAACCCTCCTACCTCCCAGAAAGCTGCTCTAAGGAGGCAGCACCTGTCAAGGGGGGCTGGAGAACAGGAACCATGCCTAACCCAGCAGCAGCTCCTAACTCATTGGGCTTTATGAGCTGCTCACAACCCAGCCACAAGTCTAGAAAGTTTTATTTGCAACTGGATTTTAAAACATCTTAATAGTCTCTTTTGAAACCCACCTAGTTTCTTGGGGCCAAGGGAGCTGAGCCTAACATTACCTACAAGGGCTCAGGTGCCTCTCTGGCCAGGTCTGGTGCAAGGGCTGTGTGAGACTGCAGCCCACCTCATGGCAGGGCAAAGCAGGGCATCCTTCAGGATCCTTACAGGGAGATCCACCTGTGTGCAACAGCTTCCCCAGTTTCTGCTGGGCTGGTTCCTAATGACCACACAGTCCAGAGCCACAGCAAAGTAGGGAGTGGAGTGCTGGCCCCAGTGTTTCAAAGCTACAGCTCTGGCTCCCCTACATGCCAGGGTGTTCACTTACAATCCCCGAGGTACGCGAGGTGGTTCGGAGTCTGCGCTGGCGGGGAGAGTAAATCCAGTACCTCCCATCTGTGAACTGGTTCGCCCCAGGGCAAGTGAAGTGAGAAAGGAAACAGAGGAGAAAAGGATGATGTGAAAGAGAGGATGAAAGAGGAAGCAAAAAACAAAGGGTTGGGCAACTCCAGGCCTGAAGGGTTCAGCGGGCAGGAAAGCCGTGCGTGGGAAGAGCAGCACCCATGCCCTGCCAGTCTCTGCGGTTTGATTCCTTACTGGGTGAGCTGGAGGAGAAAGTCCTCCCCTTCCAGCATCAGACTTCCACAGATCAGACCCTGGGACTTGACAAATCCTCCTCTGTACACAGCATCCCTTCACCAACCACTGCCCCTGGAGCACTCCTGAGAGACAGTGGCTGCAGTCCAAGCCCTGCTGCACTCTGGTGCAGCCTGACTTGAGCTCCAGCTCAAGTTGCTGAGAGCACCATGGGAACCCAAATCAGCTTTTCCCTTCATCCCAGCAGTGACAAACACTCCACAGCACACGACACACATTTAATGCAAAACTCAAGGACTCAGATGAAGTATGAAATGCTGATGAGCAGTCAGTCATGCTCTGTGAGCACACTCTGCACAGATGGTTTCCTCTGGATAGACAAGTGCCCCTCAATTGGGGGGTGTCCATATACCCAGGGACAGGGAGGAAGAGGAGCTGACCCTTGCTAGAAGACACTTGCCAGTGGAGCAGGCAGCTTGCACGCAGCTGCCATCCACAGGCAAAGAAAGAGCAGCAGTGTTAGAGGGAGCTGTTGGCATTTGAACAGCATGCACCGAACAGAGCAGCTCTCAAAATGGAGCAGGGTCCTTCCACAGCTCCCACAAGCCTCAGAGTGAGTCGGCAACAAGTGAGCAGCTCTGCTGCAGAGACACAAGCATGGGGAAAGGCAAATGCTGCCATTTTTGGGTTGGCCCAACCCAAGGGCTCAGCTCATCTTCGTCACCATATAACTGACAGCAACGAGCTGGAGCAGAGAGGAGCTGGGCATCTCTTTTAATGGAAAGGTTCCAGTGCCCAGGCATGGGATCTGACTTCTTGGCCCTTCAGCTCTGCTCTGGGAATCCATGGGGCTGGTACATGCTGCTAAAAAGTCTTCTCCAGTATGCAGAAGCTGCTCATACATTGCGAGAGATAACTGAGGAAACACAGCACCAGGCTCCACGGCACTCTGCTGCCAACCAGCAACCACCTCACTTACTCCCTGTCTTGGCACTAGTTTTCCACTGCATCACCTAATGCATCTGCCTGCAGGGGAAGGAAAAGTCAGAGTTCACCAGAGCCCCAGGTCAGCCCCACTGCAACCACCTCCCTTCTGGCACTGCACTACTGTAGCAGGTGTGTGTTCGGGAAAACAGCTGGGGAAGCCTCTCAGCCACCCCTGCATTCCCCCTGGCTTGTCCTGGCAGTGGCCTAGATAAGCCCTTTGGAGCTTGGGCATAGAGCAGCACACATACGGCTACACCTGCAGCAGAAGTGCCACCCATTTGAGCCCCAAGAGATGATGTTTTGAGTTCTCCAAGGGTTAATCCAGCTCCCTGCATTCAAAAACCCATCCATCTGGAAGCTCAGCATGCAGACAGTGTGGGGCAGACACTGCCTGCAGCTGCACCCGACTGAAATCAAGGCTGTTATAGCCCTGTCCAACCTTTCCCACCACACCCCAGTGCACCAGGCCAGGAAGTTGTCTTACAAAGTATATGTCTGTGACTGGCACATCATCTTCATCTGAGGCCTGACTGGCTGGTTCTGAGGCCTGGCTGGCTGTCTCCACCTCTATTGTAGCTGTGGACGTTGCAATGGCACAGGCTGAAGAAGCTGCCTCTCTGGAGAGGGGAAGAAATGACAAAGTCCAGTCAGTGGTTTCAGAAATGAAGCAAGCAAGGCTGTACCATTTGTTACAGAGGAGCTAAGGTGCTCCAATGCTGTGCTCAGCAGGTCAGGTCAGCAGTACTGGCAGTGTCTGCTGGAGCACCTGTGACTCCAGGGAAGCTGAGGCCCCACCAGGTCAGCCTCCAGCACAAGTTGCCACAGGCCAAGTGACACCAGGTAAAGGCTCTGAAAGCTTTCTGAGACACTCACTCTTTGTCATCTTCTGCAGGAGCTATGATCTCAACGTCACACTTGGGCTCCAGCTCAACACTGATCTGCTGAAGCTCCTCCTCAACCCGTACCTCCTCATGTGACCTGGAAACCAGAGACAGGCCCCGGGGCTCAGTCAGACACTGGCTGTGCACAAGTCTCAATTTTAGGGCAGCCTGAATCAGTTCTGAGCCAGCCCAGCTTCTCACACCAAAACCTCCCACAGCAGTGAGCTGTGCTGGTGCCCCTGCCCATGGTGCCTGCTGCCAGCAGCACTGAGCTGCTGGCACAGACTCAGCTGCTCATCTCAGCTCCAAGGGAGTCACATCAGACCTCCCAAGACTAAGGATGTAGGCAACTAAAGCTCCCAGGCAAAAGTCATTCCTGTCAGACTGCAGTGCTCAGACTAATGAGGTGGGAAAAGGGGACAAGAGAAAAGGGATTAATTAGCCAGTACTGCAGAAAAGATGGGCAGAGGCAAATGGAGTGCAGGAGGAAAGAGGAGAATTAGCCTCCACAGAAAACCTGCATCTAGAGCTAGCCTGGTCTGATCTATCAACTGCACAAGGGCCAAAGCCTCCAACTTCTCCCAAGACTCCCAGTGCACCAAAGGTGCTCAAGCACACCCAAGGTCTCACATGAGATTTATCTGCACACTCAGGAGCTGCTGGTGACAATTTCCATTTAATACCTCATGCTATCAGAGCAATTGCTCGTGCTGGCAGGGCTGGCTCCACAGTCCTCATGGAAAGGAGGAGCAGGAGCTTGCCAAGCTGAGGGCACAGCCTGGGGAAGGGTTCCTGGGTGGGGTTGTTCTGCTCTGCACTGGCCCCGGGCAGGAGCTGGAGCCAGCAGGCGGTGCTCAGATTCAGCTTGCTGCTGCTTCCTCACAGGCGTGGATCTCAGAACCCCAGAGGGAATTCCCCAGCAGATTAGAATAGTCAGAAGTGTGACACATTCTTGAGCAAATTGGATAAGGTCTTTTTCATTTCATCTCAGGAATGTAAATTCAGGTTTTAATAACTTTGTTCTTGCACTGGCTTTCACCAGGGGATCACAGAGTGCTCTACAAATAGGCAGGTCCCTAGCTCCCCTGCAAAGGGCACCCTGAGACACCAGCAGCAGCAATGGAGAGACCAGGCAAGAGCCCCAAAGGTGGCCACATTTGTGTGGTGTGGTTGCAGCTGTTTGTATCAGCAAATATGTGACAGACAGACACACTTCTGCCCAAGAGGCTGAGCTCTGTGTGTGGTCCAGGGGCAGTCACTTTGATTCACCTCACCTGTTTCTGGATGAGCAGCCACATCCTACAGCAACTGCCCCAGCAGGCACCAAAGGTGAAGTCACTGCATCTGCCAGTGGGTCCCACCACTGGGACCTGAGTTTAAGTCTCCAGTTTTGAGGGGGTCCAGCAGTTCCTCTGGCTATAGCACACCCTAGGATGGGTGTCTGATGTGTTTCAAAGTCTGTGCCTATGCGCTCACAAGATGCCCCAGAAAGTCAGTGCAGAGTCAGCAGCAAACACAGGATGCACTGGTGCACAGCCAGTGGGGTCGCTTTCACTGGTGCAGAAGTAAGCAATGGGCATATGAGATAAGCTCTAAATGAAGCAGAGGAGTTTTTTCCTACCTTGCCCTTGGCTCTGAGCCACCTCTCACTACAAGAGGGAAAACCCTCTCAGAGAACATTGAAAGCTCCTCCTCTGGGGACCAAGGGTGCTCAGTGCCTCACAAGTCAGAGCCCTTCCCATATTGCACAGGGCAGGGCTGCTCCTGCTTGGTTCTGGTGCTGGTTGGGAAGGTCAATGTGGATAGCTTGGCTGTCCCCTTTCCCATCAAATATCAGAGCTAACAGTTAAGATTCCTTGCAAATCAGCGAGGGATCTGCTTGTGAGGAAAATTCCTGTGCAAGCAAAGGGTATCATGTGGTCACAGGAAGCAGCAGAATCTTTGCATGGGGATGAAGGAGAGGTCTGTGTGAAGCAGCAGCAGAGAGGAGCTAGGTCTCACCTGCCATCCTGCCCTGAGGAGTGTGTGCGCCTCCTGCAGAAAGAAACCAGAGTCTAAGAGGGACTGAGAGACCAATCCTGCACTGCTCCCAAGCCCAACTGCCCACCCCATCAGCAAGATGTTCTACTTCACAGCCGACACTTCTCCCAGCAATAATTAATCTCATCAAAACGGTGTCTGCTTGCTCCCAGGAGATATTTAATTAGAATTGGCCATTAGCATTCCTGGGCAGAGGGCAGCTGCTGAGATCTGCAGCACCAACAGGAGCAGCAGCAGCTGCTGGGCTCCAGTGGGAGCAGGGCTGGGTGCTGTCCTCACCTGTACCTGGGCTGCTCAGAGGTCTCCGAGGGAGATCGCTCGGGAACAGAGAGAGATGTGGACGACAGCGTGGTGGCTATGGAGGCTGTGGTAGCTTCCTCAAAGGACGGAGGGGTGCAGGGCAGCAGGTCTGGCCTGCCTGCTGGCCCCAAGTGGGGGGAAGGAGAGATGCAGGAAGAAAAAGATGAGTAGGTCAAATACCAGCATCTCACCTACAGCAGCTCTGGGTGGGGCTGTTCAACCTGAACACCCTCTGTGGGACTGGTCACCTAAAACCACAAATAATAACACTGCAACAGGTTGCCCAGAGAGGTGGTTGAGACCCCATTCCTGGAGACATTCAAAGAGAGGCTGGACAGGTCTCTGAGCAACCCAATCTAGTGGAGGATGTCCCTGCTGACTGCAGAGGGACCTTTGGAGGTCCCTTCCAACCCAGACCATTCTATGATCCTAAGTTCATGAATGCAACAGCTTCTCCCAAGGTATCCTCCTCTGCAGAGAGCCAGTAAGCACCAGAGAGATGCTGCAGGAAACATTGCCAATGAAGCCACCTCACTGGTAACCCAAGCTGTTTTAAAGGCTTGGATCATCAGAGATAAACAGTCTAGTGAATTAGGAGATGAATCCAGTGCTCACTGCTTTGGACAGGTAGAAATCTAACTCCTATTCACCTGAGGAACCTGCCCTTCACCACTCCTCTGTAAATCCAGCCCAGGTGAAAGTGATGAAAAGGCAGCACAGAACCAGGCCACTGGTCCAGTTTACAATCTTATAACTGTCCAAAGACTGCCATCAGAGTCCTGCAGCTCCCAGCCCTCCTCCTTTTTTTTGCTTTTTTTTAAACAGTGGAAAATTCACCTCTTGGATTGCTTTTGGGCTATGCCTGCAGCTGTCAGTTGGCAATGCAGCGGTGACACAAGTGACTGTTTGTACTGCAGAACTATACAAAGAAGGGATTCTGTCTTCTTTGACGCAGGGATGTTGCTCCCCCAGCCAACTAATTGCTAGTGCCATGACAAGACAACACACTCTTACCTTCTCCCCTGTCCTGGTTAAGTTTAGCACTTGCAAAGCACAGCAAGACAAGCAGTGAAGAGCTGCTCGCCAAGGACAGCGGTCGGTGGTGCACAGCAAGGAACTTGACAAGAACAGGGGAGGATCCTAAGGAACTGCTAGGAAGGAGGGGATGTTCACACATCCTTCAGCCACCAAACCAGGCCCTCACCTTCATCATCAAGCGTGGGGTAGCTCCGGGCTGCACGGAGGTCATACTGTGTGTCGTCCTTCTCAGAGGGGAGCTGGCTGGCAGAAAATGCAGCCATAGGCCCAGCTGTCTTGACAGCTAGCAAGGCACTGCGCCCCTTCTTCGAGGGAGAGGACTTCAGAGCTGGGTGAGAAGAGTGAAAGAAGATAAAACTACCACCATCAACTGCTGTCACACCAAAGGATCTTTTCCCTTCACAAGGAGAAACCTCTGCCTTCTAACACCCACACAGCTGCTCTACAAGTGCCACCTCCCACAAGCTGAGCCTGAGCCAGGAGAGCTCCTGGGTGGGAGTCTGAGCAGATGTCGTGGGTTAAGCTGAATATTTGCTACTGTTACTCAAAACCAGCCTCAAAATCAAAGTGCTGACTGGAGCCAAGCATTACGGAGCTTGCCATTCAGACTGTAACATGAGAGGCTTCCTGTTCTGGTTGCTGCTTCTGGGTTCTGAGTTTTGGTGCCAGCTCTTCTGCTGGGATGGCAGTGGGACAGGGGGGGATGGGGGAGCAGCTCCCTGCCTTGGCCTTTTATCTTGCTTGCTTCTGCCTGCTGCTGCTTTCTGCTGTGCTCTTGCTGTGAACAGGTTGAGGTCATTGTGCATTTGTTTTATGATTACCTGATCTGCTCAGTGAACTCTTATCTCAACTCTTTCTCTCAGTTTTGTTGTGTTACTTTTCCCTCGCTCTGTGCTGGGGCAGCAGCCAGGTTAACCCTGCTGGTCCTCTGTAACCTGACAAAGTGTGACAACTGGAACGATTACAGGAAGGATCTGGAGGTGCTGGAAGGTGCCCAGAGAAGGCACAAGGATGAGCAGAGGGCTGGAGCTCCTCTGCTATGAGGACAGACTGAGAGAGTTGGGCTGTTCAGTCTGGAGAGGAAAAGGCTCCAAGGAGATCTTATTGTGGCCTTCCAGTGTCTGGAGGGGGCTACAGGAAAGCTGGGGAGGGACTTTTTAGTGTATCAGGGAGTGATAGGACAGGGGGGGAATGGAGCAAAACTAGAAGTGGGGAGATTCAGATTGATGTTAGGAAGAAGTTCTTCCCCATGAGGGTGATAAGACACTGGCACAGGTTGCCCAGGGAGGTGGTAGAAAGCCTCATCCCTGAAGGTTTTTAAGGCCAGGCTGGATGGGGCTGTGAGCAACCTGATCTAGTGTGAGGTGTCCCTGCCCATTGCAGGGGGGTTGGAACTGGATGATCCTTGAGGTCCCTTCCAGCCCTGACAATTTTGTGATTCTATGAACCTGAGGGCTTTGCAGCTCCCCAGCTTTGCTCTGTGTTACAGTGGAAGTCTGCTCAGACTCCAGGCCCAAACCTCTCTGAGTGGTCTGAAGCAGCAGGACTGAGGCAGCCTTGGCTCCCAGCACCAGGGCAGCAGCTGTGGGGCTGGGTACTCACAGGAATTCTTTCGGAACACTGTGTTGGTCATGAATTTGAAGAATCTCTCTGCATAAAAGCTGGGTCTGTGTACTGACACCGTGTCCTGCAAAGGCAAGAAGCAACTGTTTCACTTTGAAATGCTCCCTCAGGGCAGAATTTCTCTAACAACCAAATGCAATCTTTTCTATTCCAACATTTAGTGCTGAGTCCTAAAATGGAAAAGCTTAAATGAAATGATCTGATTAATGCTATAAATAAGCCTGAAGCATTGCCTTTGATTTGCCTGCACTTGGTGATATTCTTGCTGGAATTTTATAATGCATTTTGCTGATTTTAGCCCTTTGTAAGCTGCCTGCAGTTTTCAAACACTGCCTTGACTGAATACATGAAATTTCTTCTAGCTTTGTCAGCTGCCATTCAAAGCATACCGGGGCACCCCTGCACACAAGACCAACACCAGAACTCAGCCAAAGGTCTCCATTTGCACTTTTTGTTTAGAATAATAAAGCTGAAGCTCTCTCTGATGTTTGACTGTGCTGCAGTGACTTGGCACCTACACATTTCACTTGCCTGACTATTTAAGGGCAGCTAAGACATGCAATGCTGAAAAATGGTTTCCATATCCAAGGCTGCTCTTTCAAAAACATGCACCTGGCTCCTGCAGGAGACAGGACAGCAGGGAAGCATTGGGAGGGATTTACTGGGAGGGACAGCTTTCTGGAGTGGAGACCCAGCCAGACAGCAAGGATAGCACAGGGCTCTGGCACACACACGAATGCAGGCATCTCGTGTGCAGCTCCTGGCATCACAGGAGGAGAATGACAGATGGGAGCAGAGGAGGAAAGCTAAACGTGAGGAGGTGGAGTGAGCAAGAAAACCTTACTGGGAATCAGTGGCATGACAGTGCTGTGGAGGCACAAGAGGCAAGAGCTCAGCCTTCTATCAGTTCAGGCACCACAGGCAAGGTAACCAGCAGCAAGCAGCACAAATACAGCCAAGACAGGCAACCCTGCAAGGGGCCTGGACAGCTCCTGCCTCTGCAGGCACTCACCCCATCATGGACAAGGGCCTTCCAGGTATGTTCTAACTTCTTGATGAACCTAATTCCAGGGGAGAGGAGGATAAAAAGAGAGACAGATTCAGACAGGTACTCTGCTCTGTGCTTTCCCAGCCTGCACAGGAGTGATCACTGAGCTGCTAAGGATTCCTCCTTCATCCAGCAGAGGCCGGTTGAGCACACCAGTACCTCCGCCATCAAGTCAGGACTGCCTTGCAACCCCACGGGGAAGGAGGAGCTGGGCTGGAAGGGGAACTGAAAGCCACCTTCCATGGGTACATCCTGAACACAGAAGTGGGAAAATTCTTTATGCTCAGCTTATTGTATCCTAGAGAGATGGCTGAGTGTCAGCAGCTGTTCTAAGGACAAGACAGAAGTCCCAGCCCACCACATGCATCGACAGACAGCTTTAGGTAGCCTGCCTACTCACTACCAAACTCCTCAGGAGAGAAGAAAACCTTCCTGCTTCCATTCAGCATTAAAATAGAAGTTAACACACTTCAGGGACAGACAAGAGCCAAGCTACCCACCGGTAGGACTGGAGGATATCTATTATTCCTACGTGCAGCAGCAGACGCTCTCCTTTGCCGTTCACTGCTGGGATTCCTCCCATCCTGCAGGCAAAACAAAACCTCAGCCTCAAAGAAAGCAGCTGAAATGTCCCTGAGATCTGCAGCAGGGTGGGTGGCAGCTGCCCTTTGAGGACTCTGATGTGGTGGTCAGACAACAAAAAACATGAAGAGTCATTTGAGGTACAGCAATGGGAAGTCACCTCCTGACCCAGGCCACCTCACACAAAGGTGTCCCCAGGGTCTGCCTGGATCACCAAACACCAACAGTTGGGCCAGAACCTGTCACATGGCATCAGCTCTGCCTGGCAGCAGCCAGCAGAACCAGCACACGACAGAGGCAGGCAGGTGTCAGGCAAGACACTGCAATTAGTGATGTCACTTGAAGGACTGGAAACACCAAAGCATTATGCTGGCTCCACTGTGACTGGAGCAGCTGGTTTCAGACAGCAACAAACAGCGAACTCCACCATTTATTAGCAAGCTTGGTCCACAAAGCCAGCAAGACACCAGCCCAGAGCCACCTGCAGCCCAAGAGTCAGACTTGGCACAGCACAGGACAGGTTTGGGGCAACCCCACCCAACCCACAGTCCCACCAGTTATCAGCTACATTGCTGTTTGCTAACTGCACTGGGTACTGTCAGGTACTGCACTGGGTACTGTCAGGGATTCCAAAGATGGAGTAATGGAGAACAAACTCCAAACTCCTAGGGTCAAGCTGATCCCTACTTGCACTCCAGTGGGTGAATACTAAGCTAGTTTCTCCTCCTCACAGCATGAGTGGATGCTGTGAGAACGTTACAGCAGCTGACAATCTACAGACCTGCCTAAGGAGAGAGACTGCTGTGAGGCTGGAGCCTTACAGGAACATTTTGCACCTCAGCCACCACCCTTTACTTCACTCTGCTGTCCTGGCAGAGCACCACACCCCTAGGAGATGCTTGCTCTGGCAGCTCATGGGGGCCTCACCAGGGATTCACTATGCCAGCCTCCACCTCTACCCCTCCCAGCAGTGGAAGTGACCCAGGCTGGCACCTACGTGTCATCTGTGTCGATGGCCTCCCCGCGGGCAGCGCCCCCCTGGATGGACTCCATGGCTGTGGAGTACAGAGCCTTCTGCGCCACGGGACGCTTCTCATCCGACGTGCTGTGTGCCCCCTCGGACTGCCGCTCCCGTTCCTGCTGGTCTATGTTATGAACCCCAAGCAGGAGGCTATAGTCCATGATTTTGAAACTTTCCAACACCTGCAGGTTAGTATGGAATTTAAGAACAAAGACTAAATCATATCAGGCCAGCAGCTCACGGACCCCAAGGCATGGAGCAGCTGTGCACATTCCCACCCACAGCTGCTTTGCCAGAGCCTGAATGTTCCTGTAATAACAGGAACCTCTGGGGTTGATTGCATAGTTTGACCATCCTACAAACAACCCAAAGGGCGGAAGGCTTGCAAGTGACACTGTTGCACCACGTATCTGCTGCACAGTGTGTAGGAAAAATTTATTTACTCCTAAGAGCCCAGGCAGAAGCTGCCACAGTTTGACGTATTGAGCAGAGGAACGCAGCGCTGGTCCTCAGAGGCTGGCACAAGAGCCAACATCACTGCTTTGCTTTCAGGGAAAAGGGCAGCAGAAGGGACTTAACCTGCTTTGGGGTTAGCAGATTAACAAGGTTCTTAATCATTTGCTCTTCCTCATGCTCAAGATCCACAGAACTTCATTAACGTGCTCTCCAAGCTGTCCCCTTCTTACCAGACAGTCTCGTTGCAGGGTTTTCACCAAGGCGCTGAAGGTGTCTGCATCCAACATCAGGCCCTCAGGCATGTCTTGGATGAAGTCTAGATCCTTGTATGTGGGGCTGGACTTTTCTTTTTCCTTCTTGGATGCTCTGCGTTTGTAGGTGGAGCCTTTCAGGTCAAACTTCAGGTGCATTTTCACCACCCGAGGCAGGATGTTGTTCATCACCACCACACGGATGTTTTTGCCCCCTGACTGCACACAGTACAGGCCATAGAACTTGGGCAGCAGTGTCCGGGGGTTCTGATTCAGGTTCTGCAGCAGGGTTGGAAAACATCATGGAGAAAAGTCACAGTGGCAGGAGACTCCTGCTGTGTCCAACACAAAGCATGTTAACAGAGGTTGGAATAGGGGTTCTGCATGGATGTTGACGAACAAGGTCAGCACCAGGAGGCTGCTGGAATACTGGAACAGGTTGCCCAAGGAGGTGGTTGGGGCCCCATCCCTGGACATATTCAAGGTGAGGCTGAACAGGGCTCTGGGCAACCTGATCTAGTTCCTGCTGACTACAGAGGGGTTGGACTAGATGACCTCTGGAGATCCCTTCCAACCCAGACCATTCTGTGATTCATCTGGAGGCTTTCTGAACTTTATACAAGAGCTCACATTTGACAAACTTTAATTTCTGTGGCTTTAGGACCTGAAAACCCCATGATGCCTGCAGCACATGGAATGAGATGTTCAGCATTCTCTGGGCAAATAACCAAGTCTGGAAGTTCCTTGCTTTCCCCATCAACTGCAGCTAAAAAAAGGGAAACCAGGCTAGAAGAGAAATAAATACAGTAAGTGGGAACTTCAAGTTTAAAAATAACAGCTGCCTTCAGCTCTTCAGCAGCGTCAGGAATCAAGAGCCCTGCTCCAGCCCAGAATAAACCAGGGCCAGGGGATGTTTTAAACAAAACAACACAAATTTTCTCCTCATTTTGCAGAGCTGCTTTATGAAAGACAGTTGGCCAGAGAGCAGAGAACTCCTGCCCTGCTGTCATGCCCTGTTTGTAGGCAGTGGTGTGAATAGGAAGGACACAAGAGGCAAGATTTGCTTATTCAGCTGGGGGAAGTTTGGGAAGGAAGCAGAACATCTCTGCACACTACAAAAGAAAGGACAGGCCTGACAGATTCTGACAGACAGCAGAGACACAACTGCATTAAAATTTCATGCTCCTCCTCATCTCACCTGGGCACATAGGAGAGTCCCCTGAGCACCTGCTCAGCATGGTGCAAGCTCCAAGGAACAGAAGAAGCAAGACTGAACACAAACAGCACTTGCCCAGCTCTTAAGCACTTCAGGATGAAACCATGCTGCCTGCCTTCTAGGGATTCCTTTCACACTAGATGGGCTTCCCCAGGACACCAGAGACCCAACACAGCAACCCATAAACTGCAATGCTACAAGCAACACCTGAGTCACAGGTAAGTGCAGCTTAATTCCCTGCACTGATTGCCAACCAGAGCCACAGAGCAACTCCATTCCCATTCCAGACCCTTCACCTGATGCTTTCCAAGAAAGCTCCTCCTGTCCAGGGACAGGACTGTCACATGCAAAAGCAAGCAGCTGGCTGCCAGTGAGACACACACCCAGGACCCTGACTCCTTGTGACAAATTTTCCCCAGCAAATAGAGCCAGGCAAATGTTTTGATAAAAGCAAAGAATGGTCACAGACATCAAACCTGCAGCAGTGTGCATGGCACCAGGGCAGCACTACCCCTGCCTGCCATCACCTGCTGTTTGGCACCTCCATGGCATACAAGGCACTTTGTGGTTCTATCTGAACTTCAGTACCCTCACCCCACACTCTAGAATATCAGGGCTGGTTCTGATTTCATATTTGGCACCACACAAAGCCCACTGAGTCTCAGCCTTGTTAGCCCTGAGGTTCAGGCAGCAACCACCTGCAGCAGAGTGGGTGTGCAGAGCTGGCTGGCACCACACCAGTCCTGAGCCTGGTGCTGCAGCCAGTGGGAGCCAGGACAACCAGCAGCTGCCTTCAGCTCTGTTAAATGGCAGAGATGAGAGGATGAGAGATGTCCAAGAAGAGCAGGGCTTGCCCCACAAAACCAAGGGGATTGTGTTATTGCAATCAAAAAGCAGCCCCAAAACTGCGCTGAGGCAGATGCATGGTGCCAAGAGAAGAGTGAACAAGTGCTGGGGAAAGAACACACAGAAACACACACCTGGGAAGCCATTTTCAGGCCAGAACATGCCTGCAAGCTATGGCACAATTATCTGCCTCAAGGTTACCCACAGAATCTGCAAGCAATTGGCCAACTTTGTGCTTCTGGGAGAGGTTTTACAATACCCTTAAGCGTGGTGCAGGCATGGGGCAGGCAGACTGTTGTGGGTTGGAGAGTGGATGTCAACCCCCCATAGAGAGAGGTCCTCCATGAGGACCAGACAACCCAGTGGGAGGACACTGGAAAAACATAATCTTTGTTAGATCATTCCCATCAGCCTGCATCTCCCTTCCCTATATAAGCTGGCTGCACAGTCAGCTTCTACCCCTCTCCATTCAGGCCTGAGCAGGCAGGCATGAAGGGGACACTGAGCTTTGGTGTTCAGGTCTGGTTGGGGGAAGGTTTTGGAAAGTCTTGGCCTAGTGAGGTCTTGGTGAAGCCCAGGTAGGAGAGAACTGGGCCAATGCTGAATATGAATTTGTGTATTTTGTATGTTTTTGTACTGTTGTATATAGTTGTGATGAGCATTCCCATTTAACTTCCCCATTCTGTGTGTGGAGTGGTTTTATCTTACTCCTTTGGGGAGGGGTAAAATAGCTTCCGAGTGCTCAAACCTGAGACACAAGAAGCCCAGGTGGAGGCCATGCCCTGTGCAATGCTTCAGACAGGATGTTGCCATGACAAGCCCAGGCTGAGCCCAAGGTGCTGGGTGATACCCACCATGTAGTAGCCAGGGAGGAGCTTCTGCAGGAATTCAGCCTCCTTGTGCATCACAGTTTTTATGATGAATTCGTCGTCGCTGGTGACATAGAACAGGGAGCCACTAGCACCGGGATTGGACAGCTCTATCAGGGGCTCGTTACACAGCGAATACTAGAGAGGAAAAGACAGAGGTGATGGCTTCAGCCCCCACTTGTTGCACACTGAATCCTATACCCTTGAGGGCTTTCTCCCTGTGAGATTAAGGGGTAGCAAAGCTTAAGCAAGAACTATTTCCATTATAGGTTAGGTCTAAGCAGCAAAGCGACTCGCAATTAGAGACCAAGGTTACAGTTCAGAGCATCCCAACTGCTCAGTGGAGTTAATCATCTGCAGTAAGATCCAGGCTTCATAATGACATCCTATCCTTCCCCATTGTGTGTGCATCACATTTAGGCTTCTTTCAGTACATTACCACAAGAGCAGATGGAAAGAGACAATTTTAAGAGACGTGACAGCTTGCTTGGGGTACCACAGATCAGCAGGCTGGAGGGAATACAGTGCACTGGCTGTTCCCAGCAGGCTCCTCTGGCCTTGTGTTCCCCTGTTATAGAGGATTTCTGCAGTCACATCTCACCTAGAAACACAGGAAAAGTACCAGACCAGGTGGCCAGGCAAGGAGAGGGATGGGCACTGCGTGAGCATGGTGAGGGCACTGAACTGAGGGAACTGAACTGGGAGGGCATTTCAAGACCTCAGTGTGCAAACACCAAGTCCTCAAAGCAGGACATGCCTGACTGCAGGAGAGAAAGAAGAAAGCTCAAGCAGGGATGTGCACTGAGCAGCTGCGTATCAACCCAAGGGAGCTGCCTGGCTCGGGTGGGCTCAGGGCAGCACCACAGCAGAGCTGCCACAGCTCTGGCTGTCTAAGCTGGGCAGGGAAAGGTGAGGTGTGCAAGGGACAACCAGAGCAATACATTAAATGCTCATCATGATGTACTGCAAACAGATTTCAGCCCTGCACAGGTTAATGATCCAAGACTTTATCAAGTTAATTATCTCATGTGTAATTAAAGGCAGTTGCTGCTATGGCAGGCAAGAGAGAATCAGGGGAAGCAGAAACAACAAATCAGAGCTGTGACCTTTGCAAAGAAGTCAGGCTCTGCCTCACCCAGGGCCTGAACCACTCATCAAACCAGACAGCACTCTTTTGGGTGGCACAGATGGGGACTACCGCCACTGTCAAGCTGTGCACTGGTACACACTGGTTTCTGCTGGTAGGTGTCCAGCTATAGTTACTCCTGTCTGCACCTTTGATCACAAAAAAAAGGTCTTTTAAAAGGGGCGGGGGGGGGGCATGCCCTCATTTGGATGTGTTTTTCCCTTCCCTGGTTCAACAAATGTCCTTTTCTGAAGAGCAGGATGTCACAAATATGCAAAGGACCAAATTCAACTCCGTCTGCCTCAAGCCTCAACGGCTGGCACTACTGGGTACTTTAAAAACAGCCTTCCCAGCTTTGAGGAGCTCTCTGAGTACAACAAGCTGTGCTGAGTTCTGTCTTTGTAAGGTGACAAAAATAACTGCACTCACACAGCTCCTTAGGAGAGCACACAGAGCAAAATTCCCATCCTTATCCTCATAGCCCCAGGGGACATTAGAGGACTGCACCCATCAGAAAAAAATTCCTTTTGCTTATCAATACAGTAAGTTATTGTCACTAGAGAGGGAACCCCACTGCATCACTTACACAGCACACACTGCATGCAGACCTTGTCCTTTCCTTCCAGTATAAGCTAGCAGCTGCCTTGCAGTAAATGAGGACTTGGGCTGAGTGATGCTGGTCTTACTTCAACCATCATAGAATCACAGGTTTGGGTTGGGAGGGACCTCCAAAGCTCATCCAGTCCAACCCCCCCTGCAGTCAGCAGGGACATCCTCCACTAGATCAGGTTGCCCAGAGACCTCTTGAGCCCCACCTTGAATATCTCCAGGTATGGGGCCTCAAGCACCTCCCTGGGCAACATGTTCCAGTGTTCCACTACTCTCAGGTTGGATGCTAGCAAGAAGTTCTACACCATGAATCCACTCTTCTCTAGTTTGAAGCCATTGCCCCTTGTCCTGTCCCTGCAGGCCTTTGCAAACAGTCTCTCAGTAGCCTTCTTGTAGCCCCCTTCAGGTACTGGAAGGCTGCTATTAGGTCTCCCTGGAGCCTTCTCTTCTCCAGGCTGAACACCTCCAGCTCCCTCAGCCTGTCCTTGTAGCAGAGCTGCTCCAGCCCCATGATCATTTTCATCACCCTCCCCCAGACCTGCGCCATCACTGGTTAGTAAGTCAGGAGAGGTTCTCCTCCCCTCTACTCTGCCCTGTTGAGGCCACATCTGGAATACTGTGTCCAGTTCTGGGCCCCTCAGTTCATGAAGGACCCCAGGGTACTGCTTGAAAGAGTCCAGCCCAGAGGCACAGACCTGCTGCAGGCAGTGGAACATCTCCCTGTGAGGCCAGGCTGAGGGAGCTGGGGCTTGGAGCAGAGGAGCCTGAGGGCTGCCCTCATTGCTAGTGATAAAGATGTGCAGGGCTGGAGCCAGGCTCTGCTCAAGGATGTCCAAGGACAGCACATAGGGCACTGGGGGCAAGCTGGCGCAGAGGAGGTGCCAGGGGAACAGAAGGGAAAACTTTGTCACTGTGAGGGTGACAGAGCCCAGGAGCAGGCTGCCCAGAGAGGTTGTAGAGTCTCCTTCTCTGGAGACTTTCAAGACCCACCTGGATGTGTTCCTGTGTGACCTGCTCTGGGGGATCCTGCTCTGGCAGGGGTTTGGACTGGATGATCTTTCAAGGGTCCCTCCAAGCCCTAACATTCTGTAATCCTGTGACCACCAGATCTCCAAAAATCCAAAGTCTCTAATTCCTGTTTGCACTCTTTACCTGGACTGGAACCATTCCTTAACTTTTTTCTGCTCCTTTTGGGCAAGAACTGCTGACAGCCCTGATTTAGAGGCAAACTTTGTGTATTATTCTACAGCACCTCACCCAATGGAGGGGAGAGAGAAGCCCAAAGCCACAGCCATACCAAATAATCATCTGGACGAATCCCAAAGAGCTCTCGGAAGTAGCGGAATGCCACGGGAGCATAGGTCTTGAACCTGAAGTCAGCGTAGTGGTGAGCTGGGGTGAGATTGCTTCCTTCACTGCACAGAACAGACATGAAGTGAGCAGAGCCTCTCTGCTACTGGCCATCAGATAAATACAGTCACATTTCAGATGAGTTGAGTCTTGCAAAAAGGCATTTTGGGAACACCAAGAAATAACTTCCTCTTCCGTGGCAGCACAGCAGGGCTCTAAGTGAGCCACAAAACCTCTTTCCAGAGAGGGCCAGAGCAACCACCTGCCAAATAGAAATATCTACAAGGAGCTTTAATGAGCTTTGTTTATTCACAGAGTTAGAGAGCTCCCAGAAGGAATTTCTTCCATCTCAAACATGGTATAATTTCATGGAACAAATTCTAGATGGACAGGTAGAAAGAAAAGCATCTAGCAGGTGACCAAACCCACACATCCTGCACTGCACTGCAAGCCAGCCCTCTGCAGCACCTAACCCTTCCCACTAAGCTATCTGCATGGAATTGCTGCATACTTAAAACATGCAGAGCATCCAGCTCTGACCTAGAGACAGGTGGAAGCTCTGTTTTGTTTCCCCTTTACCTTGGGAAAAAAATGCTCTCCACCACGTAGAAGTCCTGCATCAGGACATCTCTCTCTGGCTTGGAGCTCAGATTGCCAACAGTATATCCAATTCCCAGCTGGATGGCTCCCTTCAGAGTAGATGAAGTGGTCTGGCAGAAAGAAAAGAGCAGTCAGTGAGCACTGCACAGCAGATCATCACAGTAACATCACCTGTGCTACAATACAGGCTGTGACATCTATGGGGTCACCTCAGGCACTAGGCACAGCTGAACAACTCCAACCAGCTGCTTAAGGGGTGGATGAAGGTTTCCAGGATGAAGGCTTTGCAAGATTATGCAGTACAAGGGTACTGCATAACATCTAAATCAGCTTGGTTGCTATTGGACACCCATAGCTGCCACTCCTCACCCCAAAAAACCAAACCTTTTTGTAGGTGGTTTCTCCAGAAGCATCAACACTTCGATGACCAATCTTCTTTCCTTGGCTTGGCTGTCCTGGTAGTGATGGTCCCTGCAATGAAGGAGCATGGTTAGAGCCACAGGAGCTGACCTGGCTGGAGCCAGAACAGGAGCTTGGCCAACAAGAACAAGCACAGCAGCAGACTTGATGATCTTTAGAGATCTTTTTCAACCTTAATGATTCCATGATCACAGCTGGAAAGGACTAAGGATTGCTTTCTACCACAGGAGAAAGATCTGCAGTGTGCAGAGGGGTACCTGGCACTGCAAACTTCATCTAGGGCTGTGTGGGTTACAGAACCTCCCCTCACCACCACCCAACCACTCCCTCTGACATCCTCAGCACTAACTGGGCAGAGCCCCCAGCAAAGATGAGGGTTCAGGAGTGATCCATTTGCTTCCCAGCTGTCAAGACCCCCCTGGTGCTTGGCTGCGGTTTCTCTTTGCATTAAGCCACTGAGGTGTTAAAGCAGACAGCCAGAAGAGGTTGTTCTGAACAGTGCTTCACTGGGGAGATGAGACAGGTAACAGGGACAGCACAGTGCCACTCCTGCCTTTCCCTGCAGAGAATCCATCTGAGCAGGACATCATTTGTTCACCATTCAAACCCGAAGCCCACACAAAATGAGCTGCAGGAGCCCTTCCTGACACTTTGGAGAGCCGTTACAGAAACACTGCAGGGTTGTTCCCAGTTCAAGAGGCACAGGGATCTGCTGAGAGTGTCCAACAGAGAGCTTTGAGGTTGACTGGGGCACTGGGACATCTGTGTTGAGAAGAAAGACTGAAAGCCCTGGGGCTGATTAGCCTGGAGAAGGCTGAGAGGGGATCTGATCAATGTCTAAATATCTGAGGGGTGGGTGTCAGGATGCAGGTGCCAGGCTCTTTTCAGTGGTGCCCTGTGACAGGACAATGAACAATGGGTACAAGCTGGAGCCCAGGAGGTTCCACCTCAACATGAGGAGAAACTTCTTTGGTGTGAGGGTGCTGGAGCCCTGGACCAGGCTGCCCGGAGAAGTCATGGAGTCTCCTCTGGAGACTTTCAAGATCCACCTGGATGTGTTCCTGTGTTAGCTGTCCTGGGCGATCCTGCTCTAGAAGTAGGGTTGGACTCCATGATCTCTGGAGGTCTCTTCCAACCCTTACCATTCTGTGATTCTGTGATCAGGATTTCAGAATGAGAACAAAGCTGCTCCTACCCCATCCTCCTCCCCTTCTACCTCCAAGTCTGCCTGGGCCTTTATTTGCTCATCAGGAGGCCGTAGATTGTGGCTGCATCCTTTCATAATCATAGAATCCTACAATTGTTTCAGATGGAAAAGCCCTCCCAGATCACCCAGTCCAACCATTAGCCCAACCCCACCATGGCCACTAAACCATGGTCCCAAGTGCCACAGCCACACGATCCTGGAATACCTCCAGGGATGGGGACTCCACCACCTCTCTGGGCAGCCTCTTCCAACCCCTGACCACTCTGGCAGCAAAGAAACTTTTCATAATCTCCAACCTAACCCTGCCTGGCACAATTTCAGGCCATTTCCTCTCCTTCTATCACCTGATCCTATGGAGCAGAGCCCAACCCCCACCTCCCTGCAGCCTCCTCTCAGGGAGCTGTAGAGAGCAATGAGGTCTCCCTCAGCCTCCTCTTCTCCACACCAAACACCCCCAGCTCCCTCAGCTGCTCCTTCCCAGCCCTGTTCTCCAGACCCTTTCCCAGCTTTGTTGCCCTTCTCTGGATCTGCTCCAGCCCTCAATGTCCTTCTTGGAGTGAGAGGCCCAAAACTGAACCCAGGATCCAAGGTGTGGCCTTACCAGTGCCCAGCATAGAGCCATGATCACTGCCCTACTCCTGCTGCCCACACCATTGCTGATCCAGGCCAGGCTGCTGGTGGCCTTCTTGGCCACCTGGGCACTGCTGGCTGATCTTCAGCTGCTGTCACCCAGCACCCTCAGGTCCTTTTCTGCTGGGCAGTTTCCAGGCACTCTGTCCCCAGCCTGTAGGCTTCATGGGGTGGTTGTGTCTCAAGGGCCAGACCCAGTACTTGGCCTTGAACTTCATACCACTGACCTCAGCCCATGGACCCAGAGCCTCCCCACCTCTGAGCAAATCAACACTCCCACCAGGGCCATCACATTTTGCCAAGCTCAGTACAGTTCCTTTTCCCACCCCAGGCACAGGATTCTCCTTTCATTGCCATGAGGTGACCCTTTCCCTGCTTCCCCATTCTCCCACCACCCCAGCAGGCTGTAGAGGCCAGCAGACAGCTGGAACTGCTGGTGAGCCACCAGCAGTATCTAGAGGTTGGCTACTTTAAAGAACAGCCAGGCCTTGGGTGTTCCTTCAGGCGCATGCAGAGACCAAGGTCACTTCCCAAGGCACAGTGTGGTCCCTCCCCTCTCAAGGGCCTCACAGACCCAATCTCAGAGCTGATGTCTGCAACAGACAAGATCCAGTTCTGCTCAGCCTACAGAAGCTCTTTGTGGTTTAGCTTTTATTCAAGAGCTTGCAACTATTTCTGCTCCAATCACTTGTATTCCTGGTACTAAGGAGTAGATCTCCCTCAGAGATCTCATTTCCTTCTCTGTTTTAAATATTTAGCAGAGCCAGACTTGGTTCCCAGCACTCCTTCTCCAAGCAGTTGTCATCAGCATACAACTCACAGATCATACAATGGTTTGGGTTGGAAGGGACACCCAAAGGTCATCCAGTCCAAACCCCTGCAGTCAGCAGGGACATCCTCCACTAGGATCAGGTTGCCCAGAGTCCTGTCCAGCCTCACCTTGAATGTCTCCATGGATGGGGCCTCAAGCACCTCCCTGGGCAACCTGTTCCAGTGTTCCAGCAGCTTCATGGTGCAGAACTTGTTCCTAACATCCAATCTAAATTTGCTGTGCTCTAGTTTGAAGCCAATGTGCCTGGTCCTGTCCTTCCAGGCATTTGGGAACAGTCCCTCTGCAGCCTTCTTGTAGCCCCTTTAGGTACTGGAAGGCTACTATTAGGTCTCCCTGGAGCCTTCTCTTCTCCAGGCTGAACACCTCCAGCTTCCTCAGCCTGTCCTTGTAGCTGAGGTGCTCCAACCCTATGATCATTTTCATGGCCTCCTCTGGACCCTCTTCATCAGCTCCATGTCCTTCCTATATTGAGGGCTCCAGACCGGAACACAACACTGTAGATGAGGTCTCAGCACAGCAAAGTGGCAGAATCACCTCTCTGATCTGCTGGCCAGGCTGCTTTGGATGCAGCCCAGGATCATCCCACCAACAAGGTAAATCCTGTTCCAGGTCCTGCCTCATGACATCATCCTCCTCTCAAAGCAGTTAACAGACACAGGTAGTGGGTAAGAGACAGACTGACACAGTATGAAACCAAAGTCTCTTAGCCCTTCTCTTGCTCTTCCTGTGACTGTCTCCAGGGCAAGAACACACAGGACTATTTGTGCACTAAATGAAGCAAGCAACTTCCACAGGAGCTGAGCTTCCTACTCTGCATATTTTTTTTTGGGGGGGGGGGGGGAGGGGGAGGGCAAGGAGGTGTCAGGTGTCACATTCCTGACAACTTTCCAGGATGATTTTGCTCTTCATATTGTGGCAGTTTAGGCTGGGTGCCCCCTGCCACTGCTACGTGAGATACACCTCTGGTGTCCCAGGTGCCCACCCAATAGGGGTGGACACAGGAAACGGCGTATTTCTACCCATAAATCCTGTGCCCTATAAAGCCATCTGCAAAGTTATGTTCTTTCTCTTTCTTCCCTCTCTGCCCCCGTGGGAGATGCTCTCTCTTATCGGGTAACGGTGGGGGAGTATCTCAGGCCCCTTAGGCCTGACTAAGCCTAATGCCAGGAGGAGAATGGAGGGGGGGCAGTCTCAGACCTGGCCAGCCTGAGACTTGCCTAGCAGTGGGAGGGGGGAAGAAAGAGCCCTGAGGGTTTGGGTATACCCTCAGGTAGGAGGAGGGAAGGATTGGAAGCTTCTGGGAATTGTGTAAGGGACTCTGTATGCTTTAGGATGTTCTTTGCCACTATGCTTTGTAGTTTTCTGTAGTTTCACCAATCGCTTTTTCCATTTAAACTTTCCATCGCTCTCCAATCCGTTTGTGTGTGTCATTCTTTTGTCCCTTTCGGGGCAAGAGATGTTCTGGCTGGCCACAAATATTCATCATCCCAGGGGAGCAGTGCAAAGGGCTGTGTCAGAAAAGGAGATCAAACAAATCATTTGAACATGATGCCCTAAACCAAGAGTGTGGGCTTCAGGCACAGATCCTCCTACTGGATTCCCTGCTGCCAGCCTGCCCAGGTTGTAGAGTCTCATTCTCTGGAAACTTCTGAATCCTGCCTGGATGCATTCCTGTGCAGACTACCCTGGGATCCTGCTCTTGCAGGTGGTTGGACTGGATGATCTCTGGAGGTCCCTTCCAACCTCTAACATTCTACAATTCTATGATTTACACTTCTCACCTCAGTGATGGCTGCCTTCTTCAGTGCCAGACCTGAGGAGAGAAGGGAAGAGATCAGTCAAAATAGGACTATCAGAAAAAAAACCCAAACCAACCAAAAACCAACCAGAAGAACCCAACCAACCAACAAAAACCCCAAACGAAACAATGAGAACACAGCCTCAGGCTTTGCTCCTTTGAGCAAGCTGGGAAGCCTCAGAAGCAGCTGGGTTTGCTCAGTTCTGTTTCACTGGTGCAGGAGTCTGAAGTTACAGAGGTCACTCAAAAACCTGCATGTTCAGAAGCACAAAGATGCACAATTTTTTCCTAGAGATTTCGGTGGAGAGTGTTCTTGTGAATCCCTGCTGCTGGATTAGGTCCACATTACACTGAAGAGTCTGCTACACACAGGAGCCCAGAGAGACACTTAGGAACCTGCTTTCTGTCCACTCAGAAGGCACCTGAAAAACTCTATTAATAATTCAATCTATTTATAGAACCCAATGTCCAAATATATCACCAAAATGAATGCATCTTTCACCCCTACCTCTGCCTGTGCCACCACTACACCAGTGAGAACAGTGAGAAACGAGGACTTTGCCTGAAGCTTTTAGATCTAAGATCAGAGCTGGAAATGTGGGCCCAAAGCCTCTCATGTGAGGCCATCCTCCTGCCTCCTAGCAGGAGCTCAGGTCTGCAAGGAGCTCCTTATTATTAGGCATCAGTGAGAACAGGCTCCTGCTCCTCTGCTGCCAGCCCCATGAGGAGTTTGCTGACCTGCCGAGAGCCTCACCTGTGGGACCACAAGCTCCTGTCCATCTGACTTCCAAAAGCCACCATGAACAAGGCCCAAAAGCTAAGAAGAGCTCTCCAAGCCCATTTCAGCAGCACAAGGCAGCTGCCCAGCCTCCCCCCCCCCCCTCTGCATGCAGAGCCCAGCGGCTAGGAGGGCAGTCTGCTTGCAAAGAGCACAAATCTAAGGGATGGATTTAAGGCCACATGGTTCCAGGCACGAGTCTGCTGCTCCCTGCTCCCCACTGAGGAATTTCTACAGGCACAGAAAGGCTTTTCCAAGCCCTCAACTTTGCCCCACCTGAGGGCAGTGTGCGGGTTACACAACCAGCTGCTGGTGTGCATGTCTGACTCAGGGGTATCTCTGTTCAGGCTGGGCAGGCAGCCCCTCTCTCCAGGGGAAGTGGGAAGTATCCAGCCCTCCTAGTTGGAGAGTAGGAAAAGTCCCAGAGGATACAGCCCAACATGCTGCTGCTTCAGCATCTTCCCCCATTTGGCCAAGAAGGACCTGTGCTGGTTTAGTTGGGCAACTGCTCAACATTCCCTGGCACAAGCAGTGATGCTTCAGGGCTTGTTTCAAAGCTAGTCTGAGAAGGAACTTGGGCATAACAGGGCCATGATGTCCTGCAGATGACAACAGCACCAGGGGAGCGTGTGATTTAGTTAGATTTCAGCAAATATTTCAGATGCTGCCAGGCAAAAACCCAATAAATCCAACCAAAAACCTCCTTGGTGCTGACAGGGGAGAGGAAATTGCTCCTGATCAGGGGTGCTGAGGTTCTCTCACCATCCTGGGCTCCACAACTGGGATGCCCTGGTGCAAAACAGGTATTTGTCAATGTGGCATTTAGAAGTGTCTGCAGTGCAGCCCCTAGCCCAACAGCCTGGCATCTGCTAAGTCAGAGCAGCGGGGGAGGATCCACTTCTTCCTGCTGTGCTCTGAATTGCACTGCCAAAGGTTTGCACAGGGCTGCAGCAAAGGTGGGAAAGGCTGCTCCCTCCATGCAAGCTGCATCACACAATCCTATCTCAAATAGGACAGGAGGTGAGCAGAGCAGGATGCCCAGCAGTACAGTGCAGCTCCCTCCATCACCTACCTGCGCTGCAGATCCCTTGGCTGTGACCTACACAGGGCAGGCACCGCATTGCATGGGCAACGTGCAACCCTGTCAGCACCTCAGCTCTTTGGGGTTGCATCAGCACATCTCAGAGGACCACCCCCAGCTCAAACTTCACATCAATTTTTGAGCTGAAATTAGTTCTTGGGCTCCAGACAAAACAATTGGATGACAACTCAACACAAAGACCTACAACTGCCAAGGCAGCAGGAGACCTGCAGCAGCAACTCCAGACCACAGAGGAACCCAAAGGGGCTGCCCCATGCTGGAAATGCCTGGAAGCCAGCACAGCCAAGAGGGCCCTGTGCTGGCCCTGCCATGGCTGTGGCTGCTCTCCCACTGCACTAATCTCTTCTCTGCACTTTGTCACCACTCCAGAGCAGGAGATTATCTTTAATTTTGTGATAATTACCACAAGCTGCTTTCATTCCTGGCTGTTAAGTGTCTGCTGCTGGACATGTACTAAACCTGGGAGCAGTGCCACCCGTGCCAGGGGAAGGCAGCAGGGGCAGAGAACTGTGCACCTCCAGGAGAAAATGATGCTTCAGGTGGACAAGAGCATCATGAGCAAAACCTCCCTCTCTGTCTCCCAAACAACCAAGAAACGGGCTTTACAAAATCAACTTGCCTAAAATCTTCCACCGGGTGCACAGATGGCCTTGCAAGAACCAATTCAGCTCCAGCTCCAGGGCTTGCAGAACCATGAGGGCCTGCACTGGGGTTTGTGAGCAACAGGAGCTCTGCTGTGAGAAGCTCCAGCACTTACCAAACTAACTGAAATGATTCTGATCTGATTTGGTGTAGTTTAGTGAGGCTGTACTGAGGAACATGGATGGCTTGGTGAGGGGAGCCCCGGGCTGAGGCCCCAGCTTCCAGGCCTGCCTCCAGCTCCTGCCTGCCTTTTGCAGTGCGGTTCATGTACGCCTGACCTGCTGCCTTTAGATCCTCTTCTCATCTACACACAGCTTTGAGTCAACCCTACCCCAATGCTTGAGCTTCTTCAGAGAGAATGAATGTTTTGGTTGCAGCATTCATCAGTTCTCATCTCTTGTTTAACACTGACTGCCCTGGGATCCTGCTCTGGCACGGGGTGGACTCGATGATCTCTGGAAGTCCCTTCCAACCTCTAATGTTCCATGCTTCTGTGATCTATTTATTTCATATGCCCCTCTGCACAGCTTGTCCAGCCCCACCATGATGCTGACACCACACAGGACAGGGATGAATTTACTCCTGCAAACCCTCTGCACATTCAATGTCCAACACAGGAAAGGGCTCCTGAGTTTCAGCTCCACCATGCCAGAGGAGCACAAATGCAAGATGAGATAAACCCATTTGGGGCAATAAATTGGTGTTCAGACCTTCGTATGCTCCTCATACCCCCATTTACATGTGCTTGATCACTCACCCCCAGTAAGCAAAGCACAGTACAGGCTGGCAGGAGGGCTTCTGCTCAAAGGAAACCCTCATCGTTACCAAGCTCATCAGCCAGCCACACTGGTACATCTGAACCCAGCGCAGGGTTGGGATCAGAGCAGCTCCCTCAGTTCCTCTCCCTCTAGATGCTGACATTAGGGAAATGCAAGTGATGTCAGAAGTTAATAAGTTTAAACACAACCAACCAACCAAAAACAAATCATCAAATCTTTGGGTTTAAAAGCAAACTTCATGAAAAACTGGCAGTGCTGTTCTTGCTGTCCGTAATTTAACCAACAGGTTTCATTTCTGTGCAGAGAATAAATTTTAAGGACCTAATCCTAGCCCCTAAACCATCACAAGAAGTCTTGTAAGACAAACACAAAGAGAGCTATTTATAAATGGTTAAGTATTTGATGCTTTATGAGGCTCCACAGAAGTCAAAGCAAATTTGAATAGCTGCTCTGTTTACCTGGACTCCTTTCTCTAGCCAGAGGTGGGGCTGCATCTTTAATAAAAGCTTCACTTCAGTGAAGTGTTTAGGAGGAGATTCACAACGTGACTGCAACTAAAAGTACAGCAGAATATAAACACCACACAGCTGGAGGCTGCACCCAGACAACCCCTGTGAAGCTGCAACTTGCTGGAGACTTGCAGTTTGCCACTCGCTCTCCGTCAGGGCAGTAGCAATCACAACCAAGCCTGGCTTTCCAAGCACCATTCTCCATGGGTGCTGGGCCAGCAGTTTACATCTGTTGTTGTTACTGGGGTTTTTTTCCTGCGTTTTTAAGCTGCTCAGCTGACAGCAGCCTTTGCAAACCTGGCTTTTAACAGCAGCCCAGCATGAAATTCTGACAAGTCACTCACGCACCAAAGGACGCCTGGATCTGATTTTGCACTTATTTGATTGAGAACAAGACAACACCACACACCTGAGTGACCCATTTAGACGGTAAGATTGCAATCAGGATGCTGTGATTCATTGTTTGGTCAGGCTGCTCCAAGTGCAGCCCTGTCTGCTCAATGCACTGCCTGCAAAAGCATCCAGAATTCAAGGCTGTAGACATGCAGCAGATGTGCTGCAGTCAAAATACAGAGAGAAAGGCTGGAAACGAAACACATCCATCCAAAGAGCGAGCTGCTATTTCCCACAAGGGAGCAGTGAGAAAAAGAAATTAAAGTAAGGGGAATAAGGGAATGCAACTCAGAGAAGATGCAGCAAATGGATCTTGGCTGAGCAGTGGCATCTAAACCAGCACAGGCAGCTGGCTGGGGCTTCCCGAGAAGCTGGCACGAGCGTCAGGCCCCATCAAAAGGGAAAGACAGAAGGCAAGCTCTGAGTTTCTTCTTGCACTTGAAATGTTCAGTTTCGGCTCCCAGCAAGCAGCACACAGCATCAGGCAGCCCAGGGCAGTCATCAGAGAGGAGGAGGCAACGTGGAGCAGACCTGGACTCTCAGAAGCCTCCTGGAGAAGGGAGCTATTTATGGCCTGCCCTTGCCAGGCATCCAGGCTGACCTACTTCTGATCACCAAACACATTTTCTTCCCATAAACCAACACAATTTGATCAGGCAAAAAGTGTGGACTTTTTTTCTCCCCTTATCTGCAGATTCTCTCAGCAGAGAGAGATGCAGCCAACAGCTCTGTACCCTGGGCACAGACAGGCTCCTGCCACTGGAGAGCTTGGAGAAATAATAAAGGAATAAAGCAGCCTCAGAAGAATTCTGCTTGCCACACAGAATCTACATATAGCTTTGATCCCCAGAGGTATCCATTTTTCCCCTGAGCACTTGCTGACTGACCTATTTTTGGGGTCATCTACACAGAAGTGGTGCTAGCTGAACACAGCCTCTCTCTCCATGGGCTGGCCCCATCCAGCCTGGTGCTCAGGCAACACTTGCTCCATCCACACGGGTGAGCAGAGCCAGGGGCACCCACAGTGCACCCACAGCTCTATGCTCCTCAGGACAGTTTAGTCACCAGCAGTTATTTGCAGACAGACAGGCAGACAGACATGCTGTCAGTAGCAGGCACCATTCAGGACTAGCAGGGGCAGAGGGCAGTAATCCCTACCTAATCCCACCTCAGCCACCCTGCTCTGCTCCGTGTGTCTTGCTCGCACTTGCCGCCCACACCAGCTCCATGCTGCTTGGAGCAGGCAGGGACCACCACCTCCTCCTTTGCAAATGGCATCTGCCCTGCACAACCACAGTCTGCACCAGCTCAGTGTGCTGCACTTTTCCCATGCCCTTTTTTGTTTATTGAGCATCATTGCCAGGGAAGGGAACTGCACAGATTGTACAAATGAAGGGCTTCGTGCACCAGCTGAGCAGGGCAGGGCCTCGGGACACTGCTGAGGCACTGCCTATCCCCTGCTCTCCCGCCCAAGCACTCAGAATGCCGGAATGCTCTGGGTTAGAAGGGACCTCCAAAAGTCCGCCCAGAGTCCTGTCCAGCCTCACCTTGAATATCTCCAAGGATGGGGCCTCAAGCACCTCCCTGGGCAACCTGTTCCAGTGTTCCAGCAGCGTCATGGTGCAGAACTTGTTCCTAACACCCAACCTAAATCTGCTCTGCCCTAGATTGAAGCCAGTGCCCCTAATCATGTCACTGCAGGTTTTTGCAAACAGTCCCTCTGCATCCTTCTTGTAGCCCCCCTCAGGTACTGGAAGGCTGCTATTAGGTCTTCCTGGAGCCTTCTCTTCCCCAGGCTGAACACCTCCAGCTCCCTCAGCCTGTCCTCATAGCAGAGGTGCTCCAACTCCCTGATCATTTTTGTGGCCTTCCTCTGGACCCACTCCATCAAGTCCATGTCCTTCTTGTGCTGAGGGCTCCAGACCTGGATACAATACGCCAGGTGAGGTCTGACCAGAGCAGTTTCCATCTCTGAGCTCTTCAAATGATCAGAGAGGGGTGGCTGGCAGAAAGTCCCCCAGCCTGCTCTGCCATAGCCACCCCTCCAGGTCTCTTCTTGAGCTTTGAGCCCAGAGCAGCTCTTGCTGATCTCCAGGGATGCAGCCATGTAAGCCAAGGCTGCCCAAAGCAAAGCACCCAGCTCATGCAGCATCACCACTGCAAGGGCCTGCCACAAAGGGATGATTCTGCAGTAAAGGCACCTAGCAGCACTATTTTATTGTGCTTTTTATGCAAAAAAAACCTCTTTTCTGCCTCAGAAATAAATCTGTTTATCCCAGCTCAGGAGGCAGGGCAGAAGCTGAAGCTGCAGGCAGAGAGTTAACACATTCCTCCCTCAGCTGCAGGTGCAGGATGAATCCTGGGTGCAGTCACAGTGCTGAGGATGCACCAGGCTAAAACGTTTCCTTGACAACTCACCAGAATAGCCTTAAAGCACAGAAGCTAAATTACAGCGAGGAACAACCAGGACAAGGCCAGAGAAATGAAATTCAAAAAGAGCTGATTTGTTTGGGATCAGCTGTGTGGAGAAAGGAGGACAATTTTGCAGTGCCAGGCCCACACCGTGTGACACAGCCAGCAAAAACCCAAACGCAACAAACCCTCATCGGGAGCAGCACACAATGGCTGACAGCCAGCAGTGGAACAGGCTGCAGCCGCTGGGCTCCACACTCAGCTCTGTAATTATGCAATCCAGGGGGGATGGTTCAGAGGAACATCTGCTCCATGGGAAAGGTGCAGCCTTATCTGAATGCAGCCTTCCTGCTCCCTTCCATACTGCCAGCCACGGAAGCTCTGTGGAGTGGAACACAGGCACAGCTGCACTCCGATCGGCTGAGGCAGAGCGGAGAAGCTCCCAAGGTCAGGCACCTGGGCAGCACTGCCAGGGACACCAGCCTCACCCCAGCCTCTGGCTTTTGTCTTTATTACAACCTTCGAGTCCAAGTCTTCCTAGCAGAATTCACAGCAAAGCTTGGTGAGAATTAATGAGGCAGGAGGCACAACCTCGCCAGGACACTTCCAGCTGCATCACCTGTGACGACATCCAGGCACAGTGGCACCACCTAAAAGCCACGATGCCAATTTAGAGTGAGCCATAAAAGGCTGAAGGACTTTGAAGTGCCATTCCTCACAATCGTCCATAAAAGCCAGAGTAACATCCAGTGGCCCCTTTGCCTTTGCTCAGGGGTAAGCTTCACATCCCAGCCCATTAACACCACTCTGGACCATCTCCTGCCTGCTGGGCAAGCTGTAGCTCAGCAGCAAGAAGACAGAAAACCTCCTGTTGCCTTTCTAGTAGAGCTGCAGAACACAGTGCATGACCCTAGGCAGCCCTTGGGACTCTTCTGTGTGTTCAGGTGGAGTTTTCAGCTGCCACAAAGTCCCAGAGAGCTGTTTCCCAACCCCAAGTCAAAAGAGCACAGAGCAGTTTTGCAATGACTTAGTTCAGAGATCACTTCCCTCCTTGGTTTTCTGAGCATCGTTACCTCCCTGCCTGGAAGCAGGGTTCAGCACTTCTAATGGCTGCAGTGTCCTACATCTGTGCAGGGAAAGATGCTCAGCTGCATCCTCCATTATGCTGTTCTGCAAGTACTAATGCAGAGCAGCAGGAGCTGGCTAATCTGAGCTTGCATGCAGCTTGCTGGGGCCACAAGAGTTGTTTTGCCCCAAACACACAAGGTTTGCAGTGTGGCAGAGCTCAGTACTTCAGCTGCACAAGGCTTAACATCAGACCTCAGCACCCCCTGACCAGGTAGGAATTAATGCTGCTGGAGGCTCTCCTCCACCACCTGAACTTCACAAGCTCTCTTTGCTGCCTCTGAAAGGGCACAGGACAAGGAACTGGGGTCTGGAAAAAGGGCAACTTCACTGTAGCCAATCCCAAAAACTTCTCAAGCTGATGAACAGCACAGGATATTGCTACTGAGAGGGCAGAACCCCTCTCACCAGAGAGCCTTGGTTCCCTTTACAATGTTGCTTCTCTGGCCACCCTTCTAAAGGATCTCAGCCTGTCCTCGGAGAGCAGAGGCAATGCGAAGGAATCATCCGAGCTGCTTGTAGGAGCAGCACAGCAGATACCAAGAGCACAGGATCACAAACTGTATGAGGCAGTGACAGACTAACTCCCCTGTTTCAGCCCCTTCCACAGAGGGTTCTGCAGCTAAAGCTCTAACCCAGAAAGGGTGGATCAGGTTGTTAACAGCTTCCACATCTTAGAGGCTTCCTATAGCTGTTGCTTGACAGAGCTTATTCTCCTTGCTCCATCAGCAATTATTCTCAGACTAGATCATACTAAAACAGAAGAATGCAGCTCAACAAAGATATCCACAGCCCCAGACTCTCCACTTTCTGCCCCTCTAAACCACGTTGAAGTGCAGTTACCACAGTCACAGCAGCTAAAGAAATGAACCTGAAGTTTCACAATAACCACCAACCACAACATGGTTTAGGGGTGAACTTCATAGAGTAGGGTTAATGGTTGGACTTGATGATCCCAAGGGTCTTTTCCAACCTGAATAATTCTGTGATCAGGACATGCAGAGGTTACAACAGCTTTCAAACTGTGGCAGCTCAGCATCCCAACCAGCAGCAGCCTCCAAAAGGCAAACTGCCTGCAGGCCACCCTTCCCAAGCCACCCTCAAGCACCACCTGCACCTTAATGAGAGAGGTATTTCCTGATTTACTCCATAGCCAAAGCTGCTCAGCTAAATCCTCTAAGATTTAATTCTGCTCCTGCTAATGTCATTTGACAGAGATTTTCCAAGGGTGCTCAGGCCCCCAAGGCTCGAGGGGGATTTCAGAGCTGGGTTGTATACACCACGCATCACCGGACAGAGTCCTCCTGCTGGGCTGCTCCATCCTTCATGAACATTCCCAGCTGGCCACCAGTGCTGCTGACAGCACTGCAACATGCACACACAAAGGGCTGTGGAGGTTTGTATTGCATGCTTGTATTGAGGACAAGATCTGGTGGGAGAGGAGGTGAGGGACACCTGTAAGTTCTACCTGATTCAAAACCAGATGTCAAGGCAAGATCAGGCTGAATTTCTGGAGCTGTTTTTAGAGCACAGCTTCATGAGGTAGCTCTCAAATCACAGAATGGTCTGGGTTGGAAGGGACCTCCAAAGCTCATCCAGCCCAAACCCCCCTGCAGTCAGCAGGGACATCCTCCACTAGATCAGGCTGCCTAACACCCTGTTGAGCCTCATCCTGAATATCTCCAGGGATGGGGCCTCAACCACCTCCCTGGGCAACCTGTTCAGCGTTTCACTACTCTCATGGTGCAGAACTTGGTCCATACACAAGGGAAGACACACCGGGTTGACACGGGAAGTCTCACAGCTTAAACTCTACATTTCCTGGTTCCCAGTCAAGTAATCTCCTTCCAGGCCAGATGGCTCAAGCCTATGGCTCAAGCCTACCAGGCAGTGGGGCTGCTCCAGTCTCACCAGTGAGGCCAGGGAGAGTTTAACGGGCAAGCTATTGTCACAAAACATAGCAACATGGAAGTTAGGCTCAGAGCAGTCAGGTGCCAACAGCCTCCCATGGGAAGGGAAAAAAGCAAGTCTAATGGAGCAGAACCATCCTGAAGATGCTGCAGAGCCATTTGAGGACAGACCTGACCAAGCTCTCAAGTTCTGGATGGGGCAATACTTCTTGGCTTTCTCCTCACCAAAATGGGTGCCTCAATTCTGCCAGAACTTAAAGGCCAGGTACAAGGCAAAGGATGGTTTGACACCATTACCTTGACAAGTCAAATAAGCAAAAGCAGAAACTCTAATATAAACCAGTAAGCAGCAGGCAGCATTTGCCACTTCTGCCTGCACTACAGAGCCTTCTCCCTTCAGATGAGCAGCTGCCTTTCAGGCACACCTTGTCTCTCCCTCCCACAGGCCTTCTACACAATTCTTCACCCCACCTCACCCTTACAGGGTGTTTTTCACCCCACCACACAGAGCGAAACTTGCATTTAAATTGCCTTTCTTCAGCTTTCGTAAAAACCTCACCTCCTTCCTCCAGGCTGTACTTTGTTTTTCACGCTGGTCACTTCCAGCCTTCTGCTGCTTACAGTTTTCCATTTAGGAAAAAAAAATCCAAAATAAGAGCACTCTTTGTGTTTTAAAAGCTGGGAGTTAGGAAGCCAGAGCATCTCTCTTAGGTCAGCTACAAACCTTCAATCTCAGCACCTCATGGAAGCTGTTGCATTGCCATCCTACCAATGCCAAACCACAGCCTGCATGCTGCTGGAGTCCTGAGCCCATTACTATTATTTCACCTCAGGAGGGTCCTCAGTTTACTAGCAGCCTGCAGTAGCCAGCTCTGCATCTGGGATCTGATGGGCAACCCCATTTCTTATACCAAAGTGAGACAGCCAAGGCAACTGCTGCCTAACTGCAGTGGAACTGTCTGGTCTGCCAAAGCACAAAGCCTTCTCCCTTCACTTTAAATGCAGAGCCAGCCATGATCATCAGAATTGAGTCTCTCTGCAAAGGAGCTGCAGCAAAGATTGCAGTTACACAGGGGCTGGTCTGTGAAGAAGCCACAGAAGCAATTAGCAGTTTCAGGATGTTCAATCCTTCAGTTTCTCCTCTCCTTTAATCAGCACTTATGGCACTACCAGTCTAGAAGGCTCTTTCTCCAAAGTGTCCTAGATAGTCAATCCACCAACGACTCCTACTTAATGCCTGAATTAAAGCAAACACCCAGCCCTCCCTGACTGTGTCATCATTTCTCTTCCATCAAAATTACTTTAAGCCTGAAGTGATGCCAGTCTGAGAGGAAGTATCCTGGAATTAAAAACCCCAGCAGCGGGCACATCAACAGATACGCACCATCACAACACCTACGTCCCAGAAACACTACAATGACTTTTTAATGTAAGGATTGCAGGGGAAAAAAAGTAATAAATTAAGCACAGGCAACTGATTCGGCCCCTTTGCTCTGCTGAGACTTCACTTCCAATCCTGCCTCCAGTTCTGGTGTCCCCAGCAGAAGAAGGGCACAGAGCTGCTGGAGTGAGCCCAGAGGAGGCCACAAAGATGATCCAAGGGCTGGAGCATCTCTGCTGTGAGGACAGGCTGAGGGAGCTGGGGGTGTTCAGCTTGGAGAAGAGAAGACTCCAAGGGGACCTCAGAGCTACCTTCCAGCACCTGAAGGGATCCTACATGAAAGCTGCAGAGAGACTTTTCCTGAGGGTGTCTGAAGACAGGCCAAGGGGAATGGTTTGAAGCTGAGGCAGAGCAGGGTTAGAGTGGAGCTGAGGAAGAAGTTCTTCAGTACAAGGGTGGTGAGACTCTGGAACAGGCTGCCCAGGGAGGCTGTGGATGCCTCCTCCTTGGGGGTGTTCAAGGCCAGGTTGGAGGAGGCCTTGAGCAGCTGAGTCTAGCTGAGAGGTGTCCCTGCCCATGGCAGGAGGTTGGAGGAGATGAGCTCTGAGGTCCCTTCCAACCTGAGCCATTCTAGGGTTCTGTGAATTGTTAGCTTGCCAGATTTCAGTTCTGATCACTGAGCAACCCATGCTCACTAACCCCACCCCAGGTGCTATTCAAACCCACAAGTAACCAGCACCTGCGAGGCCAAACCAAAACCAGCTTTGGATTCACCTAGGCAGGGGTGTCACCCACATCAGCTTGGGGTGACAAGTGCAGCGCCAAGGCAGCACAATTTGCTGCTGTCTTTGTTCCAGCTTTGAAGTCAGGGACTGTTTTATACCTCTCTGGTCTGCATTTCTGCTAGCAAACCCTGTGCAGGTTTGTCCACTGCCCCTATCAACACATAGCTAGGCAGGTGGTGAGAAGAGCACTGAGCACATGCAGGGAGCAGAGCTGTCATTTACAGATGACACCCATTTGAAAGTGGCATTTGAAGAGAAGTGGTTGCAGGTATTGCCTCTGCCCTCTCAGCAGTCTGTAGGACTTCTACTAGCATTAGCCCTTCCTTCTGGCACAGGGATGTGCAGGTTGCAGAGCTGATTGCACAGACAAGACACTGGGGAGAGACCCAAGCTCCACATCAGCGTCTCAATGGAGTGAGTGCATGGATGCCATCAGGCACACATTCAGGGAAGGAGCACTCAGCAAGATGACTTCAGCCAGCTGCCTCCCTTTGAAAAATGCAGCAATGGACAATTTTGCCTTGAAAAATCCACAGAATTTGGTCCCTTGAAAGTGCAGAGACAACAGCATGAAACCACTGCAGGAGCTTTGTCACCAGCTGCTGGATCCTGCTCATGCCAGGGAGTTCTGTAATACTTTGCTTGTGCTACTGCCAGGTCACAGAAAGCCATGGACATGGCAAGGGGCATTAAGACATGGAAAGATTTTCCCTGCCTTTTTAGAGCAGTTGGCAAAGTGCCATCACCTCTGCCTGCCCCACACACTAACTGGCACAGTAGGTGCCATCAGAGCTGCAAAGTCAGCATGAGCTTCAGCTCCCAACTCTATGCCTAGAAGAGAGCAGGAAGAAACCAAGCAAGGGGAGGCTCCAGTCAATTGCCTTCATTTTACTTTGTCAAATGTTTCCAGGCCTTCTACCAAGCCTGAATTTTTTTCTTCAGACCATCAGATCTTCGAGTCCTTGAGTAAAATCACTGGACATCAGGGATGACACGTAACAAAAGCTGAGCTGCTGGAAGTTCATGAATCATAGAACATCCTGAGTTGAAAGGATCCCATAAGGACCAACAAGCCCAACTCCCTGCTCTTCACAGGACTACCTAAAACTAAGCTTAAGATCACAGTATATCAGAGGTTGGAAGGGACCTCAAGAGATCATCAGGTCCAACCCCCCTGCCAAAGCAGGGTCAGTTAGGGTAGTCTGCACAGGAATGCATCCAGGTGGGTTTTGAAAGCCTCCAGAGAAGGAGACTCCACAACCTCTCTGGGCAGCCTGCTCCAGGCCTCCAGCACCCTCACTGGAAAGAAGTTTCTCCTCACATTGAGGTGAAATCTTCTATGTTCAAGTTTGCACCCACTGTTCCTCGTTCTATCACTGTGAACCACTGAAAAGAGCCTGGCCCCCTTGACACCCACCCCTCAGATATTTATACACATTGATCAGATCCCCTCTCAGTCTTCTCTTCTCCAGACTAAATAGCCCCAGGGATCTCAGTCTCTCTTCACAGGGGAGATGCTCAAGTCCCCTAGGCATCCTCGTGGCTCTCTGTTGCACTCTCTCCAGCAGGTCTCTGTCTCTCTTGAACTGGGGAGCCCAAAACTGGACTCAATATTGCAGGTGTGGTCTCAGCAGGGCAGAGCAGAGAGCCAGAAGAACTTCCCTAGACCTGCTGGACACCTTTCTTGATGCATCCCAGAATCCCATTGGCTCTCTTGGCCACAAGGGCACATTGTTGTCCCATGCAGAACTTGCTGTCCACCAGCACTCCAAGGTCTTTTTCTGTGGAGCTGCTCTCCAGCAGGGCAGCCTCTAACCTGTCCTGGTGCCTGTTGTTATTCCTCCCCAGATGCAGGACCTTGCACTTGTCCTTATTAAACTTCATGAGGTTTGCCTGCAGCCAGCTCTCAGCCTGTCCAGGTCATGTTGGATGGCAGCACAGCCTGAGGGGGGTCAGCCAACCCCCTCAGGTTTGGATCATCAGGAACTTGCTGAGGGTACTCTCAATGCCCTCAGCCACGTCGTTGATAAAGATATTGAACAAAACTCGACCCAGTACCCATCCCTGGGGAGCACCACTGGCCACAGGCCTCCAAGGTGACTCTGTACCACTGATGACAACCCTCTGACCTCTGTTGTGGAGCCAGTTTGCAATCCACCTCACTGACAGCCATCTATGCCACATCTCCTGAGCTGTTCTATGAGGATGTTATGGGAGACAGTATCAAAAGCTTTACTGAAGTCAAGGTAAATGACATCCACTGCTCTGCCCTCATCTACCCACTTGGTCATAACTTCATAGATTAGTTAGACAGGATCTCCCCTCAGTAAATCCATGTTGGCTACTCTTGATAACCTTCTTGTCTTCCATGTGGTTAGAGGTGGCCTCCAGGATGAGCTGCTTCATCATCTCTCTAGGGATGGAGGTGAGGCTGACTGGTCTTAAGACTAAAAACATCATCCAGATGCAACTTGAAGGCTGACAGACTTGGTGCTGTGGGGAGCCTGTTCCAGTGACCAACCAGGGAAGAACCTTTCCCTAAAGTCCAGTCTGAAATTACCCTGACACAGGTTCATTGCATTTCCCCATATCCTATTGCTGGTCAGCAGAGAGGAGTTCAGCACCTCCCTGTCCTCCTCCAGGAAGCTGTTAATGAGCTCCTGCCAGCTTTCTCTTCTCCAAGCTGAACCAACCAAGTGATCTCAGCTGCTTCTTGTCAGTCCTGCCCTCAAGGCCTTTCTCCACCTTGGTTGCCATCATATGAACACTCTATTTAATAGTTTGATGCCCTCCTATTGAAGCACCCAAACCTGCACACAGTGCCGAGGTGAGGCTCCACAGTGTAGAGTGGGACAAGCACTCCCACTTGGACCAGCTGTGCTGTTCTTGATGCCATCCCAAGACACAGCTGGGCCCTGTGGCTGCCAGGGGACATAGCTGACTCATATTCAACTTGCCCTCCACCTAAGCCCCCAGCTCTCTCTCCTCATGGCTGTTATCCAGCCTCTCCTCCCCAGTTTGATCCAGTAACGAAGCTGAGCCGGCCTCAAGAGCTGCACATCAGCCATGTCTCATCTCAGTTGCTCTAAGCCCCAGGACCTCACTGACTGTGGGCACAGCAAGTGAGCAGCACACACTGTTGTCTGCTTCTGCTGCTGACATGGGGCTGGACTGCTTCCAGGTACAGCAGCCTGCTGCCAGCCCTGCTCTGCTCTGCAGATGCACCTTGCACTGGGGAAAGATTTGACAAAATCTCTCAGAACCTGCCAATTACATCAAAACATTGCTCAAATGCTCCAAATACTTTGTGAATTGCATCAACACATCAACCAAAACTGCTCCCAGCACTCAAGTTGCTTAAAGTGGTGCCAAGTGGTCTTAATTACCTGAGCTTGGATGAAGAATGGAAAGCCACAGATAGCCCTTCTGAACCCAGCTCTAGTCACTGGAGGGCTGCAAAGACTGGCAGGAGAAAGATGTTTGTAGAGGTATTCACACAGTAACTGTGTGAATTGCTGTCACTGCATAGAACCACAGAATATATCTGGTTGGAAGACACCTCAAAGCCCATCCTGTCCAACCCTTGACCCAACACTGCAGGGTCAACACCAAACCATGTCCCTAAGCACCAGGGCCACAGCTGCTTGAACATCCCCAAGGATGCCCCCCAGCATTGCCCTGGGCAGCCTCTTCCAATATCTGAGAACCCTTCCAATGCAGAAATATGTCCTGAGATCCAGACTGAGCTTCCCCTGGTGCAGCTTGGAACCATTTCCTCTGCTCCTGTCCCTTGCCACCAAGGAGCAGAGGCTGCTCCCTCCTCACTCCAACATCCTTTCAGGGAGCTGTAGAGAGCAATGAGGTCTCCCCACAGCCTCCTCTTCTCCAGCCTGAACACCCCCAGCTCCCTCAGCCCCTCCTCTCAGCCCAGGGGCTCCAGGCCCTTCTCCAGCCCCTCAGTGTCCTTCTTGGAGTGAGGCCCAGAGCTGAACACAGCACTCAAGGTGTGGCCTCCCCAATGCTGAGCACAGGGACATGGTCACCTCCTGTCCCTGCTGCCCACCCTGTTTCTGATCCAAGCCAGGAGGCCATTGGCTTTCTTGCACTGCTGCTCAATTTCAACCGGAGAAAACCTGAGCACATACCCAAGTGCTCAGGAGGATGCTGTTACCTTGCCCTTTAAACAGATTCACTTCCACCCACAGAGCAGAAATTCCACCCTAAAAAATAACTGGTAACACCCTGAAGCCATTCATTGCATGCACAGAAACAGCCCTGCTCTGCTTTACAGATGGAGATATTTTTTCCCCCCCTGTTTTTTTTTTTAACCTGTAATAAACTAGTAGAGAAGCTGCCAAGATCATACAGCTGTCCAAAGGCAGAGAGCAGCAAAGGTTCTCCCACCTCACCCCTGCCCTGCGGGCACATGTGTCCGGAACTCTCCCATCCCACAGGAAGGGTAGGAGGGAGACCAGATCAGGATGGCCTACACTGCTCCTGCTTTAAACACCAGGTATCACTGCTCTTACTCTACCTCCCTCATTCCTCTTTGCCCCACGTGGGGCTGAGCAGGACACACTTTGCTCAGGTAGAGGGCATCCATTCTTGGCCAGGGAGGCAGAAAGTAAGTTTGTGCATCCCAGTGAACAGGCAGGAGACTGAGGCTGCAAACCACACTCTTTAGTGATGGGTATGGGTAGGTTTCATGTCAGTCCTCAACTCCATCAGCAGTCTCAGCAACCATCTCAGCCACTGGAGACCTGGACCGTGACTTCATCGTGGTGACTGAATATAAAGAGCAGCTGAGAACGTCAAGCTAGAAGGTGATCGAAGGTTTGCAGCAACACCACACTGCCGGTCAGCGAATGGAAGGACAAAACCAGGCTGACCAATCCTACTCTTGTGAACCATACCATGGCCAGCAGCATGGCCTGACACACAACACAATCATTTTGAAGGGCAGCACCATGATTCGTCCAGCCTTTGACTCACACCAAGGACAGGTTTCCAACATCCTCCCTGACAGAGGGCTGTGTGAGCTCCATTATCCCATCTCCAAGGCTGCAGACCTGTTTGCCTCCTAAAGAAAACCCCATGGAACAGCTGGGAACTTCTCTGAATTACTAAATTCAGTGGAAGAGTAGGGACCTGACTGGCTCCCAGCCCAGGACTCCTCTCTCTCTGCTTATGAGCTGCCTTTCTTCCCAGAGCTCAGTGCTGGTTCTGGTCAGAGTGCTCCCAGATCTTCTGGAGAAGAAAGTAGGAGGTGTCTGCTATGGGTGCAGCAACAAAGAGAATATGAAGTCAGTGGTTTGACAGAACTTCATCAGAGAAAGCATCAGCAAGTTTAAATTCAAATGAAGGCTGTTAACTATTCTGGCTACCAGGGCCCTCAAAGCACAGGGACCTAATTCTGCAGGAGCCACCAAGCCCCATCCAAGAGCATTCCTCAGCAGCAGCTACCACAGGCACCACCCAAACCGCTGCAAAGTTAGGAGGCAGAAGCAGCAACCTCTTAGCAAGGGGAGCACAAGGCAGAAGCCAAATGAAACATCATCATGGCTGAGAGATTCATTGTTATGAAAGTGAAAAGCAGAGTTTGAGCTGCTTGGAGTCTGACCAGGACCAAGCTCCTCACCAGCCCACATCACCGACAGCCACGTCCTGGCAGCACACTGCTGCAAGCAGGGCAAAGCTGCCCCCTCCTATAATCCATTAATTCCTCTGAGTTCCAGAGCCTGAGCTGTTGCACACACAACAAAGACATGAGCTTGTTGCATGTGTTGTTCCCATGCTCAGCTTATCTCCAGGCCCTTTCAGAAGCAGCAGCATATCTGCCCAGGTTGATCTTGTGACAAACCCCTGGCTGTGACCCACTGTCCTTGGCCAGACCCAAGAGTGCCAGGAGCAGCAGGAACAGACCCAGGTGTGCCAACCTCTGCTCCTGCACAGGCAGGCCAGACTCAGGGCACACACTAGAGAAGCAAACAGCCATTTCCAACTTTTCTCCCAAGGAGTCCTTCCCACTCTCTCCAACAGTAATTTCTGCCAAGAGATCACATCAGTTCTTCTGGGTACAGGGTGTGAAGACTGTGCCCCCTTCCTGAGCCTGCAGAGCATTTTATGCTCCTCACACTGGATTCAAACTGGACAGGCAGCAGCTGGACATTCACAGAGTGCATCAGGTTGGAAGGGACCCTTGAAGGTCACTTTGTCCAACCCCCTACAGTCAGCAGGGACACTTCCAACTAGAGCAGGCTGCCCAGGGCCACATCAAGTCTGATCTTGAATGTCTCCAGGGATGGGGCCTCAACCACCTCCCTGGGCAACCTGTTCCAGTATCTCCCCCCCCTCACTGTGCAGAACTTCTTCCTGATGTCCAACCTAACTCTGCCCTGCTCCAGTTTCAAACCATTGCCCCTTGGCCTATCCCCACAGGCCAAGTGGCAGTCCTGAACAGTCCCTCCCCAGCCTGCCTGTAGGTTCCCTGCAGATATTGAAATGCAGCTCTAAGGCCACCCTGGAGCCTTCTCCTCTCCAAGCTGAACAGCCCCAACTCTCCCAGTCTGTCCTCATAGCAGAGGTTCTCCAGCTCTCCAAACTGATCTTCACAGCCTCCTCTGGACCCTCTCTAGCAGGTCCATCTCCCTCTTGTTTTGGGGGTTGTAGGAGATTGACCAGAGTCAGGACATGGACTCAATATGACTTAAAATCCTGCTCAGCCAGAGTCAAGACACAGACCCAATATGAGTTCAAGATCTTGCTCATTTATTGCTAAAAGACACAGGCTTTTATAGCATTCTGTGCTGTCCACACCAATAACCCCAGCTCACTGTTGGCTAACACACATTGCCCACGCACCCGTTACCGGACACCGATTGGAATATGGTATCGGCAATGTTCTTCTACCTTGCAGCTTTAACACCTGCCTTCATCTCCTGTTTATTGCTTTGCCAAGCTTTCTCTTATCAGCCTCTCAAGGACACGTCAGCCTGTTTATAGCTAAAAGGCTGGTTTGTGCAGCTCATGGCCTTTTATCTTCTAGCCATTTCTCTACAGGCCTCCAATAGCTGGACATAGCACTGCAGATGAGGTCTCACCAGAGCAGACATTGTGAGGTTTGTTCTCTGCAGCTCCAGATCTAATGGCTGCACAGCAGTGCCATTATCCAAAGGGGCAGCTCTTTGACAGTCATGTGCCAGAGGTGCAACTGGACAGAAGGTGTAATCTCAATGCTACAAAATAATAGTGCTTCTGAGCATCTATCCTATGATGAGAGACTGAGGGCCCTGGGCCTGTTTAGTCTGGAGAAGGCTGAGAGGGAATCTTATCAATGTCTATAAATATCTGAGGGGTGGGGGACAAGAAGAAGGTGCCAGGCTCTTTTCAGTGGTGCCCTGTGATAGGGCAAGGAACAATGAATACAAGCTGGAACCCAGGAAGTTCCACCCCAACAGGAGGAGACACTTCTGTATGGTGAAGGTGACAGAACCCTGCAGCAGGCTGCCCAGAGAGGTTTTGGAGTCTCCTTCTCTGGAGACTTCCAAAACCTGTCTGGATGCATTCCTGTGACCTGCCCTGGGCGCCCCTGCTCTGGCAGGGGATTGGACTGGATGATCTCTGGAAGTCCTTTCCAACCCCTAGCATTCTGTGATTCTTCAAGTATTAATTATATACTGAACATAGACTCAATGATGTTTCTGTGTTACACAGTTAGGAGAACTTTTCATACTGCATTTGTGTTTCTTTGAGCAGCCCTGGGGAAGCCTGGAGGCTCTGCTGCGTTCAGAGAAAGTTGGTAGAGAAGCAAAGGGACCAACTCCTCTGGGAGGAAGACTTCCAACCTCCTCCCAGAGCTGTGAGGGGATGAAACAAGCTTCAACAAGCTGCAGCTGGCAGTGCCCAGTGCCATGGAACAGGCTGTGGACAGCAGGGCAACTGACCAGGTTGAAGCCTCCAGAATTCCCCAGGGCAGCAGCTGTCCTCTGCCCCAGGCTGGGCTGCTCACCACAAGGCAGTGCAGAAGCCCTCATGTGAGCTGCAGAAACCACAGCAGCACACAATGGGAGAAGACTACACTTAATTAGGGGTTGACAGCATGTTCTACTTAAATATGTGGGTGAGAAGAGACAAAGTGACAGAAAAGCTGCTCCAATCACATTCTGCTTTTTAATTACCGAAAGCGTTTCCCAGAAAGTCCTGAGGTTAACTCAGCTACTGGCAGCACTGAGAAACTCAAACAAGTGCCAGGCACTGAGGAACAGAGCATTTCTAAGACCTGCCTAAGGAAGGAAACTCTCATTATTACTGTCTCCTGTAGGGCTGCTTGGAGAGGTCCAGTTCCTCTCTCAGAGACTCAGCTTGCTAGTTAGCTAGAGAGGAGGTGGAGCACCTGGGACAGCCAACAGATGCCTCTCCTTTTGGCACACAGCTGCCCAGGCACATAGGTAAGCAGCACTGGACTGCCCTGCTGAAGTCAGTGCTGATGAGGACCAGAACAAAACTCACTTCAAACAAATCACTTTAGTTTCTTATACATCACTTTTCTTGTGCTTTCACTGCTTCATTTCAGCAACAGATGGCCTTTTGTTTGCAGTCCCTTGGTTTAACTCTCTGCAGCAGAACAGGCTGCCAGCCCTGCACCAGCAGGGTCTCAGCATGGCACAGGTCCTTCCTGCAGTGTCCTTCCCCTCTGAGGAAAGCAAAGTGGCTGCACTGCCTGCTGGATTAACATAGAGCAGTGCCCCATCAGAAGGCAACAAACACAGAGAGGGCCTTTGTGCTAGGAATTCTGCTGTGCAAGAGACAAAAAATTACTCCTCTGAGTTTCTCTATCAGCCACAGATGGATTCAGAGATGGTGAAACACCACACAGAGATATTGTCCCATAGCAGCTCCTTGTTAGGAACACAGCAAACAATCAGAGCTTTGCATTCACACAATGTTGAGGCAATCCCAAGCACCAATACAGGCTGGGCAGTGACTGGCTGGAGAGCAGCCCTGCGGAGAGGGACTTGGGGGTGCTGGGGGATGAGAAGTTCAACATGAATGGGCTGCCCAGGGAGGTGGTGGAGTCACCATCCCTGGAGGTGTTCAAGAGGGGATTGGAAGTGGCACTTGGTGCCATGGTTTAGATAGTCATGAGGTTTAGGGTGACAGGTTGGACTCGATCTTTGAGGTCTCTTCCAGCCTTCTTGCTTCTATGATTCTATGAGCTGTCAGTGAGCACTTGCAGCCCAGAAAGCCAACCAGATCCTGGCTGCATCAAGAGAAGTGTGGCCAGCAGGGCGAGGGAGGTGATTCTCCCCCTCTGCTCAGCTCTGGTGAGACCCCACCTGGAATACTGCATCCAGTGCTGGAGCCCCTATTACAAGGTGTCCAGAGAAGGACCACCAGGATGATCAGAGGGCTGGAGCTCCTCTCCTATGAGGAGAGAGTGAGAGAGTTGGGAAGAGAAGGAGAAGAGAAGGCTCCGAGGTGACCTTATTGTGGCCTTCCAGTATCTGAAGGAGGGTACAAGAAAGCTGGAGAGGGACTTTTTAGGCTGTCAGGTAGCAGGTAGTGACAGAACTAGGGGGAATGGAACAAAGCTGGAAGTGGGGAGATTCAGACTGGACGTGAGGAAGAAGTTCTTCACCATGAGAGTGGTGAGAGCCTGGAATGGGTTGTCCAGGGAGGTGGTTGAGGCCCCAGCCCTGGAGGTGTTTGCAGCCAGGCTGGAATAGGCTCTGGCCAGCCTGATCCAGTGTGAGGTGTCCCTGCCCATGGCAGGGGGTTTGAAACTGGATGATCCTTGTGGTCCCTTCCAACCCTGACTGATTCTGTGATTTTAAATAGCTTCTGTCCACCCCGTGGATGCTATCACAGATGTCCAGTCCCATGGCACTAAGAAATTCTCTTGACACATTCACAAGGCAGCTTGTAGACCTCTAGAGAAGGCAATAGCTTGGGAGATAGCTGCAGGTGACACTGTCAGCTGTGTTGTTACATTAAATTTCAAGGAGACTAACAAAAGTTTTGGTTAGAGACTTAGAAAGACTTAAGAGGAAAAAATCCCTCCTACTTAGGCCTTCTTCCACTGTTCTGCTGCTGTTTGTGAGCTCACACAGTCACTGCTGTCCCCACACATGCCTCTTCAAGAAAGAGTGCCCATGCCTCTGCTTCACACTTTCTAGGGTCCAGAAAGCACTCCAGAAAACCAGCAGCCTGCTCTGATACCTGCTTCTCCTGCTAGCTCCCTTAGCACATTTCCCAGTGCAGTGCAAATGTTTTCTGACTTGTGAGTCACGAGTTAATGAGCCCCATGGTACCACCAGTTAATGAGCCCCATGGTACACCTGCACTTCCCATATACACAGACAGTAGATGGTCTTGTGCCTTAAGGTCCCTGTGAGCACATCAACAGAGTTTAGGAAGAAATTCCTTACAGTAAGGGTGGGGAGACATTGGAATAGGTTGCCCAGGGAGGTTGTGGATGTTCCCTCCCTGGAGGTGTTCAACGCCAGGTTGGATGAGGCCTTGAGCCACCCTGGCTAGGGGAAGGTGTCCCTGCCCATGGCAGGGGGTTGGAACTGGATGATAATTAAGGTCCCTTCCAATCCAGATCATTCTATGCATCCAGAGAGTGCTGCATCCATGCAGGGAGCCAGGCATCTGCCAAGACTCTGTAGATGGGTCCTGGTCCACAGGAACATGCTTGGCTGCCTGAAAAGATGGATGGGAGCAATGAAACGTGAGAAAGGTGTGTGTGATGAGAGCCTTCGTTAGGACAGCAGCCCTAGCAGGGCTATTTCTGGACTCCACTGTTGCAGCTAAGGATGCATTGGTGAAGGAAGCCAGCACTGGAGCTCCTGCTGCTGCTCTTCAGGCTGCAGCCCACCTTATAAGGGAAAACCATATCCTGTAAGATTGTGCCTCTGAGGAGAGCCCACAATGGCCATGCCAATGAATCACTTCAGGAATGGCTCCCAAATGATGCACTGCTTATACTAAATCTCCCTTCTGGAGAGGCCCAGCCAGCCTTCCAAGTGGGGCATGGCAGCAGCAGCTCTGGCAGCAGCAGACCCAGCAGCAGTGTCATGAGCTGCTCTATGCAAAGTAACTGCAGGGTCTTTAAAAGTTCAAGGCACAGGGTGTTTTTTTCTGCCTGTTTGTGCCCAGCTGACTCCCCAGCTAATCATCCTCAGCAGCACCATTTTCGGGGGAAAGAGGCATGTGACACACAGCCAAGCTGTGAACTGCAGTCGTGCTGGGGATGATGTTTACAGTCGATTTTTCCTCAAGTGGATAAGCTCTCTCCAGTGTCCCTCTCCATGTTGGTATGGATTGAACTGCCTGTGCCCCACAGGCTGAAACTCTTCTCTTATCTCTAATCTGATCACTGAAAGAAGTGCTTCCAGCCTCCAAATGACATGTTAAAGTTATTGTTGGAGGAGGGAAGAGCTGCACACCACCACTCAATGTGTCCCCACCAATGCTCCCCCAGATGGCCTTACAGGTACTGCCAGGACCCAGCACCCTGGGCACCACTGGCTGAGGCCACGATCTCCACTATGGTATCTCCAGCTCTGGGTACAGCCAGACAAGGGTTGAACAAGAGCATAAATATTTGTTAAATTGTTTCACCTCCCTAAAGCAGAGGAATTCAACTGAACAACACACTGGAGGCTTCTGCCCAGGCTCTAAGCCATAAATGATGGGCAGATGGCAACCTATGGAAGAAGACATGTGGGAAATGGAAACAAATTGGACACCAACTTTACTTCTCCGTTGAGCTCACAATTTTCACCTTTGCAAGGAGATGATGGAGATCAGCTTTGCTATCAGTTTTGTACCAATGGGTCTCCAATAACCTGAGCCCCCTTGGATAAAAGTTGGTTTCAAGATCATGTCTCCAGGCTGTACCCAGGCAGATGAGATGTGCCCTCTGCTCATCCAACTGATTTGGGGCCAGGACACCCCAGACTGGACAATCCCAGCGCTGAGCTGTCACCCTACACACACTGCCCCTGCTCCTGCCAACAGCTCTGCTGCCTTCCCCAAACATAGCAGACAGCCCCTTCTGAGGGCAGAAGGCACAGCAGTCATCTACAGCATCAGACCTGGGAACTCCCTTTTCAACAGCAGTGGTTACAAAACTTTAAAACCTCAAAGCTGGGCTCTTGGGAAGGGGCAAATGAGGCCTCTGTATCCATGCAGGAATCCAGCTGCTGGCACTAAATGAAGCTTCTCCCTCACAGCACACCACACTGGTTCCAATACCTCCCTTCAGGAGGCTCTCTGTGTCTGAAGTCAACCTACTGCCAAGGTTTCCCTGACTTTCAGTCCCTCTCCTCCAGCCACTTTTACACCTGTCCCAGACTAACCCTTATCAACATTTACAGAGTGCTTGGGGAAGCTCTTCGCTGACATGACCCACAGCCACGTTTGTTTAGTAAGAGCACAGCACGAAGCCATCCTTGCTCCCTAGCAAAGCACTGGGGAGCAAATCTTAGCCCTGCTGGTAATCCTTCATCCACAGCATGAACACTAAGGTGAGCAGCACACAGTATAGGTAGGTCATGAGCACTTCACCACCTCCACCACTGCTCCAAATAGCAGTGAAAGGCAACAGCGCCAAGCGAGATTTGTTGCCAGCAGCTTTGAAGCAGTCAAGAAACCAGGACTGAGCTCAGCACAAACCCCTTCTGCTCCTGGGCACATGGCTCTGGCAAACACTGCTCCCATCTGCTGCCAGGATGACCCCAGAGCACACTGATATGCTCCATCAGCCAGAAGTCCCAACCTGAGACCTGCAGCCCCTGCATGCCTGTGACTGTGCCTTCACACACAGCCTACCCAGGGCTGCCTCCAGTCCTCCCAGGTTTTGTTCTCTTCCAGAATCTGCTTGTAAGCTGTCATGCACACTGTCCGCAGCCCTCCTGGGAGCTCCAGTTGCAAGTGTGGCTGAGGCCAAGGGACACAATTTGGATGCTACCCAAGCGAGGAGTAAGCAACTTGACTAGAAAAATCAAAGCATGGGTGAGATCATTGGCTCTGTTTCATCTTTTGTACTATAGGTGCAAGGCAAGAGCCCACAGGTGTGTAAATCCACAGTTACTCACAAGGGGAGAAAAACATATCCCTCGCTTAAACCCTTCCTGAGCACCAACCTCCAAGGATCTCTTATCTCATTCTAAACAAACCTCTACCTTCCTCAGAGACCAGAAAGGCGACTGAGAAATCAGGGTATAAACAGTATTTTAATAGTTCTCTCCCTCAGCATCACAAGCTCTAATTCCAGCAGCCACACTACTCCCAGGAAAGAGGTCTGAGGGTGGGTGGGGAATGCCTCAGGAAAGGCTGCATGCAGCTAGCTGCTCCATTTCCCTTGCAGCACCAAGGAACCAAAGCAGGAAAGGCCAGGAGCAACTTGCCACTTGCCTACATCTCAGCACCTTACCAAAAACTACATGCTACATCCACCTCCCAACACAGCAGAGGACATCTGTGAACTAATCCTGGCCTCTACTGCAACTGTAATATTTCCAAGATCTAATGATCACTTAAAGGCCTGAGGGTGAGGAAATTGCTGTCATAACACGTTCAAAATCTAGCTACCCAGCAGCAGGCTCTGCATGAAGTTCAGGCTCAGACAGGTGCTTAGGAGCTTGGCATCAGGCCCACGGAGGAACACATCACCACAACAACAGAGCAGGCCTGGGTGATCCTGTGCAGAACCACAGCCACCTACTCCGAGGCTGTTAATCAACTACAAATTACCAGGCAGCAGAGGTGGAGAGAGGTCTGCCTCACAGCCCCATAGATACGATCTGCCAGCCGAGGACCCAGCAATGGTTAAGGCTCTGGTGGTGTTTTCAGGCTTGGGCTCGCTCCCTTCCTTTGCACTTGCCAAGATGGGTGCTGGCACAGCAGCAAAGCCAATGTCACCCTCCCTTGTCGAGAGGACACCCGGACCCCGCGGGAGCGCCGGGAGCCGCAGCAACTCCCCAAAGCAAGGCAGGACCCTCCCCACCCCCGAGCCGAAGCCCCCTTCCAGATCCTCCCGACCCGACTCATCCCCGAAGAGAGCGGAGCACGGGTCAGTGTCCCTGTCGCCAGCCAGGGAAGCGCGTAGCTGCTCCGGTGCCGGAGCGACCCGCTCCCGATGGTGCCAGGGTGCAACAACGTCCGCCAGAGTCCCCCGAGCCCGCCCGAGGCGGGTACCGGAACTGGGGGCCGGAGGGTGACGAGGAGCAGCCCAGGAGCTGAGCAGGCTGCCCCGTGCTCTGCACGTTGCTCCAGGGGTCGCCGATGCCCGACCCCGGCGAGTACAAGCCCAGGACACCCCAGGGCGGGCGGGGGACAGAAGACAAGGGGGAGAGGACTGGTCCGGCCTCCACTCCGGAGAGTCTCGGCTAAGGAGAAGCCCCGGGAGACGGAACCCCGGGGGAGCTGTGGGGGGCGGCAGTTGGATGGGGCCACGCGGTACTCCGGGGGTGGTGGGGAGGGGGCTGGACTGAACCACTCCGACACATCCCCGGGGGCTACACCGCACACTGCGGGGGACCTAGCCGGGAGGTACCACTCGGATCCCTCTGGAGGTGCAGCCGGACTAAACCACTGCAGGCCCGCAGGGGGAACGAGACAGGGACACACACTCCGGGAGGGCTGGCCGGGAGCGGCCCCTCGGGGAGACGGCGACACGCGAGAGAACAAGCCGGGAAGCCTGGCCGAAGGTGCCGGCGCCCGATGCTCGCAGCGCGTTACCTCCTGCCGCGTCCAGTCCCCCAATACCAGCCTCCGGGGTGATGGCACCGGCTCCCGCCACGGCCGAGCCTTCCGCCTCCTCGGGCACCTCCAGCTCCATGGCCGCCGCGAAGACCGCGGGCAGGGCAAGCACGGGACAGGACAGGCCCGCCCGCCGCCGCGCTCCTCCCGGCTCCGGCGGCCGCCGCTGAGGAGACTGGGAACGGTGGAGACCATAGAGCGCGGGAGGTGCCGCGGCTAGACACGCCCCGCCGGAAGGGACCCCAGCCAGCGCCGGAAGCGGAGCACTCCGCTTCCGCCGGAATGAATCACGGCGCGGAGGCTGCTGGTCGCGATAGTTCGGGGGCTGTGGGACCGGGGGAAATCCCGACTACAAGGGGTGGGGAGAGGGACAGCGCTTTACACGCCACACAGCAGCGAAGAGAAAAAGCCGCGCACGCCCTCTCGCGGGCCTGAGGCACTGGAGAGCCACGGGGAACCGGGCTTTACCTCTCGCCATGGCAAGGGGGGAGGCGGGGCTTAGGGGCCGGGGCCGGGCTGCCTCGGCACCGCAGGATCCCATGACCCTGGGCCTGGTAGTCTCTTCGGTGCGGCGGCGAGCTCTGGCCCAACGGGGACTAGTGCCGGGCTCCGCATCGTTGCCCTTCCCCTCGGGGGCTGCCTCGCTGGGCTTGCCCCACCACCGGGTACCGGGCACCCTTCTAGAGGCCTCAGGCCAGTCCAGCGGAACCCGGCTCCACGCCATCGTCGCCGCTCTCCACCCTGAGCCTGGGCCCGGCTCTCTGCAGCCCCTCGGCGAGCCTGGCCCGTGGCGCCACCTAGTGGCACTGCGCTGTCCGTCCCGAGAGGGCCTCGGGGTGCGGGTCAGCCCAGGCCGGCCCCGCCGGTTCTCCTGGGGTGGTTCCTTTAGGCCAGCGTGTCCCGGTCCCGAGCTCCGGGGTACAAACGTGTCACAGCCAAGGGCATCCCCGTCGGGAAAATGGCTCAGCACTAACGCGCGGCCCCCGGCACAGCCGGGGAAGGTGCCGCGGTGGTAATGAGGTTGGTCGGCTGCGTCGCCGTCCCCCTGCCCGAGGGGCTCCCTGCCGCGTCCCTGCATGGGAGGGCGGCCAGTGGCCCCACAGCAGCTGAGGAGACGGCAGCTGGGCCGGGAGAGCTGCAGGCGCCGGTGCTGGAGCCTCTCCGTCCTCCCCTCGGGACTGGCGAGGGGCTTCGGAGGCAAGGAGGCACTTGATGCCGATCTGACTGGCAGTGGGGAAAGCGGTGGCTCCATGGCTCCAGGGTGGTGGCTGGTGGCCGGGGGGTTCAGGAGGAACTGGTCCCTCTGTAACAGCCCACTGCAAGACTCTGACCTCCTCCTGCGGCATCGGTACCGACCCCGGCCGGAGGCAGCAGTCTGCACGGAGAGCCAAGTCGTGGAGCTGATTTCTCTCACCGCACGAAAGCGACCCAGCAGAAAGAGGAATGACGTGGGGCTGGCTCCCAGGTGGGGGGCAGAAGAAAGGGGGTGCGGAGGAGACGGGATGGCAGCCATCAGCAGGGTTGTTTTTTCCCCCACATCAGCCATAGAGGGCATCCTGCTGGCCACCATCCCTGTCGCCTCTTGGGGCACTGGATGAAGCCATTTTGTCCCCCGTGGGCACTCCTGAGCAGGGCTGCTCGGACGGTTTCGGGGGTCCGGCACAGAGCCCTGTCACCTCGCTGGAGAGCCAGCGTCGGGGAGGAAGAACCTCCATCCCCTGGCAATATCACCACCAGCATCCTGTCATCCTGTCCCTGCCCTGGACTGGGTGGGGCGCAAGTGGACGTGGCTGCACCATAAGGAGCGTGGAGGGCAAAGGGAACGGCGCCCTGTGACTCCTGTTATGCTCAGGAAGCTACCCTGGGACCCCCTTTATCCTCTGTTCCCTCCTGCAGGCAGCGTCTGGGCCACAAAGGGTTACGCAATGCACCCTGGAGTGACACCACTGCCACCAGCCCGGGAGCTCAGCTCCTTCCTGGTCGGATCAGACGCTCGGTGAGTGCCTAACTCTGTCTCCCGGGATCCTGCTTGCCGGCTGGGGACAGGGACCCGGCCATGCTTTCACCTGGGCAACGAGCCGTGCTGGACAACTGGCCGTGCTTTATTCCTCTCTGGGTGGCTTCAGGCCTCAGTGACCCTCCAGGAGTCCCACTCTGATGGCAGGGGGATACCCCGGGGTGGACCCTGGGATTCGTTGTCACGGCTCTGCACCCTGAGGGCTGGAGGTTGTGTCTATTGATTTACACCACATCTGGGGCAGATCTTCCAGAGACCCTTTTACCAGCGCAGGGAGGTCAGGATCAGCTCATCGACATGTGTCTGGGGCTGGGTCAGAAGAGCTGCTGCGGGGATCTGAGACCTCGGTCCTGCATAGCCAGGACCAGGCAAAGGATGAGCAACTTGGCAGCACAGGCTGAGACCAGGGACCTTGCTGATCCCAGGAAGGCTTTGGGTTCCCAGTTTGAGGACGCTTGGTGGTGGTGGGCTTGGGAAACAGGTGGTGGGAACAGCTGTGGGGCAAGACTGAGGTGGGCAGGGTGCGTTGGTTTGCAATAAATAAACCTCCCCGCCCAGTGCTGTCCCCATGGTGGGCATTGCCAGTGGTGTCACCTGGGGCTGGGTACAGCCAGGAATCGGGGCCTTGCGGTGGGATGAGCTGCCCGGGCACAGTCTGGGCTTTGTTTGGCATCGAATCCCCTCGGAGGTGCCAGCCAGGATGCGTGCACGGGGCAGGGTGGGGTGCGTGAGGCTCCCTGTGCTGGGCGCCGCGGTCAGCTCTGCCCAGATACCGCCACTCTCGGCGGGGCCATTACGGGTGCGGGTTGGTTTCTGTCAGAAACCGGCCGAGCCGGCTCCGCCAGTTGCCAGCCTCGGCCTTTGGCTTGGGGCAGGCCCTGCGCCAGGTCCCTGCAGGGAGACCGAGGGCAAGACAGGAGCTACTGCCATTCCCACACTTCCCTCCCCTCCCCAGACTGTTGCTGCCCACGGAGAGCCACGGGTGGCAACGGGACGCAGGTGTGTGGCTGATCTGTGGTGTGCAGTGATGGGACAGCAGTGGGAGCCAGCTGGCGACAGCGAGAGGCTGTGCTGGGTGGCAGCAGGGTCACTGGCACAGCAGAGTCACCCAGCTCTGGCTGCCTCATGATCGGGGGGTCCCCTGGCTTATGCCATGTCACCCGTGGGCATCCAAGGAGCTCATTAAGCATTGAGAGGTTGACAGTGGTGGCAGAGCTGGGATGAGACCAGCTCAGCTCACTGGTCTGGCAGGAAACCACTACACTGCCATGCTGGGCTCTGCTGTTTCTTTACTGCTCTTACAAGCGCCAGGACAGGACTGTGGGTGCCTCACACTGTGGTCCTGATGAGCCCCAGCTGCCCCCTGGGCGCACACATGTCCCTGTGTTGAGCATGGGCAGGTGGGCAGTCGGGCTGGTTTCACCAGCCTGGACTCTGTCCTCCTCAGTGGCTGGCTCATAGCCTGGCCAGCCGGGGCTGTTGGTGAGGCCTGGGTGAAGGATTACAGCCTCCCTCCCCAGGTATCATTTTGGGGGCCCAGCCCAGGGGCTCCAGCTGAGGACTGGCCACAGAAAGGCCTCATGCTGGGGCTGAGCTGCTGTGCTTGCCCCAGGGCTGGTTGCCCACTGCTGGCCCCAGCTTCCTAATGGGATTCGTGCTTGGCACTGCCTACGGCATAGCCTGTGAGGCACCAGCGCTCGTCTCTGATGCTCCCTGGTCCTACTGAAGCCACCTCCCATGGCCAGTTCCCAGAGGAGCTGTGGAGGTTTCCAGCTTCTCATGGAACTGTCACAGGGAGACCCCATCCAGGCTCAAGGGTGGCCAAGCTTCACCGGGGAGTCAGCATGGCCCCCAAAGCAGCCATGCCAGAGCCCTCACCACAGGGCCATGCAGGTGCCTTGGGCAGCAGAGCCAGCACAGCCTGAACTGGGGACTGCTGCTGCAGCAGAGCCAGTGGCCAGTCAGATCCTGGACAGTTGTCACAGTGCAGATATCAGCCATGGCAGAGCTGCCAGCCAGCTGGTGCCAGTGGATGGTGCCCACACCTCAGCTGTGGGCCAATCAGCACTGGAGAGATCTCCCCCTAGCGGAGCTGCTGGCCAGTTATTGATGGTGGCATCCTCTGCTACCAAAAATCTGTGCTGGTTTGAGGCCAGCCAGAACATCTCTTGCCCCGAAAGGGACAAAAGAATAACACACGCAAACGGATTGGAGAGTGATGGAAAGTTTAAGTGGAAAAGCGATTGGTGAAAATACAGAAAAAAACTACAAACTACAAAGCATAGTGGAAAGGAACATCCTAAAGCATACAGAGTTCCCTACATAGTACCCAGAGGTTTCCCAATCCTTCCCTCCTCCCACCTGAGGGTCTACCCAAACCCCCAGCGCTCCTTCTTCTCCCCTCCCGCTGCTAGGCAAGTCTCAGGCTGGCCAGGTCTGAGACTGTCCCCCCCCCCCATTCTCCTGGCATTAGGCCTAGTCAGGCCTAAGAGGCCTGAGATACTCCCCCACCGTTACCCGATAAGAGAGCATCTCCCATGGGAGCAGAGAGGGAAGAAAGAGGAAGAGGATGACTCTGCAGATGGCTTTATAGGGTGCAGGATTTATGGGTAGAAATACGTCGTTTCCTGTGTCCACCCCCAGTGGGTGGGTATCTGGGACACCAGAGGCGTATCTCATGCAGCAGTGGCAGGGGGCACCCAGCCCAAACTGCCACACTAGGGTATCCTGTACCAGACCTGGTGTGGCCAGGCTCATTGTGCCCATTATGGGCTCTGTCCATGCCTGTGCCATGGCTGTGGCCATGCCACGCCTGTGCAGTGCTGTGGGTGGGGCCAGGATGGGCTCTGGCAGTGCTGATATGTCTGGGGCAGGAGTAGGCTGTGATGTCTGGGAGCAGTCCAGCTTTGCAGGGGGTGTTTCACTGTTGGCTTGGGGCTGCTGTGGGCAGGCAATGGGTTTTAGTCTGTCCCTGTACTAGTTGGTAGGGTGAGGACCTGGTGGTGGTGGTATCATGCTAGTCTTAGATTTCCTGTCTCCATCACCCTGGGACATTACTTGGTGGTCTCACTGGAGTTTCCCTGGCATGTGCAATGGCATGGATAAACCTAGCCCCTGTCAGCCCCTGACCAAGGCTCCTTCTTGTCCCACCCCACTGGGAATTGCAGGAGGCTCTGGCTCCACTGTACCCCACCCCATACAGGGCTCCCACATCTCTCTGCCTTCAGTGGAGGGGATCCCTGGCTCTGTTCCCAGGCATTTCAACCCAGATGGGATGTCACATGCCAGCCAGGCCTCTTCCTCAGGGAAACCAAAGGCTGAAGCTGGGCACTGATGCTCCCAAAGTGATTGGCAGAGCTGTCAGTTCCACGTTGTCACAGAGCCCAAAGCAGGCAGGCAGGAGGACACCAAAGCACCCCAGGCACTGCCATGTCCTGGCAGGAGGAAGGGAACAGGACCATGAGAACACATGAGCAGGTGGCACCAGACATGGTCCCAGTCCTGACCTGCTGTCCCTTTGTAAAATCTGTTTGTGAACACGTCTGAGGGGATGGAGATAGACCTCTGGAGAAGGAAATTTCCTGCTGGTTTGTAAGTCAGCTCCCACCTGGGGCTAGCTGGGGTAGAACACAGCTGTGAGTCCCAGTGCTCCTGGTGGGTGCCCAGGCACCACCATGGATTCTGTCCCTGCACGCTGTTGTCGCCAGTACCTGCGGCTCAGCTTTGCTTCTGCTCTTTGTTGCAGCCCAAAGTGGGATTGAGGAAAGGACCAGCAGCTGCAAAGAGGAGCCGAAGCCAGACCGTGCCCCCAGCTGCTGCAGCTGCCCTGCCTCGCTTGCACTGGCTGGGGGCCACCATGGAGGAGATGGTGATCTGGGAGCAGCACACAGTGACCCTGAGCAAGGTGAGCATGGCCTGGGTTGGGGGCTGTGGGGCTCACTATGCCTGACCCCTCCCTGCCTGACCTCTCTCTGCTGTCCCCACTAGGACCCCCAGCGGGGCTTTGGCTTCGCTGTCTGTGGAGGCCGGGACTGTCCCAACAAGGCGACTGGGGCCACGGCAGTGGTTGTCTCAGATGTGGTGCCAGGGGGACCAGCAGTGGGCCACCTGCAGTGAGTGACATGTGGTGTGCTCAATGCCAGCAGGGACGGGAAGGGCAGTGAATCATTTCTGTTGGGACAGGACCAGCACTGCTGCCACCCTGCCCAGCTGGGATGGGGATGCCTTGGTGCAACAGGTGCCCTTGCCACCCTGCCAGCTCCCCTGGGTGAGGGCTGCAACTGGAGCTGAGCCAGGGCTGTGTTTTCCTCCCAGGAGGAAGGATCACATCGTGATGGTGAATGGCCTTTCCATGGAGAATGTTTTGTCCTCGTTTGCCATCCAAACCCTTAAAACCTGTGGCAAGATCGCCAACATCGTGAGTGCCCTGTGGTGGGGCCGAGTCAGTGCTGTGCACAGGACCACAGCCTGACTGCCCCACACACCCCAGGGGTTCTGTTCAGGTCTTGGAAACTGCTCTACAAACATCTCCTGGCAGAGATGGCTGCACCTCTCCTTCTCACTTTCCACCTGCAGACAGTGAAAAGACCAAGGAAAGTTCACTTCCCTGCGTGCAAGAGCAGCCTCGGGTCCCCCTCCGCAGCCCGGCGCCACGACTCGGACGAGGACCTTGGGTTATACGGCGCAGCCCCGGCCCTTCACCGCTCCCGGGACGACCTGGACCACAACTGGGGCTACGACAGGGACTCCTCCAGCGAGAGGAGCTCCGGCCACTGCTGGGATGACCTCTGCCAGCACAAGCCAGCGTCCTGCAGCCGAAAACAAAGCCAGGACAGCAGCTACCAGAGGCAGAGGCCGGGCAGTGGCTCAGACAGGAAGGGCTACAGCCGGCGCTGCTCTACCAATGGCTTTGGTGGCGAATGTGACCCCAAGGGGCTGGTCTTGGTGTCCGGCTTCAAGCGGCTGCCGTGCCAGGACGTGCCCATGAAGCCCATCACGTCCGTCCTGGTGAAGCAGAAGCAGAACGAAGGTGAGGTGCTTCCAGTCCCTCTGGCCCTAAGTTTTGCTGCCTCATTTATGGCTGCCTGTCTCCTGGGGGAGGACACAATGGCAGGGCTGGTGTCAAGGAGGCAGTAGCAGGGCTGGTGTCAATGAGGCTGGTGTGAGGGTCTGATGTGGTGAGGGTCTGACGTGGTGAGGGGCAGTGCTGGGTCACCAACCTGCCTGGCCTCAGCCCAGGGTTGCAGAGCTCAGCTTTGAGGCTTGCTCATGCCCAAGGCCATCCAGGGCAGGCTGGTGGGAGTGTTGGTGAGGGGAGACCTGCATCTGCCTGGCTCTGGCACTGCCATGGGCTCTCTCTGTTGCAGAGTATGGCCTGAAGCTGGGAAGCCAGCTCTTCATCAAGCACATAGTGGAGAATGGGTTGGCAGCAAAGGGCAGTTCCTTGCAGGAGGGAGACCTCATCCTGAAGGTATGGGCTGCCCATGGGGTGCATGGTCTCCCTCTCTTCAGGTGGTTTGTCCCTGGCTAGTGTCACCACAGGGGATAAGCTAAGAGCTTCTTCTCTTGGCTTCCTACAAAGGATGGCAGCTTGGCTGAGGGCAGCTCTGGTGCCCACACCCTGCCCTGGCTCTGTAACCATCACTGGAGACCCTGTGTAGGCTCTCAAGGACCTGCTCCCCGCAGTGCTGGGGCTGGCTGGTTGAGGCAGCCCTGTGGTGTTCAACCAGGGGTGGCAGCTTGTCCCATGCCACAGCAGGGTGACATCTGCCCTGCTGTCCCCAGTGCATGTGGTCTCCTGCTGCTTGTCCATGTCCCCACTTGGGAGCAGCTGGCCCGAGTAGCTCAGGTATTCAGAGTTTGTCAGGTGAAATGGTGCTTAAAATATTTGGGGGGAGGAGGAAATAGAGGCAGAGACTCTTCTTGTGCATGCATGGGCCAGGCACACCTGTGGCTGCTGGGAATTGAGGCCAAAGTGACTCTGGGACAAATGGGAGGATTTTGCCTCAGCAATCCAATGAGAAAAAGCTGCTGCATCCCGGGGAAATCAGAGCCCCACAGTCTGCTCCCCAGCACCCACTGGTGGGTGGAGGAACAGTGCTGGGCCAAGGTCAGAGTCAAACTGAACTTCAGGCAGCATCTGAGCAGCTCCTACCTCCATGCAGGCTAATGGTGGGAGTTAATTAGCCTTGCTAATTTGTTTCCTTTGTGCAGGATGAGGTCCCAATGAGAGGCAGCCAGGAATGGGGACATGGCCCAGGACAGGCATGGTGGCTGGGGCTGGGAAGGGACCTGGGAAGAGGCAGCTGGAGAATTGTTGTTGGAGTGGGACTTGTCTGGGGGCAGCTTTCCCAGGAGTGTGCTGAGGCCTCTCACTCGGCTCCCTCCAGATCAACGGGGTGGCCAGTGAGGACATGTCCCTGGCTGACACCCAGCAGCTCATTGAGAAGACAGAAGGGGTCCTGACCCTGCTCATCCTCCGGGACCACCGGCAGTTTCTGGTCAACATCCCTGACACAGAGGACAGCCTGAGCGACAGCTCCCAGATGGAGGGTGAGGGGCCAAGGTGGAGAGGCTGAGGGCCAAATGCACAGCAGAGGGACTGGGTGGTCACTGATGCCTCTGTTGCTGTAGATATCTCTGATATCGACTCTGATATGTCACATCTGCTATCCCCTGCAAGCTCCCCATGGCCTCCAGCTGCTGCCAGAGTGAATTACCCACCGTAAGCTCTGCTTTGTCCCCATGAGCCCCCTCTCTCCCCCATCAGATTCCTACGTTCTCTGCCTGTTGGGAGGGACTGGGTCTCCTCCATCCTTGGAGCCACTTCACCCTGGAGGTGGGAATGCCATTTAGCCTCCAGCTTGCTCTGCTAGCCCTGCTGCCCACTTGGCACTGCCTCCCCATGCCCATCTGGCACCTGCCTCTGTGACCTGCCTAAATCATGCCCAAACCTTGTTCCAGGGAGAGGAGAAAATCCATCATGGACCCTGCAGCTGATGCAACCATGGATGATGCTGGGGGCTCTGGTGAGTGAGCTCAGATCAGGTTGGGGGATGTAAGGGCATGGAGTGGGCTCTGGGCCCTGCAGATCTCTGCTGCCCAAGCTCCTCTGGTGGAGCTGCACCGAGTCTCCCTGTGCTTTGGCTGCCCTGGCAGTGGCACAGCCACTGTTGCCTCCTCGACCAGCTCTCTTTGCCTACAGACCTGCTGGTAGCTGTGGAGGGGGATGGCTGCCACAGCCTCCGTGCCAGCCCTGCTGCCCGAGCTGCCCACAAGGATGGGTATGTCTGTGGGAAGGGTTGGGGGAGATGGAATCTGTCCCACTGCAGCGCTGGGGATGCAGGGCTGGTGGCCTCTGTGCTGTCCCATGCATGTCACTGCTGGGCTGACTATGGCTCCCCTGCGGCAGGTACAGCGCAGACTGCAGGGTTGTGCACTTTGTGAAGGCCAAGAGCGTGGGGCTGCGGCTGGCAGGTGGCAATGATGTGGGCATCTTCGTATCTGGTGTGCAGGAGGGCAGCCCAGCTGCCAGCCAGGGCCTGCAGGAAGGGGACCAGATCTTGCAGGTACCCAGGGCTGGCAACGGCTCCAAATGCTTCTGCACGTGGACCGGCCCACGGTCTGACAGCCCAGCCTGGGGTTTGGGTCCTGCTGGGCATTGTTTGGGGTCAGTGGTGGTACCCATGGCCCATGCCCCTTGGGCTGGCTCTGCAGGCACTGCCTAAGGGGCTGGTCCTGTGAACACCATGCAGGCACCACCTCAGCTGGCTAAGGCCCCCTTCAGGGTTACTAGGGATTGTGGCAGGGACCAGATCCATCTCCTACCTTGCCCTGGGCATTGCCATCCCTGGACCTCCACTGGCACCTGTGCCATCCATCCTGCTGGAGGGGCTGTGCCCAAGTGCTTTTGTGTGGCAGGTGAACAGCACCAGTTTCCAGAACCTGACCCGTGAGGAGGCTGTGGAGTACCTCATGAGCCTGCCGCCCGGTGAGGACATCACGCTGTGCGCCCAGAGCAAGCAGGACAGTGAGTGACAACCAGGCCCATCCTGTGCTTCTCCATCCTCAGAGCTGCTTGACTTTCCACAGCTCTTTCTGCCACCACAGGGTGGTCTTTCTTCCCCAGACCGCCTTCCTCCTCTTCCAGAGAGGTGATGGGAAGGGACCAGACCATCCTCGCCCTGTTTATGCCTCAGCTTCCTGGAACACGGGGGCTTTCTGGCACCGTGGCAGAGGCCAGCGGGTGCTGGAGGGCCAGGTCCCACTGTTCTCAGGATACCTGAGAGCCATGACAGGCAAGGTGTCCCCAGTACCCTCTGCAACAGCAGGGGCTACAGTGGAGGCTCCTGGCCAGCCTCAGTTTTTCCCAAATCCCTCCATCACCTTCCAATCTTCTCCATCATCTTCCCTCTTGGACACCTCCTGCTCTGATGGTCTCTCTCATTCTGGGCTCCAGTTTATAGGAAGATGATCTCATCCAACATGGGAGATTCATTCCACATCCGGACACACTTTGACTTTGAGAAGGATTCACCATCAGGGCTCAGCTTCACGCGCGGCGACATCTTCCATGTGCTGGACACTCTGTACCGGGGCAGGCTGGGCAGCTGGCTGGCCGTGCGTGTGGGCAGGGACTTGGCAGAGCAGGACAGGGGCATCATCCCCAACCAGAGCAGGTAGGGATGGAGCTAGTGACAGCCCCAGGATGAGCAGAGCCAGAGGATGGCTCCCTGGTGAGGTGGGGACACAGATGGCAGTAAGAGGCAGGGCAAGGGCTGGTGGAGCAGCAGTGGAAGTAAGCTGCTGGAGTCCCTTCTCAGGCTGATGGTGCAGCTGCTGCTCTGGTTGTACAAGGGGAGGGCTACTGCAGCACCATGGAGCTCCTGCCCCACACCTTGGAGACTGGAGAGACAAAGCAGGAGTCAAATTCAGAGGCTGCAGGCCCTGAGCCCTTCCATCTTCCAGGGCCGAGCAGATTGCCAGCCTGGAGTCGGTGCTGAAAGCCGCATCTGGAGCCAGCCCCTCTGGGGCCCGGGCGGAGTTCTGGAAGCTGCGGGGCCTGCGCGGAGCCAAGAAGATGCTGCGGAAGAGCCGGGAGGACCTGTCCAGTCTCACAAAGCAGGGCCACTACCCACCCTATGAGAGGGTGGTTCTGAAGGAAGGTGAGCTCCAGGGCTGTCTCTAGCACCCAAACACACCTAGGGGATGCTGTCCCTGGGCCTGCCCCACTGCAGGTGCCAGTAGGCTCTGCTCTCCTGGGAGGAGGGGGTGAGTGCCAGGCCCGTGGGCATCTCAGGGAACAGGGCTGGATCCCTGGGAGCTGTGAGCTCTGCTCTCACCCCCAGCTCCCCTCTGCCAGTCTGTGCTTTGTCCACAGCCACCTTCAAGCGGCCAGTGGTGATCCTGGGCCCAATCGCAGACATTGCCATGCAGAAACTGAGCACGGAGCTGCCTGAGCTCTTTGAGATTGCCCGTAAGTGCTCCCACCCCATGAGGAACTCATGTCCAGCAGCTGGAGCTTCAGTGGCCAGGGCCTGTGGGAGCTCTTTACCTGCAGCTCTGTCCCAGTCCTGCCTCATTGCCCCCCTCCCTGTGACACCCCAACATGTTCCTGGACTCATTTACCCTCTCTCCATGTGTCATTGTGCCAGCCAGGCTGTGGACAAGTCTCCCCTTTGAGGGACAGAGGCCTGGGGCTGAGCATGACCAGACCCAGCCTGGGGCTGCTGGAGATGCCACATCTCCCCCAGCACCTCTCACACCACCTCTGTATGCCCTGCAGCGAGCGTGCCCCGAGATGGGGCAGCATCCAAGGTCATCAAGCTGGACTCTGTGCGGCAGATCGCAGAAAAGGTGAGATCTTGACTGTGTCCTTGGGACTGTGGACCAGGGCCTGGTGGGGAGCCCACGGCCTTCATGGCTGTGCCTGTGGGGCTGACAGCTGTGCCCTGCCCCAGGACAAGCATGCCTTGTTGGACATTACGCCCTCAGCTGTGGAGCGCCTCAACTACGTGCAGTACTACCCTGTGGTGGTGTTCTGTCAGCCTGAGAGCCGGCAGGGCATCAAGGCCATGCGCCAGTGGCTGGCACCCGACTCCAGGAAGAGCTCCCGGCACCTGTATGCCCAGGCCAGCAAGATGAAGAAGCACTGCAGCCACCTCTTCACTGCCACCATCAGGCTCAGCGGCAGCGGCAACACCTGGTACGAGGAGATCAAGGACACCATCAGGACACAGCAGAGCCAACCGGTCTGGATGACAGCAGAGCAGGTACAGGGCAGGGGGTCCCTGCGGCAAGACTCAGCCTGCCCGGGCTGCAGGCAGGCAGGCTAGAGGGCCACGCACCCCCACCCCCACATCTGGGGTCCTAGGTCTTTTGTCATCCCCACACTGCAGGCAGATGTGGCCTTGGAGGACAGTCTGGACCTGCTGAACCCACGGAGCAGAGTGGCCTCAGGCTACCTGAACTGCGACAGCCACGCCAACAGCGACTACGAGGACACAGATGGTGAGGTGGAGATGGAGGGGGAGGATGCCTGCGACCAGCCCGGGCTGCTCCGCTCCTCTGAGCCCGTGCAGATGTCCCCAAGCCTGAGAGAGCAGGTGGGTGTCCCTATACCAGGATGAGTGGCTCATGTGGCACAGCTGGAGTGGCACAGTACCTGGGCAGATCCATGCCCAGCTCTGGTTCCCCATGCAGGAATGCAGCACTGCTGCAGGCTGTGGCACAAATCCTGCCCCTGACCTTGCCCCTGCCCCTTCCTCTCTCTGGCCTTTTACAGGCAGCTAAGCAGCAGCAGCAGCAGCACCAGCAGGCCCAGTGCTACAACAGCATCAGGTACCCACAGCAGGGCAGCCAAGGGAGCCTGGCATGGGCTAGCAAGGGGCATGCAGAGCCCTCAGTGCTGGTTCTGTGTGGCCTGCCCTTGCCAAACAGGGGCCTGCCTCTGCCACCTGTCCTGACTGGGTGTCAGAGGCATCACAGCAGTTTCTCCTCCCCCAGGGCATATGAGCATGAGGCAGTGAGGAAGAGGTTCACACAGGCCAGGGATGACTCCGAGGAGGATGAAGGCTACGAGTGGGGCCCAGCTACGGATGTGTAGCAGCACCACTGGCCTGTCCCACCAGTGCCATGTGACAGTGCAGGCAGTGCCACACAGCACCTGGCAGCCAGCTGCTGTACCCATCACCTCCTTCCCCTTTTGGCCTGCCTTCCCCCCGGCAGGAGGGCAAGGGCTGGCAGAGAATAAAAGGGGTGTCTGCAGCAGGCTGGGCTGCGTCTGTGCACACTGGGTGGCAGCACCCTGGGAAGGGTCACACAGCAGGGTGGCTTTGATGGGATGCAGGCACTGCCATGGCCACGTGTCATGCTTGCCCCAAGAGGCATCAGTGTAAGGATCAGACTTTGGGTTGTGCCAGCACCTGGCACCACAACAGGCTCAGCCTGCGTGCCCCAGAGCCAAGCCTCCCCTGCTGCAGCACAAGCAGGGCTCCTGAAACACAGCTCCCATGTTCCCCAACACTTTTATTTTTACATCATCCAAGCACACAAAGTCAGCTCAGCACTGCCCTGGCTGTAGGGGCCCAGAGCCCTGCATGTGGGGCTGGGCCTTGGGGCTCACCACCCCAGGCTTCCCAGGATGTGGGGCTGGGCAGTGCTGCATTCCCTTTTGCTGTGCCCAGGGCAGCCCCAAGGGCTGCAGTGGGATCAGTCTGTGTGTGCAGAGCAGTTGAAGGCAGCACCAGCAAAAAGCAGGGCTGGTTCCCCAGCTCAGTGCAAAAGGCCTAACAGGGAATTTGCACTTATGACAGGCCTCTGGCAAAGCCAGAGATGAGAAGTGGCTGCCAGAGGTGCTGCTGCCCTTAAGGCTAAGTCTGGGAGTTGCTGGTTACTTGGGATGTCAGTGTGCACCCACACACTGGTATGCAGGGGCAGTGCTGCTCTGGTGACATGCTAGGGCAAGCCCTGGAGCTGTACTTCCAGCACCATCCCCCCACAGGGAAAGGCACCATTGGTGAGTGTGAAAATGCAATCTGTGGTGATGGATGGGCTTCCCTCTCCTGCCAGAACCAGGCCAAGGTGAGGGACCCTGTGAGGCAGCAGGACAGGCACTGTGCAGGCACTGTGGGGCAGGAAAGGGTGAATGGAGAGGGTGGAGGTGCCCAACCCGTGGCACCATAAGACCTGACACTGCTCAAGCTGGGTATCAGGTCCCCCACTGTGTCCTGAGCAAAAACAAAGAAGTGCAGGATTAGGCCCTTTCTGATGTCCAGAGGGCTCTGATGAGGGTGCTGGCTGGGGCAGGAGAGAGAGACTATTCTGGCCCCAGGCACAGGTGGTGACAGCCAGGCAGAGTGAGTAGCTCAGAGGAAGAGAGGCTGCTCCTGCCCAGTCAGCAGGCGGTAGGTGGAGGCTGGCATGGTCTTGATGTGCACCTAGGCAGAGAGGCAGAGATCAGCTTGGAGACACTGAAGCTGGGGGTGCTGGTGCAGACCTGAGCCCAGCCTGCTCCATGTGCAGCTGCACCTGCAGGCAGCCCAGGCCAGGCTCACCTCGCTGACTGCCTCTGTCAGGATCTGGATGATCTTCTCATGCGGCGTTGCCACCACGCTCTGCCCATTGATCTCGATGATGCGGTGTCCCACGCGGATGCCACCTCTCTCTGCAATGCCCCCACGCATCAGGCTGCAGATCTGGGGAGCAGGGAGCACTGCTAAGATCAGAGCTGTGCCCACAGCCACCACACCAAACCCTCTCATCTGTGCAGGCTCCCAGCAAAAGCTCAGGCCTTGGCTGCTGTCCCCTCCAGCCCAGGTGTGTGCAGCAAGGCCAGGGATGGCACCTGGCAGTCCCCTGACTGAGGGCGAGCTCAGCTTCCCCCACCCAACCCTTGTGTTCCCATCAAACCTGAGCTGCAGACAGAGCTGCTCCCCAGGGGCAGCTCCCACGTGCCTGGAGGTAACCATCTCCAGTGACTGCTCAGAGCATGATGCAGCTGTGCCACCCACTCTGCTGCCCACCCACACCAGCAATTGGTCCTGAAGTGTTCCTCTCCCCTTCCCAATGCAGCCCTTGGGGAGCACAGAGCAGGGTGGGACACTGCGGACAGTAACAAATGTGTGAAGGTCACACCAAGAAAGCCACCCCTTAAAAAGCAAACAGCTAAAGAGCAACCAGAGAGACAGAGCCAGCTGCTGGTGTTGCAGGAGAGCAAGGAAGAGCCTTCTGCAGTGGCGTAGCAGAGCCCTGGGAACCCTCAGCCCTGGCAGGCATGAAGAGCACTGGAGCTGTCAGCTCCTCTGTGGGGACACAGCCAGAGCCCTGTCCCTCAGCTCAAGGGGGCACTCACGCCCATGGGGGCTGAGCCCTCAACTCGGGGGGCACTCACCACACCCATGGGGGCTGAGCCCTCAACTCGGGGGGCACTCACCACACCCATAGGGGCTGAGCCCTCAGCTCACGGGGCACTCACCACGCCATTCTCCACACAGAAGCCCAGCTGGTACTTAGAGTCAGGGCGCCGGATGACTGCCGTGGTGACAGGGGGACAGTGCACAATGTTCAGCACCACCTCTGTCTGGTGCTTCAGCTCCTGGAAGATTGGATGGGGCTCTGTGAGACTTTGGAGAGCGTTTTGGCTTTGGTAAGAGAGGTGCTCACAGCAGGGCTGAGGATTACTAACCTGATTTTAATGGGGAAACTGAGGCAGACACAGGGACAGTGCCATGCTCAGACAGAACTTACAAATCCAGTCCCCAGACTGCCCCTGAGGCCACTTTCTGCCTTGTCACATCCCTTCCTTGCAAGCACCAGCGCAGGGCCTGTCGCAGCCCACACTATAGGTTGGCCTCCTTCATGCCCCACAGCCTCATATCACCCATCTGCCACGGAACCAGGAGCATCAGGGTCCCCAGCATTACAGACGCTCCCAGACACGTTCAGGCTGGTCCCACTCTGCCAGCCCTTGCCCTCCTGGCAGGGTGGAGTCAGGAGGCTACCCTGTGCAGCCCCCACTCACCCGGATGATGCTCTGGCAGGTGGTCAGGGGCAGCCCCACCAGGCTCATCCCATTGACAGACATGAGGCGGTCCCCGATGCTCAGCTTGCCTGACCTCTCTGCAGGGCCCCTGTGCATCAGGTTGGCAATGACCACGGTGGGCAGGATGGAGCCCCAGCCCGACTCCACTATGGCAATGCCCAGGATCTCTCCCTTCTGCTTATGGATGCAGACCTAGAGGGGCACAGATGGGTTATGGTCACCAGAGTGATGGTGCACATGTCCCAGCCCCACAGCACAGTGTCCTGGGCCCAGAGCCAGGGGAACGGGGCTCAGAGCTGTAGGGAGCATCTCAGCTGCTGAGGGAGCGATGGAGGAGTTGACAGTGAGGTACCAGGGTGTACCCCACAGTCCCTGCTCCTCCAAAGCAGCTCTTACATCCTTGCAGTTCTCCTGCCGGGAGAAGTGAGTCAGCTCCGCGTTGTACTGCTCCTGGTCTTCGAGGGCACAGCTGTACTGGCGAGGGCTCAGCTCACTGGGATCAATGCTGTTGGCCTCCAGGAAGCGCTGGTAGGCCACACCAAATGCCTGCCCAATGGCCTGAGCAATGACCTGCGCCTGGGGAAAGAGAGGTTGTTCTTGCCCGTTGCCAGAGCCAACAGCATGGCCAAAGTACAGCCAACAGCTGCTGGCGCCCTGCAACACCCAGCACAGGCACTGTGCCCTGGGAGCTCTGGGGCACCCTGGCTCCCTCTGTGCCTGAATGGGCCACTTTATGGTGCCAATCCTCCTGCCTTTTCTTTCTGGGCCCCTCTACATTGCAGAGGTGCCCATGCTGGGCTTTCTGCTCTGTGTGCTCACCAGGACTGCCCAGCACAGAGAGCCAGAGAGCACCCAGAGGATCTGCTCATCACAGCAGGACACAGCCCAGGACCCCCACACTTCCTGCCCTGCCAGGGGGCTCACATCAGCTGAGTGGAAGACGTGGCACAGCAGCTTGTAGAGTCGCTTCTCCTCCGCCCCCTCTGAGCGCCGAGGCAGCTTACGCCGTGCCATGAGCACCACGAGGGAGCCAATGTCGGCGATGTAGGAGATGGTCTGCAGGGAGTGATCCATCATGGCCTCCTGGCAAGAGCAACACCAGCAGAGATCTTCAGCCCTCTCCAGCCTGATGGAACCATGGGCAGCCTGCAAGCCAGGCAAGTGGTGCCACCAACAGTTTGTGCTCAAATGCCACAGTGCCTGGCACATACTAGGCCTGTGCTAAAAGGCACAAACAGCAGCTTAAGTCAAGGACTCGCCTGCATCCCTGGGTGCTGCTGGTGCTCAAAGCAGCTCTACCCTCTTACTGTAAAGCAGAGCTCATTCTGAGGCAAGGAGCTACAGAGCATGGTCTGGGAACCCAGCAGCTCCCACCTGGCACAGTCTGCAGGAGAAGCCTCATGCAGCCCCACAGGGAACTGAGGGAGATGACACAGGTGGGCTGGCTGCAGGGCGAAAGGTCTCCTCCCAGGTGCTTGTCTTCACCCATAGACTATTCTTGGCACCACGACTTGGTGTGGGCCCAAAGCCAAAGGTTTCAGCAGCCCCAAAGCCGTGTGGCTGCCCCAGTCCCTGCTCACCTGTGTGTCAGCCGTGAGCACCTTGATTCTCTGTGTGGAAACAAACAGATCCACCTCCGTCATGGGCTGGGACTCTCCCTCTGGTGCCTGCAGAACCAAGCGTCCAGGAGAGGTCACTGCTGCTGCTGAGACTCCTCTGGGTTCTTGCCCCATGGCCAGGAGGTTCCCCTGCAGGTCCTGAATGCTGGCCCAGCAGGGCCAGGCTGGTGGCAGTCGTGCCCCCCTACCCTCCTGCACCTTGATCCTGTCCACCGCCTCCTGGGCCTGTGCCATGCGGACACTGGCTGGGGGGTTCCTCTCCGACACCAGCTGCGTGGAGCCCAGGTACTTGGCCCCAAAAATGACACCGTCCAGCAGCTCCTCTGGGTCACAAGGGCCTGGAACTGAGGCAGCAGGAGAGACTAAGCAGTGGCTGGTCCCCCCACCTCTGAAAACGAGGGGCACCAGCTCCTACTGCCCTTTAGCTGCTTTCCTATACACAGCAAAGCAGAGCAGTGCTCAGAAGATGGGCTCCTGGCATCACCAGAGAAACAAATCTGATCCCAGGACTGCTTCTGTCTTCCCTAAGGCACACCCTGGCATTCTTCCTTTTCCATTCCCAAGTCAGTGCATTCTCCCTCCACAATCCCTGAAGCACCCCCATTTGCTCAGCAAAGGACAAGCTGGCCACCCAAAGCTTACAGCCGTGTTCCTGCCTTATGTGGGCACAGAGCCAGGTGCTCCCCAGCCTGGCTGGGACCCCTGCCCAGCCTACATTTGGGGTTGGAGGAGGAGGAGGTGGTGAGTCAGGACTCCTGGGTGTTTTTGCTGCTGGAGCATAAAAGCAACTCACCCTCTTTAAAGGCCACGCAGGAAGATGAGGATTCCCTGTTCTGCAAAGCAATAAGAGCAGGTGAGGCTCTGGTTCAGTTCCCAGGGATTCAGTCTGCCAGCCCCATGGCCATGCTGCCCCTGGAGCACCAGGACAGTGAGGGGCACAACATCCCTGAGGCTGGGGGGCTGTTTGGACCCACCAGCCTCTTCCCTGGGGCATGCACAGATCACACAGCCACACAAGTTATCTCCCTGCATTCAGGGCAGCAGAAGCCAAAGCCAGTACTGAGGGTCTTGCCTAGGCACCCCAGCAGCATGAGGCCCTGTAAAACCCAAGAAAAAGACATCTCTGGCTCCTCTCTGTCCCCACCAAAAACTCATGAGGGAGCAGAGCCAAAGGGCATCTCCTGGCTCACTGCCACACCACCACAGCCCATGCACTTTGCACTCACAGTCACACTGCCTTGGGCTGGCTGCTCTGCCTCTGGGGCTGGAGCAGGAGGCAGGGCCACCCAGGCTGGCTCTGGGGAACCTTCCCGATTGCTCTCACAGGTGGAGTCGACCTCGCAGAGCCCTTCTCTGTAACACCAGCCACCAGAAGGCCTTTCCTCCGAGCTCTCTGGCCTCTGCAGCCCGTCAGGTTTCTCCACAGTGGCCATTTCCTCCTGAGCCTGCAGCATCTCCAGATCGGTCCCGGTCAGGACATTGGAATGGGCCAAAGGTGTCTCAGCACCGGCCTCAGGCAGTCCCCCTTCACAGCGCAGGAGGCTCAGCAGGTCCTCCGGGTCAGCCTCGGCAAAGAGCAGGCCGTGGCAGGGCCGGGCACAGGCCGAGTGTTGGGCGCAGCAGGGCCGCGTCTCCAGGCCCCGGCCCATGGCCACATGCAGCAGGCAGGGCCCGCACCGGCCCTGGCACTGCCCACCGCGCCGGGGCTGCTCCCCCGCCGGAGAGGCTGAGCCAGCATCGCAGGAGAGCAGCAGGCCTCGCTCCGAGCGAGGAGAGTGGTCGGAGAGGTTGGAGTCGAGGGTCTCTAGCTGCGCCAGCAGGCCCTGAATCTCCGAGGGTTCATCCTCTGCACCCTCTGCCCACTCAGCCCTGCCGGGGAAAGTGCTGGCCGAGGGAGCCTCATCCAGCTCCATGCCTGTCGGATCAGCACTGCTGGGAGTCCGGGGGTGTCCTGTGTCCTGAGCGGTGCTCCTGCCGCTGGGTTTCCAGCCGGCAGCGCCCTGCGGCCCCGTGGTCACTGCCTGCTCTTCCATCTCTCTTCCCAAGCCCCGGCAAAGCTCAGTTTGTTCTTCTCCACCTCCCCCTCCTTTGAGGTCAGAGGCTGAAGCAGGACTCGAGAAGAGCCCCGGACACCTCCGCTGACCCTCGGGGACGGACAGGTCCTGCCTGGAGCCGCAGTCAGTGAGCAGGGTGCTGAAATGGGGGCCTTCCGGCTGCGCACCACCCACACGGAGCTCGGGGGCGCCAGGCCGCACCACCGCCTCCTCCTCCGTGTCCATAGCCGGCGGCTCCGGGGCGGAGGGGGCAGCCGCCTGGAAATCCATGCAGTTCTCCATGGCGTCGCTCCGGGCGGGGAGAGGGACTCGGGGATCTGTGGAGGGGGGGAGCCCGGCGGGGCTGGGCCCGACCCTGCCGGTACTCGTTCTCCCCTCCGGTGGCCGGGCCCGGGGCAGCGCTGGCCGGGCCCGAGCCCTGACCGACCCGGAGGTTCCTACCTGCCCTTCCGGGCGCTGCCGGCGGCGCGTGCGCGGCTGGGCGCGGGCCTGGCCCCGTGGCGCAGCAGCATGGCCGCCCGGGTGCTGCTGCTGCGGGCGCTGCGGGCGCTGCTGCTGCCCGGACCGGCCCGCGGCTACGCGAAGAAGCCTGGTGAGCCTCGTCCTCCGGTCCTACCGGTGTCCCTGCACGGCCCAGTCCACTGTGCCCTGGGCCCCCGGCGCTTTGCAGCGGCAGCGCTGTCCCCTCCTCCCGGGAGCTCCTTTGCCCTGCTTGCCGACCTCTCCCTCAGCTCCCGTCCTCATGCCCTGTGCCTCCCACCCCCTGCCCCGTTCCTCTGCCCCGTCCTCGCTGCTGCTGCTCGTCGCGGCGGCCATGGCCACGTCCCCTGCGCTGAGCCCTTGTCTTTTCCCCCGCATGCATCTCTCTCCCCCTCTTCACATACTCTGTCTTGACCGTGCTCTTGGCCCTGCAGCAGTGAAGTCCAAGGGCAAGAGCGTGGCAAAGGAGGCACTGAAGGGGCCAGAGGTGTGCACTGACCCCGCCATGCTCACCACCTATGCCATGGGAGTCAATTACTTCAAGGAGGGCCCAGAGGTGGCCCTGAAGCCTGACTCCGAGTACCCTGACTGGTAGGTGGTGCCCAGCTCCCCTTGCTGTGTGCAGAAGGGGTGTTGTACCCTCCCGGGGTGCGCATCTCTACAGAGTTGCTATCCCAGAATGTCCTACATGAATGGTGTAGGAGAGACTGTTCTGGAAGGAGGAATACTGCTGCTCTGCATCCCAGAGACCTTCCCCAAGGGCCAGGAGAAGGGAGCAGTGTGTGCTGTGGATGTGGTCAATGAGGGCTCTGTATGTCCTTGTCACACCTCCGTCACTCTGTGCCATGCTTGTGCCTTCACTCTTCCTGCCACAGCTTCATATTCTCTCTGCATTCACCCTCAGGCTCTTTAAGATCCACCTTGGACCCCCTAAGAACCTGGAGGAGCTGGACCCTGACTCAGTTGAGTATTGGAGGCGCCTGCGGAAGTACAACACATGGCACCGCAACAGGCTGAAGAAGGGCAAGAAGCTGTAGGCACTGCAGAGCCTGGGGCATGGGGGCTGCCCTGAGTGCCAGTGCAGGTGGTGCTTGGCCCAGCTCCTGTTTTTTGATCTCTTCTTCTTTCTGTGAACAAATAATAAATCTCTGGTGAAACTGATACCTGTTACAGAGGCTACGACAGACCCAGGCCCTCAGCAAGCTCGGTGTGGGTCCGGCCTTGTGCCAGGGTTTTGTGAGGCAACACAGCACACAGAATCTTGGTATATTTGCTAAAACAGCAGCTCAGTTTTATGTTCGTAGAGGGAGACTGTGCTAGGGAGCCTGTGCCATCAAATGGGTCCTGCTCCTTGATCTTTCACAACCTGCAACCGTGGTGGCTGGGGCTTAAGGACCCCACAGCCAGCAGGGGATGTGGTGGGTTTAGGATTAGGAGTGACTCTACTGACTGTGTCCCCTGTGGGGGGCTTTGTTGGCTGAGCAGCTGGGGGGGCAGGTGGACTGGGACCAGGCTCTGACAGTGCTGTGGGGGCAGCAGGTAAAGGGGGGTCATGGCAGCCTGTGATGTTGCCAGCACTGCCACAAGTTTGTTCCTTATCCAGCAGCAGGGTTGGACCCAGCGTGGCTGGGCTGTGGTGAAGGCTCCCTCACGCTACCCCAGCCCCATCTGTCCTTGGCTGGCTCCAGCCTGGCAGAGCCCTGCAGCTTCCCCTGGGCCTCCCCTTTGGCTGCCCTGGCTGAGATGTGCCCCACACCAGTTTGGTGGTTCTTGGTCCTGGGCTCACTGCCCTGCAGCTCCTGCCTGGCCTTGAGTTAGGCTTTGAGGTCACAGCAGCCACCCACGCAGCACTCCCACAGTGAGGAAAGTGCAGTGGAGGCACAGCAGCATCCTAAGTGCCTCACACTGTGGCAGGGCCTGGGGGCTGTGCACAGTGCCCCCGGGGAGCTGCAGGTTGTCTGGGTTGGCAGCTGCACTGCCTGCCTGCTGCGACACAGGAAATAGTGGAGGGAAGCAGAAGTGGTGTGCTGGGGCGGGGGTGCTGCAGGAGATCTTGGCCTGAACCCTCACTTCCTCTGCGTGGGGCTCAGTGTGCACTTCGGAGCTGACAGGGCTCGGGCCGGGACAGATCCAGTGGTGAGTGCCCTGTCTCCACCATGCCCATCCTGCAGTTTTCCCTGCCTTTGCCACACCCCAGCATGTTTAGACCCCCAAATCTAGCAGCAGGGGGGAGCACCTGAGACCCTGTCCTCTGTCTCAGAGCCCCCTGCTTTTGGATGAGTGTTGCCCAGACATGATGGATGGGTTGGTCCTGGGGCTGAACACCAATCCAGGGTGGGTTGCTAGGGAGGAACCTGAGGGAAGAAGGAGGGAGCCCATCCCTAGGTGCTGTCCCCATTCTGGGGTATTTCATGCCACTCTCCCCTCACTGCCAAAGCTTTTGCCAGGGCCACGGGGAGCTGAGGCAGGTCCCATTCCCAGGACCCCCATGTACCCTCCCCTGTGCACCATGTGGGCTCCTCGTGGCTCAGTAGGGCTCATGCTGGCTCCAGAGCCACCACCCAGAGGCCTGGCAATGCCAGGGAGGCTGCTGCTGTCCCATTGGGGTCTCTGTCAGGATAGAGGCCCCCAGGCAGCCTTCAATGATGGGTCCTGTTCTCTCTGTCCTTCAGATGGATGGGGAAGGGGACAGGGAGCATTCCCCCTTTCCAGTTCCTTGGACCCCATCATGTCTGATCACCAGGCTGGTGTTGCATGCCCAAGGCCAAGGGAGCAAGAGAGGTTCCCTATGCTGCTGTCACAGCTCTTGTCCTGCAGGCATGGGGGGGATCTTATGGCACTCTTGGCTGGCTGCTGGTGGCCAGGTCCCAGCACTTCCCCTGGGAGGCCAAACCCCTGCCAGGCTCCTGCGCGGGGGTGACTCAGTGCTGGTGAGCTGACACTGGTGGCTCTGCGGTGCCATCCTGCACAGAGCCACAGCAGCACCTGGCAGTGTCCTGTGGGGCACAGGCATCTGTCACCCGCTGACAGCTTGTCCCCTCCATGTCCCCAGGCAGGGCTTGGACAGGATGGGGGACTGGGGCATGCCCATCAGCTCGCTGAGTGAGGAGGTGGTGGCACAGCTCTGCGAGGTGCTGGATAACGCTGGGCGGGGCTGGCGCCGGCTGGCCGAGGTGGCCGGGCTGGAGAAACGCTTCAAGTGCAGGTAGGGCTGGGGGGCATCTCTAGGGGGCTGCATCCAAATGGGTGACAAAATGCATGTGGACACAGCCCTGCCATGGGCTGAGCCAGAGATGTGTGTCCTCAGCCACCCCATGGTGGACTCAGCTTGAGCTGGGGGCACTGCCAAGTCCCCTGGCAGGGGTCCCCATCCTCCCTGGGGGCACTTGGGGTGTCTTGCAGTGCAGAGGAGCTGGAGATGTGCTCGCTGAAGGTGCTGGAGCCCCAGGGCAGCCCCACACAGTGCCTCCTGCAGCTCCTGGCTGAGCGTGACTGCAGCCTCAAGTACCTGCTGGGCTGCCTGGAGAGGATGGGGCACAGGCAGGCCTGCCAGGTTCTCAGCAGTGCTGGTAGGGATGAACAGCAGGGTCCCATCAGGCCTGGAGAGGGACATGGGGGCACAACAGCTCAGCATAAAGAAAACAGGGGCAGATGAGGAGCAGCTCTTCCTGCTGCCAGCAGAGCCCTAGGCAGGGTGGGATGTGATGGATGCAGTACATGGAGGTAGGACAGGAGGTGGTGTGATGGGAGGTGGGCAGCGGGATGTGGTGGGCCAGATGAGATGAGACAGGACAGACTTGGACAGGTTGTAGTGGGACAAGAAGGCATGGAATAGGGTAAGGTGGGATGGGACAGGACAAGATCGGATGGAGCTGAGAGGAGTGGGGTTGGATAAGAGGGACCAGTATGAGATGGGGTGGAATGGCACAGAGTGGGACAAGGTAGGATGGTTGGGAAGGTTGGGACAGACAGAGGGATGGGATGGGATGGGATGGGATGGGATGGGATGGGATGGGATGGGATGGGATGGGATGGGATGGGAGAGGACAGGGTGTTGTGGGCAGGCATGGGATAGAGTATGATGGGATTGGATGGGATGGTGTAGGGTAGGGGTCTCAGCCAGCCCAGGCTGATCTCTCCTCACCCACAGTCCAGGACATGATCCACATCACAGTGCAGCCAGAGTCACAAGTAGTGACAGAGGGGACACGAGTGTCCTTGACCTGCTGGGCAAGTGGTCCACCCGGACTTGTGTACCAGTGGTTCTGTGGGAAGCAGGAGGTGAGATCCTGCTGTGCCACATCAAGCAGGGCCCCAGGACCCTGTCTGTGGCAAGGGCACCCAGATGGGTGGGAAGAAGCCCTCAATTCCATGGCCTGCTCCCATCTTGTAGGTGCCTGGTGCCGCAGGCCCAGAGCTGGTGATTGACACAGCCATGCTGCTGGGCCAGCCTGAGTGGTACATCTGCAGGGTGAGCTGCGGGGCCACCTTTGCCTTCTCCAGGTGGGCCCACATCCAGGTGGAGAAGAGCAGCAGCCCCATGTCAGGTGGGTCCCAAGGGCTGGCATCCCTGGCCTGGCACCTGTGGGGCACTGCTTGCCCTCTTGGGACTAGTGTGGCTCCCATAGGGCATCACTTGGCCTGTTGTGCTCTGGCTCAGCCACAAGGGCTTGCTGGGGTAACAGTGCTCAAGGAGGAGATGAATGCCCTGTGTCTTCCTTGGCTCATGCAACCCATGGGTGCCAGGGCCTGTAAGGAAGGGACCTGGGGCCTGGAAGCAACTCCTTGGAGTCCTGCTGTGGCTGGGTGTTGAATTTGCTGCCCTGTCCCCTCCCCAGCCAGTGGTTACTGCCCCACCATGGCAGGGCTGCAGATCCTGCGGCAGCCACAGCCGTGCCGCCTGGCTGAAGGGGACACACTGGCACTGGAGTGCAGAGCCATTGGCAACCCCCCCCCACAGTACCAGTGGTTCAGGAACCAGTGCCCTGTGGAGGGTGCACAGGCACCCCGGCTCCAGGTACGGTGGGCCCCTCAGCATGGTGTGGCATTGCATGGCATGGTATGGTTTGGCATTGCACAGCATGGCATGGCTTGGTTTGGCATGGCTTGGCATGGCATGGTTTGGCATGGCACAGCATAGTACACCATCCCAGATGCCTGCCATGTACCACTGGCAGGTGAAGCTGGTGACAACAGCTGAGAGGGGCAGCTACTCCTGCCATGTGTTTAACCTCTTCCACGAGGTGTGGAGCCGGGAAGTGGACGTGGAGATTGGTGAGGGCCCTGCATAAACCTCCATGGCTCCCCACCCCGTGTGGCCCTCCCTTGCCTGCCCGGTGGTTTTAGGGGGCTCCAGTCCATGCTGGGGGTGGTCATGTGGCTCTCTGACCCCTTTGCTGCAGGCCCACGGCTTTTTGCTTCTGGAGGCTCCTGGCAGGAGGGGGATGGAGGTAGGTGGTGGCAGAGGGGACAGGTCCCTGCTGCTCTGCTTGCCATGCTTCCCAGACACCGTGGGGCTGCAGGGAGGTGTTCCTCTTTTTCCAGGCTCCCCAGAGTGCAGCAGCCTTGGCCAGCTGTATGGTAAGAGCCTGTGCAGGAGGGGTTGGTGGTCCTCTGGGGCTGTGACCGTCCCTAGCATCACCACTGGCACCCCACAAGGCTTTGCTCGGCCAAGGGTGCTTTGGGTGCAGCACACCAGGGAGAGTGAACCAGAGAGGCAGGGATGACACAGGGTACCCAGGGACAGTGACACCAGCCACAACGAGGTGTCACCTCCGTGGGATGAAGATAGTGGTGACAGCAGAAGTATCTGGCTCAGTGCCTCCCCCTCCTGTCTCCGCAGCCACCGACAAAGTGGCTCTGCTGATTGGCAACATGCACTACCTGCACCACAAGCAGCTGCGGGCCCCCATGGTGGATGTGCATGCCCTCAGCACCCTGCTCCGCCAGCTCGAATTCAAGGTGGTCTCCCTGCTGGACCTGCGCAAGGCTGAGATGCAGATGGCTGTCAACGAGTTCCTCCTGCTCCTCGACAAGGGAGTCTACGGTGTGCAGCAGCTGCTGAGGCAGCTCTGGCTGGGGCGGGCGCCGGGGGGGTTGTGCTGCTGGGGTCTTGGAGAGCAGCTGGGCAAGAAGCAGGCACTGGCAGGTCAAGGGATGCCAACTGCTCTCCACCTCTCCTGCCAGGTTTGCTCTACTACGCTGGGCATGGTTATGAGAATTTTGGCAACAGCTTCATGGTGCCCATCGATGCACCCAGCTCCTACACTTCTGCCCACTGCCTGTGTGTGCAGCAGGTGCTGCAGAGCATGCAACGGCGCCACACCGGCCTCAACATCTTCCTGCTTGACATGTGCCGCAAGAGGTGACCCACCCCTGGCCACCACCTGGGCACACCCTGCCACTTAGGGAGGTCCTGGCACTGGGGTGCCCCTGGGTGCTGGTTTCTGTGGCAGCAAAGTAGAGATCCCTGAGGGCCCATTCAAACCCTCTGACTTTGTCTGGCTACCCCAAAGTGTCACAGCCCCAGCTGAGCCAGCAGGAGCCACAATGTGTGGGCAGAGGGACACAGGGCAGGGCCCAGGGTGTCTTGTGGTGAGTTCTGAGGGGGTGGCAGGTCCCAGCTTTGCCCAGTGGCACTTCTCTTGCAGGAACCTCAACGATGACGTCATCCCACAGGTGGAGGCACTGCAGGTCACAGCCAATATCGTCTTCGGCTATGCCACGTGGGTGTCCTCCCCACCACCCCCAGCATGGGCAGAGGGCATTCCTGCCTCAGGGCAGGGCTGGAGCTCAGCCCAGTTCTCAGGTTTTCACACCTCTGGTCCCTCCGCTCAGTGCTGCTGGGCAAGTGGCAGCCCCCTCAGTCCTTCTTGGGGCAGGGAGATGCCCATGGCACTGCTCAGCTTTCAGCAGCAGCCACAGGAATTAAGCCCTGAGGCTTCTCCAGGGTGCAGACCTTTGGGCTAATGATGCTTTTGGCATCTGCTCACGGCTCCCACCTCTCCCAGCATGGTTGATGGGAGCAGGTAGAGCTTTGGCTCTGGCTTCTGCAGGGCTGTCAGCCCAGTGGGGGCTGGTTCCCAGGGCAGTGACACAGCCCACGATGGAGCCGACTACTGCCTTGTCCCCACAGGTGTGCAGACGCCGAAGCTTATGAGCTGAGCCAGGGCGAGCTCTCCAATGGCATCTTTGTCACTTTCCTCAAGCGCTGGCTGCTGGAGGATGAGAAGATTACAGTGCTGCTGGACAAGGTGGCTGAGGGTAAGTAGGGATCCCGCAGCAAGGGACAGCGACCCCTTTGGCAGCCCCCACCACCCGCTCCATGCCCCCTGCAGACATGGGCACGCTGGAGATCACACGGGGCCGGCAGGCACTGGAGCTCCGCAGCAACCTGTCAGAGAGACGAGCACTGACGGACCCCATCCAGCCTCCAGGCCAGGATGAGTCATCCGCCAGGAACCTGCAGTGGGCCAAGGCTCATGGTGAGAGTCCAGCACAGCCATCCTGCCTGGAGCTGGCAGTGAGGGGCGAAGTGCTGAGTTGCAGGGAGAGGTGGCAGGCAGCATATGCTGCGTTTCTCCCACCCTGGAGGAGAGAAATCACCAGCACAGAGCTGCCAGCCTGGCAGGAGCATCAAGTTGGCATTCCTGCTAGGGTGACCCCAGTGATCACCTTGCCCCTGGGTGCAGCCCAGCTCCAAGCACCTGCAGGTGCCAGCCATGTGCCCTCTGTGCATTCCTAGTACTGCCGCAGAGCCGGCACCTGCGCTTTGAGTGTGGTGTCTGTGTGCAGCTTGGCTTCGCTGCAGAGTTCTCCAACATCCTCATCATCTACACTCGTGTGGTGGCCATCCCCAGGGACATCGCCAGGTGTGAGGCCAGGCTCACAGACATGCCCCAGGTGGGAGAGTGTTGCTGCAGCCTGTGCTCTGACCATGCCAGGGAATGGGTGGGGATGCTCATGGTGGCTTCCATGGCTGGATGCTGTCTGTGGCAGGAGCTGGATGTGGACCTGAAGTGCACCAACAAGGAGAGTGCAGAGGAGGTGGGCAGCCCACTGGCACCCACCTGGAGCCTTGGCTGCTCCTCCTGCTGCCTCTACAGCCGGCTCTGTGGCTTGCAGAAACTGCGGGTAAGAGCTGTGCTGGGTGATGGGGCACAGCATGGCCACAGCCCAGGACAGTTGCCCATGCTGCTGGTGTCCTTGCAGCAGGAGCTGGCATTCACCGTCTGCCTGCAGTATCGCTACCATGGCATGGATGACTTCATGGAGGAGAGGCAGAAGGTGAATGTGGGGAAGCCTCTCATCGCCAAGCTCAATCTGCAGCTGGCAGCCTCTTCATCACCACCTGGCAGCCCTCTCTCTATCTCTCCCCTGGGGAGCTGGGGGGCAACGAGTAGCTCCTGGGTCAACACTCCTGAGGAGAACCTGACCCCTGAGGTCCCCAGCTCCCACACGCTGTAGAGGATATCGACACTGCAGTTCCGTGGGGCCAAGTTTATCCTGCCAGGGGGCCAGAGGCTGGATGTGGCAAAGGTAACATATGCAGAAGTGGGCACCAGGAGGGGGTGAGCTCCATCCTGGCTTGTGCCAGGGGTTTTGGGTCTTGGTGCATGACATGGCTGGGACCCTTGGCACACGGGACTGCAACTCAGTGCTGCCCCCTGTACACAGCATTGTCATTGCAGGTACAGAGATTACCAGGCCCATGTTCCCTGGCACAGAACTGCCAGCCTCACATGACCTGGCATGGCAGTGCTAGCCCCATACACCAGGACAGTGCCACCACCATGTGCCCAGGACACTGCTAGCTCCATAACTCTGGACAGTGACAGACCTATAAACAGAGCACTGCCAGCCCCATGTCTCCTGGCATGGCAGTGCCAGCCTTGTATCCCAAGTGGGTGTCAGCGCCACATGCCAGGACACTGCCCAGCAGCCTGGGGGGCAGAGTGCCCAGACCCCACAGCTCAGCTGACACGAGGCGTCACGCTGGGGCAGGGCTGAGCTCGTTCAGGCCTAGGAGAAATAGAGAGAAATAAGAAGATTAGGGGGAAAATCCCGCGGGAGGAGATTAGAGGGGGTGGGAGTGGGAGGGCTCCTGCTCCACCACCAGGCTGGGAGAACTCCTCAGTTTCCCCTAGTTCTCCTAGCAGCACCCAATTCTCCCAGTACAACTCTAGGTGCTGGACTGTGCCATCTCTGCCTGGGCAGTGAGCGGTTTCAGAAGAGGCCTGGGGTCTAGAGAGGAAAGCTTCTGGGATTTGTCCCCAAAGCACAGCCCCTCATGGTGGCTGATGTGTGCTCCACGGGGTCTCTGCTGAGGCAAGCGCAGGGGGCAGCACGGGACGCTGAGCGATGCTGCGGCTTTTCCGCTGGGCAAGGAGGGGTTCGGGGCAGAGAGGCTGCGTTTGGCTGCTTCACGCAGGGTGCAGCCCCAGGGTACCCGTGGGGGCGAGGGACAACCGATCCTTCTGGCGGGAGTACCCCGGCACCCCCCTCACGATGCCCTGGGCCGTGCCAGTGCCACCCCATGCTAATCAGACCATTTAAATCATTTGCAGTCCCCCCAGTCCCAGGAGCCGCATCCTCTGCCCGGGGCCTCTCGGCGCCCTCGCTCTCGGGCGCCGGTTGCGGGGCTTGCGGCGGGGGGGGGGGGGGGGGGGGGCGCGAAGGCAGCTCCCTCGCCCCAATTAGGCTCCGATCAAACAGGTCGGGGGGTGCCGAGCTTCCCGCCCCCGGCTTTTGTTGGCGCTCGGGAGGCCGGGGGTGCCCCGGGCTGGCGCCAGCCCCGGCGGTTGTGTCATGCGAACGGCGCAGCCCTATTGAGCGGCGCCCCCCCCCGCCCCAAGCCCCATTACTTCCGCGGCCCTTGCTGCTTTATTTGCCCGCTGCACGCCTCGGCCCCGGCCCATTAGCCGGGCTGGACAGCCGGGGGAACATCGATTATGCGTTTAATGAGTTGTTAAAGGTTTAATTGTCACTAACGAAGCAGACGAGCAGCAGCAGCCGGGGGACGGGGGACAAGAGGAAGGGTCTCGCTGGGGTCACTGCCTCGCCCGGCCCAGCGGCATCCCAGCAGGTCCCGCCCGACCCCCGGGGCTGTGGGGACTGCAGGGCCTGGCCCCGCGGCTGTGGAGCTGCGCTGAGACCTCGCAGGGGATGGCGGTGCGGGCACCGAGCCCGGCCGGGCCTGTGCGGGGCCATGGGGATGTGGTGGGGCCGGGGCTGCCCCCGCCGTGCCCCGGGCTGTGGCTGTTAGTCCGAAGCAGGACGATTTTCTGGGAAACGTCTCGTTTTGGTGGGGGAAAGTCAGCACTGCCTGGCTTCCCCAGAGGCCTGGGGCACACAAGGACACCCCAGGAACTTGGGGCAGACGACGGAGTCTTTGGTGCTGAGCCCCTGTGCTTCACCGTTCCAGCTGTGCTTCAACACCCCAAAGCCACTGTGAGCTCAGCTATCTCCACCAGGCTCTGCTGACCAGGGCCACCACTGTGGGGGTGCAGGTGACACTGGCTGTGCCTTGAGCCAGTGGGTGGGCAGGGTTACCTCGGGGGTGTAGAGCCACTCTGGGCACCCCCAGGGACATGGCACCTTGCCACCACCACCCTGCTCCCACCTGGCAGGAACCACTGTTCCCTTGCTGTGAGGACCCCAGGGCACCTATCTGGATCCTTCCTTGTGCTAACCCCAGCCAGGGGCTGTGGGGATCCTCACAGCACAATTCTGGCAGCTTTGTGCCACCAACATGTAGCAAGGTGGACACCACTGGGCAGCACTTAGGGCAGGCAGGCGGCAGGCACAGCCCTCGGGGATGGCCAGGCAGATGCCACTGAGGACGTGGTGCAGCACAGAGCTGGTCCCAGTCCTCAGCTGCAGCTGGATCTGGTTGCTTGTGCCAGGATCCAGCCTCACACACAACATCCTCTTGGAAAGCTCCTTCCCAGCAGAACCTTGACAACCTCAGACAGCAGTCAGGGCCCTGGCAGCACCCACGTCCAGCAGCACCCAACTCCAGCAGGCAGAAGCCATTCAGCTTATCTCTTTACTCAGGATACAACTGTCTCCTTGGGACTGGCACAACCAGTGTCATGCCCCAATGCAGCTAAAAAAATCCCACCAGGTCCTCCCTATGAAACTAGAGCTTTTCTGTTCAGTTTTGTTCAAATCTGCAGCATTAAAAAAACAAAACAAAACAAAAAACAAACAAATAAAAAACAAAAAAAAAAAAAAAAGGAAAGGGAAAGAGCCTGAGGAAAGGAGGTGTCCGACTGCAAATGGTGGGTGGCCCAGCAGCAGGGTGGGATGCCCAAGCCTTGGCCAGATCCTCAGCCTGGGCTGGTGCCTCGGCAAGGCAGAGAGGCCATGAGTGACTGCCCCGTGGTGGGGTCCCACCAGCACCTTGTGTCCCTCCACTGACAGTGAAAGCACTACCTTCTACCTTTGCAGAAGGAAGATGCAGACTGGCATCCCTGCTCTGTGCCCGGTTTGATCCTACTGAGCATCTCACTGTCACCCCCTCGCCCGCCCCAGGGCTGAGCCGGTGCTGGGGGGCAGGAGCCAGGGGCCAGAGAGGCTGGAGGGGAGTGTTCATCAAATGGGCTGCCAGGTCTTGTCAATGGTCTGAATATGCTCCTTAGCTTTCATGCGAAGCGAGGCGATGCTGGAGCTCCTCTGGTCCACCTCCTCCAGCGGGTACTTGTCCACAAAGGTGGTGCCACACTGGTAGGGCGTGGGGGCCATGGGCTGCATACCCTGTGCCATTGGTGGAGGGGTGTTGAGGAAGGAGTGCCCTCCGTATGGGGGCTGCAGGGCCTGGGGGGCTCCCATAAAGCCAGGGATGCTGTGGACTGTGGTGGCGCTGGAGATGGGGGACGTCAGCCATGGATCCAGTGGGAGAGAGTTGCTCATGGGCCCCACGTTGGGTGTCATGGGAGGCCGGTTGAAGGAGAGCACAGGGGTGTCATGGAGCTTCATGGAGCTGGCCTCCATCTTCTCCTGCCGCCTCCACTTGGCTCGTCGGTTCTGGAACCAGACCTGCAAGGAGAGAGCCAGAGTGAGCCCCACTGTGCCCAGAGGGTCCCTCTCAGGGGGCCTGTGTACTCTAAGTTGGGTGCTCTGTATGGGGAATTGTATCTGGTGTGGGGTGCGCTGTGTGTTGGGTCCCACGTGGTGTGCCCCATAGGGCTCCAGAAATGCCCAGCACACCATGCACCTTTGCCAAACTTTTCCCATAAACCCCAGAGATCTCCAAGGCATGGAAAGCTGCTCCACGGCCCTGCAAACATCCCTCCAGGCCTCAGGATAACATTATCTGAACATTATCTGGTAAAGGCTTTTAGAAGCCAAACTGCCACAGTTGCACCAAAATCCAGCAGGAATGAGAGGGACCAAAGCTAAGGCCAGCAGTGACATCTCACCCTGTGAGTGCTGCTAACTGGAGAGCTGGTCCCCATGTCCCCAGAGCCACCAGCAGCACAGGGCACAGGCCATCTGCTGTGCAGTGCAAAGGAGGAGTAAGGATGAACACCTAAACGGTGGAGGGGATGTGTCCTATGGGCTGACCATGGGTGTTGGTGGACACTGGACCACACTGATGCAAAACTTCTTGTCCAAAGATGAGGAATGAAACCACTAAAGGGTCCTGTAAGGAGCAGCTGAGGGAACTGGGGTTGTTCAGCGTGGAGAAAAGGAGGTGCAGGGGAGACCTTCTCAGACTCTACATTTCCTTGAAAGGAGGTTGGAGTGAAGTGGGACTGGTCTCATCTCCCCGGGAACAAGAGTTAGAATGAGAGAAAACAGCCTCAAGTTGCACCAGATTGGAAATGAGGAAGAATTTCTTCCTTGAAAGGATTGTCAAGCCCTGGGCCAGGCTGCAAAGTTTCCAGCCCTGAAGGGATTTAAAAGATCTGTAGTTGTGGTGCTGGGGGAGATGGTTTAGTGGTGACCTGGCAGTGTTGGGTTGGATTGGGCTCGATGATCTTTTCCAACCTGAATGATTCTGTCGCTCTCTGTAACCAGTTGTTGCTCAGAGATAGGAAAGATGTCCCTGTGGTCTGGGCCTCCCCAGAAAAAGGCTTAGTTTTCTTGGGCTGGAGCTGAGGCCTGGGAAACTCAGCCCATTTGTAAGGGAATTATTGCTTTACTTAGCTGTGGGTTTGTCACTTCAACTCCCTGATCCTTTCCCTTCTCAGTCTCAGCTCATCAGTACTAGGGACAGTGGGAAGCAGATTGGTGGCCCCCAGGCTCTACCCTAGGTTGCATCTTTCCCCCACAGAGCTTCTGCTTAAGCCCAGGGAATGAAACCTTCTCAACTCTGCCATCCTGATGGAACTGCCCTAGTCTGGCAAGCCTGAAATCCTCACATCCAGGAGGATCTTGTGCTCTTGTGGCTCTAAAGATCTGTAGTCACAAGTGGCTGAGGTTTGGCTTCTTTCCCATGGGATCAGCTGGAGGGATGGGAGCAGGCACCACTAGGAAGGGAAAGAAATCTCTGGAAACCATCTCCCTCCCCAAATGGAGCCTCTGGCATATGGGGGGAACTGGGACCTCATGGGGCAGGAAGGTTTAGTCCCTAAATCCCTTCTTTGGTTGTGGCAGGAGCTGGCTCTGTCTGGATGCTGCTTCCATCTGGAGCAGTGGGGAGGCTGAGGCGGAAAGCAAGGCATCAGTGGTGGAGCTGAGAGCAGAGCAAAGCTCTGCAGTGCTGGCATGGACCCTCTGCCACTGCCCAGGGGACAGAGCCGGCATGCTGGGGCCAGAAGGCAGCCTACCTGCACGCGGACCTCCGGCAGGTTGACCTTCATGGCCAGCTCCTCGCGGCTATAGACGTCAGGGTAGTGAGACTTCTCGAAGGCGCGCTCCAGCTCGTGCAGCTGGTAGGTGGTGAAGGTGGTGCGGTTCCTGCGGTGCTTCTTCTTGGGCTGCTCCTCCTCAGCGGCAGCTGCTGGAGTGCCCTCACCATCCCCTGGCTTCCGCAGCTCACCCAGGTCCCCTTCACACTTATTCAAGAACATGGTGGCACCTGCAAGGGCACCGCAGGGGTTAGCTGGGGCATGGGGACAGTGGCCCTCTGCAGCCCCAGGCTGGGGCTCGGTGGACAAGGGACAGACAGGAGGATGGGAGAGCCCCAGGAACAGGTTATGCAAAGGCATAATCCTCTCTGCTGCTGCAGTGTTATCCTGGGCCACAGTGTTCTGGGGACTGATCTGTGGTGCTGGGGACAGCTGCCCTGGGCACCCTGCTGCTGGGCTCCACTGTGAGATGCCCCCAGCCCACTGCACCCACCCAAAGCTGCTAGGAAAATGTCACCTGAAGTTGGGGATCCTATGAAAGTGCTGCCACCTACAACCAACCTGTCCTACCCCCTGCCCTAGCATGGAAGAGACCGACACCAAGTCATCTCCCTCCTTCCAGCCCAGCTCTTCTCCTCCAGCAAGTCTTTTCCATGGGCTACAAGTCCAGCCCTGAGCCAGTGGACAACCCAGTGTTGGTCCTCAAGCATGGCTGTAGAGTCCTAGCAGCATCCCCTGGCCTACAGCCCCTTAGCACTCTTACACAGCATTTTCAACCCTTGTGATGTTTCATCTTTAAGCTTTTTATCCAGCATCTGAAATCTTCCTGCAGTAGTTGCTGGGGATTAAGGATCCTTTTCTAGAGGGAGGATGCAGGCAGATGAGGAAATGGGGCAGGAAGCCACAATCTCTGGGGCACTTCTGCCAAGGGGAAGGTGCTGCGCTGCCCAGCCCTGCCAGCAGAAACTCACCCAGGTGGGTGTGGGGAGGGAAAGGAATGGTGATGAATTCTGGGAGGGATAAAGTGGGCATCCCAAGTGGGAGCATGCAGGGGCTGTGCCGGCTGGTGCTTAGGCTGTGCATGTGCTGGGTTGCCTGCGTATGGCATGCACAGGGAGTGCCGAGGCAGGCAGTGGGCAGGCAATAGGCAGGCAGTGGGCAGGCAGTGGGCAGTATGGGTTCAAGCAGCAGGTTGCAGCGGTTGTGTGGGCACAGGGATGTGTGCAGCTGCCGCTGCAGGCAGGCACGGGGCACTCAGGCTGCTCAGGCTGCCTGGGGTGCTCAGAGTGCTCAGGCAGGGTACTCAGGGTGCCCAGGGTGCTCCGGGTGGTGTGCAGTGAAGGTGTGGTGTGCTGAGCCTGGGGCGGAGGGTGTGGAGGTCTGTGCAGTGTGGGTGCAGCTCTGCAGAGCAGTTTGTGACACGTGCCTGCTGCCTGCAGTGTGTGCAGTAGGGGTGTAGTGCTCAGGGTGCAGTGTCTGTGCTGCATATGCACAGGACGTGTGTGTGCATTGTGTGCAGTTCATGTGCGGTGTGCATAGCTCAGTGCAGGGTGTGAGCACAGTGTGAATCCATGCCAGCAGCTGTGAGGACACGGTGCAGTGTCCTCACCATGCATGTGCTGCCTTTGTGTGCAGTGCACACATGGCATGCAGTGGAGGTGCTTGTGGCTTGTGCAGCACTCTCCATGCAGTGCAGTTCACACTGCATGCAGGGGAACAGCATGTGCAGTGTCTGTGCATGCAGCATGGGCAGTGGGTGCCCAGTTCCTGCCAGTGCTGGCACCTCTGCAGCATTCTTGGGTGTGTGCCATGTGTGCAACATGTGCAGGACAGTGGGCACAGCATGCACAGCACAAGCAGTGCAAGCCCAGGGGCCATGTGTGCAGTGGACAGATAGGTATGCAGTGTGGGTGTGGTGCCAGCATGTAGGGCTTTGGGAGTTGCTGGTCCCTGAGATGTGCTGCTGCCCCTCACCAGCTGTGGTGCAGCCCCAGGGGCTCTGGCTGGCTCCAAGCCTGGCCCTGTGGCTGCAGGGGGACTGCAATCTTGGGGTGCCTTAGGGGGCACCCCAAGCCAGGGCAGGGGTATTGGATGCTGCAGCATGGGGTGCCCTGAGGGAGGGGTAAATGGGTGATGGGGGGAGCAGGGGCCCTGTTGTTGCTGTGTGAGCATTGCAGTGTGTCCTGGGGCTGGGGACATGGGGAGGGGATGGAGTCCCCTGCTGCCACCTCGCTCTCACTCACCTGCTTCTCATTTGTGCAGCTCTGCACCTGCAAGGAGAAGGGAGAGGGGGTGAGCACCCAGAGCACCCTGATTCCCTGCCTGGGCCATCGACTCCCTGGGCATCCCAGCACCACATCAGGGCCCCTAGCTGCCCCAGGGGAATGTCCGACAGCCCCATGGAGGGGCTGGGGCTGGAGGATGGGAATCAGGGAAAACTGGGGCAATGGGAACAGGTGAGATGTGCACTGGGGGGCATGGGCAAGACAGGCTGCTGGGGTGGGGCTGGGGAAGAGGGAGAAGAGAAGATGTGGGGCAATGGAGGGTGACAGGGACAAGGTGTGGTGATGGAGATCAGCGCCAGGGCTGAAGGCAGCCTCCATCATCGTCCCACTCTGACCCCATCTGAAATCAAAGGAGGCTAAAAACTGCTGGGAAGCAGAGCAAACCCTGCCATGGGAGCAGGAGTGAGGCAAAGAACAGCAAAATAACCATCAGGTGAGACCTGGAGCCGGACGGCAGCACCAGACCTTGCGTGATGGGGCTGGGGTGAGAGCCACACCACCCTACCCAGTTCTGCCTTAGCCTGGCCATGGGCATGGATGTCCCTGGGCATGGAAGAGGGGACCCCAGCACGGGTGGGCTGCAGTATGTTGGCATTGGCCACCCCATATGGCCACCCCATAGTCCTCGTCTGCCAGAGCCGGCCCAGGGATCCCAGAGCCTTCGCTCACGGCATTTTGGGAATGCTGCCTCGAACGGGCAGTGCTGAGCGAGCACGGCAGGCAGTCCTCCCTGCTGCCGTCGGACATTTTTCTGTGGCTGCTGTCATCCCGACAGCAACTTTGGGGTTTAAGCCCTTAAGCTTTAAAATTGTGTTGGGAGTCACAAGGACCTGAAGGCTCGGGAGGGTTCCCCGCCTCCCTCTCTCCCTTCCCCCCCCTTTCCCCATCTACTCCACTTCCAGACCAGTGGTTTTCCTGCAGGGACTGTCAGCCACGGGGGGAGGGGAGGGGAGGGCTGCTGTTAAAGACACCCGAAAAGGCAGCAGAAATGGCATCGAGCTCTGGTTGAAGTGCGTAAAAAAATTCAGTGTCCAGGTGCCAGAAAGCAGCAGAGCAGCAGTGAGGACCAGTGACCTCGCCCAGCAGCGGAGGACGAGAGGGCGACAGCCAGGGGACAGCCCCATCTTTGGCTAGGTCCCATTTTCTTACTTCAGAAGTCCCTCCGGGTGCCAGGATTCGGCCCCCTGGGCTCGGCCCCCCGAGTCGGGCTGTTGGCAGTGGCGGGTGCGGGCAGTGGGGAGCGTGGGTGGCTCCTGTCCTCCCTCCCCAGGTGTAAATCACAGCAAGTGACGCTGGTGGGTGCCCGGCACCTGGCACCCGCCACCCGCTCCCAGGGCTCCAGGGAAGGCTGCCAGCCCCGGCCCCACCCGCTCCCTTTTTCAGCATCTTCCCCCGGTGCTTCCTCCCGAAGTGGAATAAAACGGCGTTACCTGCTGGGCACAACTCGGCTTTTCCAGGAGTATTTAACTTTGCCGGCCCCTCCTGGGAACCAAACAAGCGGCTCAAGCTCACCAATCTCGCAGCTTTGGCAGCCAAAGTTGCCTCTAGTCTTCTTATTTGTCACAGAACCACCGTGCTAAGGCTCCGGAGAATCTTTATTTAGTGTTGCAGATGTCACCAAGGCACCGCAGATTGGAAATGAGTCCAAAGGATTAAGACAAGGTTATTAATTGGAGGCCTTCCCCTTTAAGAATGATTGACAGTTACTTTCTGGACAAGTAATTGCTCTAAATGTCCCCCCAGCACGGGTCCGGGGGGGTGGCGGCGGACAAAGCCCCGAACTGCCTTCCCCACTCAGATTGTCTCCCCACAAAGGCGTCCTGCTGGAGTTTGCCTTGTAATCCCCTCATTACGGGCGAGGAAAAAGAATTAGAAACAGGGGGAGCGGAGAAGAAAGGCCGGGGCCGTGGCGGGGAGGGAGGAGAATTTCCTTCGGCTGCGAAGGCTCTGCCTTGGGGCTCGGGTCCGGGGCAGGCACCCCAAGCCCCGGTGGGATGGGGATGCTGCAGTGGGTGTCATCGCTGCCGGATGGGGATGTGAGCCTGGGGGTGGCCTCAGTGACGGCGTGTGTGGCCCTGTGGGCTTTGGAGGATGCTGGCTGCAGAGTCCTGCCTGCGTGAGAACCAGGGACAGGCAGCGATGGGCACTGGGTGTAGGGACAGGGATGGAGATCGGGCATGGGGTCCAAATGTGGGGAATACCCATAGGGACCAGGCATCCTGAACAGCACTGGGGACCTGGTATGGACCAGGGGTAGCTGACCAGGCAGGGGGACCAAGTGTGGGGACCAGCCATGGGAGCAGGCATTGGGCACCCTGTCCATGGGACCAGGTGAGGTGATAAATCATGGACATGGAACTGAGTGTGGGGACTGGGCATGGGGACACCGTGGGGAGCAGCTGCCAGGGTACAGCCTTGGGGATCTGTCCCTGGGCACTGTCCATGGGCCCTGGATGTGGGGATGTGGGGATGTGGGGCAGAGGCAGCCAGGCTGGGAAACAGAAACACACCCCCCCCCCTCCTCCCTGCTGCCCTGGGGACCCCAGCATGGGGACTAGGAACAGTGCAATGGGGGTTCTAGGGAGCTCTGAGTGGGGTGTGCTCAGTTCTGTTCCAGGGTGAGTTTTGTCCTCTTCTGTCTCTGTTCACTTTTACTATCTCCCAAAAGCCTCTTCCTGCCACCTGCAAAAGCTGCCACCCCCAGCCATCACCTCAGCTTCCTCCCACTCGCTTCCTCTCCCTGCCACAGTTCCCCTTTCAGGTGGCAAATGTCACCAGGGGACTTTTTTTGACCCCTCCCACCCTGTGCTGGGTGGCTGCTGGGCCCATGTAGGTCTGTACCCTCCCCCCACCAAGGATGGTGCCAACAGGGCTCCACAGCCACCTCTGTGCCCCAGTTTGGGCCTGAGGCCATTTCAGCTTCACACATGCTCCATTTGACCCCACTCTGGGGACAGCATGACACTGTCTTGAGGGTGGCATGCCACCAGCTCAGGGACAGCATGCCACCACCCTGGGGACACACTGGAATCACTCTGAGATAGTATAACATGACCATGGGGGCAACACAGCCCCTGTGAATAGGGTGACATCCCCATGCCATTCAGTGCTGCCAGGGCCCCACCTGCAGCAGGGCAGTGTAGGGGTTGTCGCCTCAGGGGAATGTTTGGAGACATCCCTAGGAACAGGGATTGTGTGGGGCCAGGGATGCAAGTGGGCATCTGGCCCTGCTGCTCCCACTTGCCTGGGGTCAGTATTTGTGCCCACACCATGGCAGGTGCCAGAGCTGGGTGTCCTGCTCCAGTGGCCCTTGGATGCTTCCTCCAGAGTGCTGCCTGCCCGGGTGGGCATGGGGAGGTGTCGCCATGCCAGGGCTGGTTTTAGGGGCAGGGGCTGCCTGGCTGCCTGGCTGCCTGGCTCTGGTGTTGCCCATGGGCAGTGTGCTGCTCCTGCTGACAGCCTTAAGGTGTTGGCTTGCCTGGGGGGAAGCCAGCAGGCTCATTTGCCAAATGATTATAATTGCCTTTTAGGAGCAGATAGCAAATTGATTTGCTTCCTCGTCCAAGGCTCGTAATCACTTCATCACTTTAAAATATTAATGCTATACTTCTTTGCTAGTTTCCCAATTACCCTAATTGAAGGCAAATTGGTTAAGAAGGTGCAATGCAGAGTATCAGGGGGTTTAGTTCACTCAAATGACAGTTTTAAACCTCCCTAATCCTATTAGCAGGCAAAGCTGCTAACGCTTAGAGACGCTGTGTCAGCTTACTGGGATGGTGGGGCCGGAGGCGGGGGTCGGGCCGGGGGGCGGCCGAGGGCCACCAGTCTCACGTGACCAGCTCGGCCTGGGATTTATCACTTTTTTAGTTCATTAAGAGGCCTTGAGCAGGCGGGGAGGCAGCAGGGGTGACCCAAAAGGGTACTGAGTGGGAGGCAGGTGGCAGAGTGGGGGGGGTGGGGATGGGGGACAGACAGGACGATTAGCCAAGGAGACCTGGTGGAGGGTCCTGACCCAAATCCCAAGTCAGTGCTGGGAGCCTTTGCAGAGCCCCACTGGGAGCACTGGGATCCAGACTGCCCATCAGGACAGGATGGGGCCCCAGTGCAGAGCAGGAATGAAGGAGCTGGGAGGTACAGGGTGTGTTTGGGACCTCAGTGTCACCATCCCAGTGGCTGGAGATCAGTGTTGAGCCCCAGCATTGGGGAAAGTGGGGATGTGGGATGGGAATGAGGCTGTGCTGGGTGGCTGCCACCCCATCAGGGACCTGGCCGGGATGGGGGATGTGGGAACGGCAGGGCCAGTGGGGATGGCAGGGCCAGCAGGGCAACAGAACATGAGGAAGCTTGCAGGTGTCCAGCCCTTTGGTGCCTGTCACACACGTCCTGGGATGCTCCAGCAGTCACCAGGCTCTTGACTGGTCCCTGGAAGGGTGAGTGCCCGAGGGGGGAACTGAGCACCTCAAGCACCCAGGGTCCTCCTTGCTCCTTGTGTGGTGACAGCAGTGAGTGCCATGGCAAAACTCCCACCGCACCTGTGCTGGATCCAGCTGTCTCCTCCCATCGCCACCGCCCGAGCCGTGGGCAGCGGAGCCGGGCCCGTCCCCACAGGCCTTTCCGGAGCAGATGGCCCCAGCATGGGGAGCCCGGAGGCGGCTCAGAACGTCCTTCCTTTCATGCGGGTGCAACGCGGCTCCCGGTGGCTCCCAGCGGCTCCCGGGCACATTTTACAAGGGTTCAGCGAGCTTAGTCCTCGGGGACAGGCGACTCAGGCAGATTAGACCTCACTAAAATAGGCAGGTATTAGTGATCTCAGCAGCCCCCAGCCTTCCGGCCCGCTGCCATTTAAGCTAGTGCCAGTGCCAGTGCCAGCACCAGTGTGGCTGCCGAATGCCCAGGAGCAGGGAGGAAATTCCCAGAGGGGCAAGAGGCACTGAGGCACCCCAGCTCCAGCCCAAGGAACCTTGCTGCCTGCTCAAGGATGTTGTGGGTGGGTTAAATGCTGCCAGACTCACCCCCACTCCCCTGCTGGTGTTACCCCCAGGGGATGGCATGGGTCGGGCACTGGGTCCCACTGGCACTGGTGTGCTGTCCCTGGGCTGCTGCAGAGGAAGGGATGGATGCAGCCAGTGAGTGTAAGGGTCTGGGTCCTGGCTTTGGGGCACATGGGGCAGCTCTGGTGCAGTGCTGTCATCGTGTGTTCCCCCCTGCCCAGGACAGAGTTCCTGCAGGCAAAGGGAAGAGTGCAGGAAGGCCAGAGTGTTGCCAACAAACACTATGTTTATTGAAGCAAACACTTTGTGAGGCCCCAGGGTGGGTCCTTGGAGTGATAGAGCATCAGGGACCACTGCCTGTCCATCTCAGGGCTCACACCAGGGGTACTGTGGGGAGGGGCTCAGATAGCAAGACCAGAGTGAACTCAGTCATCTTGCATCTTAGCACCCATCCAGTGCACCCCTTAAAGGTAACAGGGAATGGTTTGGGGGAGGAAACCCAGACCCAGCACATGGATTGGACCCCTCAGGTAGCAGTTCCCAGGACACCCTCATCTCATCACTCCTGGGCAGGCAGGAACTGAGCCCCAGTGCTGCTGCTGTCACCCCCGGCAGGGCTCCCGCTACATCAGGGAGCTCTTCTCCTTCACCCCCTCCACACCGCCCAGCGCACGGTCCCACAGTGCCTGCAGCTCCACCTCCCGCAGCTTCGTCAAGAAGGTGAAGACCCCGGTGTCGCCATCCTCCTCCTCCTCACCCTGCACCATGGCAGCCAGCTCTTGCGGCAGCTCTGCCGTGCCACCAGCCACATGCAGCTGGCCACCATCCCGCTCGTCCTGCACACGGGTGGGAGACAGCGTCAGGGTCGTCGGCATACTCAGGCATCCACCAGCTATGGGGCGGTTGGATGGTGAACAGGAGGTTCCTCAGGGCCAGTCAGGTGCTACGGGGGAGTGGGGTGCTGGGGGGACGTGGGGCTGTCTACCTTCAGCCTGGGGCCGTGGGATGGAGGCTGGCAGCAGATGGTGCAGGTGCAGACAGCAGCCATTTGCTGCCCTCTTCAGGAGCCATCTCCCATCCCAGGGACGTCCAGCAGCCACCGGGCCTGGGGCTGTCCCAGAGGATGGAGCATGCAGGGGAAGACCCCCGAGGTCTCGTCACGGGTGGGCTGCTCCTTACCTGGGCCAGATGGTACTTGTCCCGCAGGTGCATCCGCACGGCAGCCCGGCCTGCTTTCCTCTGTGCAAATGCCTTGTCCCGCTCGACCCTGCAGCAGCAGGCACCACAGTGACCCTCCCCGGGCTTCACCAAGCCCCCACCAACACCCTTCTGGCATTGCCCTGGTCCTCCAGCAGCACAATGGGTGTGCCAGCTCTGGGCTGGGGCAGGAGGAGAAGGGGATGCAAAGATCCATAGGAGGGTTGCAAAGGGGATCAGAGGGTGAGGGCCACATCCTGCCTCTCCAGCCCCAGCACCCATTAGAGATGTTCAGTGAATGTGCCCATTGGAGGGACTTGCTCCTTCTGGGCCTCTCAGCTCACAGGTGTTGGGCTACTGGGTCCCCACAGTATCCAGTACCCAGGGAAGTGAGACCCTGATGCTGTGTCCCATGCTGTCACCCCTTGACTCCAAGGGTGATACCCACTGCTCCAGGGCACTGACACCCTGGGGTGTCCCTTGTCACCGACAGTGCACCAAACCACTGACTCAGCCCCATGCCAATACCCACAGGGACCTGCCACACTGTGGGGAGAGGCACCAAAGGGCACCCACTGTGCCCTTGTCCCTTGCCCTGGCTGCCTCCCTGTCCCTGGACCACCCTGGGAACAACCCATAGAGGGTGGTCCCGGTCCCAGTGAGTGGAGGACTGCAATGGCCCTTGTGCCCCACAAGCCTTACTTCTCCTCCAGCAGCTGCCGCTGGTACTCCTCAAACTCCTCACAGGCCATGCCGTTGGGCAGGGTGCCCACCCTGCCATCCCTGGGGGGCCCCTTGGGTGGAAGCTCTTCAGGGCAGTCATGAAAAAGGAGGCCATGGGTGGGTGGCTGTGGCAGACTGTGCTCCACAGTGCCCAGCAATGCCGGGTCCCTTCCTGGGGCCAGCGCCTGCAAGGTCAGTGGGAGCGACTGCCCCAGGGGCACCGTGGATCAGGGGTGGATTAAAGCATTAGGAGGGGAAGCCACAGCCACTGGGGTGGAAAGACCTTCCCATGCTGCTTGCTGCACCCAGGGGTGCTTGGGGGGAACAGCAGTGTGGGAAGACAGTGGGCTGCTCCCCAGTCAGGTCACTGGGGAGGAGGAAGGAGTTACTGAACCCCAGTGCACCCCAGACTGCGATAAAAGACTCCCTTCCTCCCCCTGCTTCCCCCCCTGGTGGAGGGCAACACCTACAGGGTCAGATCCTGCTGGGGGGGATTCCTGTGTTATGGGTACCCAGAGCCACCCACACCAGCACAGCATGTTTGGAGGTGCAAGAGTCAGTGCAGAGGAGACTCAGGAGGATTAGCCCCAAACACCAGCTGGGGGTTAAACGGCTGGGAGGCTGAGGAGGCAGGGGCAGGGTGCACACCATGCACGTGTGGCCCTGTGCCCCCATTAATCCCAGCTTCACTGTGGAGATTGCTTAGGAGCTGCAGGACTGGGGGCTTCCCACTGCTGGAGGCCCTGCCTGGCTCTGGGAGTTGAGTGCAGGCAATTCCCACACAGCCACAGATTAACAGAATAATCCCCAGGGAAAGCGACTGGGCTGAGTGTGGGGGGCTCTGAGGGCTGGAGCTCCTGGGCCCCCCTAAGCCTTTCACTGGGCTTTGCCAGGTCCCAAGGGAGGGAAAGGCCTAATTTGAGCCCAGAGGCTTAAAGGTTCTGTTGAACTAATTTCTTTGGTATAATCAAAAAGCCCAGATCCCTGTGATTTAGCTGCTCGTGCCCAGTGTCTGTGTGCGGGGCTGGCATGGGCCTGCCGTGGGTCTGGGGCTTCATCCTCTAGCAAGCTGAGATGTCCCATCCTGGCCCACATCACCAGGAGGGGCAGCTTGAAGGGACCCCACATGTGGCACCCGTTGTCTAGGGCTGAGCATGGGGCATGTGGGGCATGGTCCCTGGTGGGTCAGGGGAGATCAGTCCCATGGGAAGCTTCTCTGGTCTGTGTGGTGGGAAGGACGTGCCAGGATGGAGGGAGGCTCTTGACTCCTCTTCGGGCATCCCAGGGGCAGAGAGCCTTCTCCCCAGATGCTGCCCTATGTCCCCCCGGAGAGAGTGGCACCATGAGCCACCCTACTGCTTGGCCACCCCTTGCTGTGCTGCTCCCAACCCCAGCAGGTCCAGGGGGCTTCTGGCCACAGGTCCTGGGAGCAGGATGGGGATTAAACATCCCTCAGGTGCTTCAGCTCCTTCTGCAGCTTCTCTGCGAGTTTCTTGAAGGACGGCCGCTTGCCTGGCTCCATCTCCCAGCAACTCCTCATCAGGGCATAGATGGTGGGAGGGCAGCCCTCGGGGGGCTCCATGCGGTACCCCTGCTCCAACAGCTCCATCACCTCCTTCAGGCTCTGGCAGGATGGAGAAGCCATCTGGGACCACTCCTTCTCCACCCTGCAAGGGTCTTGTCCTGGCCAGGGCCCAGTAGGATGTCCCTGTCCCATCAGTGCCAGCAGGGTGTGACCTGCAGGATCCCCTGTCATGGCACTCACCAGCTTGGGGTACGGTGCTCGGCCGAAGGAGAAGGTTTCCCACAGCAGGATCCCATAGCTCCACACGTCTGACTTGGAGGAGAATTTCTGCAGCAGCAGGAGGCTGAAGTTGGCTGGGGTCTGTTCTCAGCTCTCATCCCTTCCCAAGGGCAAGAGAGTGCCTGCCCCCCACTGACCCCAGCTCCCTGGGCTGTGAATCCCCTCCAATCCCATCACCTCCTTGGCCCTGGGTCCACCTGGCCACATCTCAGTGGAGCTGCCCCAGGGTGAGGGCAGGACAGAGGGTCTAGATGTGCCAGAAGGCACCACAGGACAGGGACAAATTGGCAGGAAGGGGGCAAGCAGGGGGAAGCCAAGGGGATGAGCTGCTTTGAGAGGACCTCCTGGCCCCTGCTCCCTCCCTGCCATTGCTCACGTTGTGTTTCAGGGCCTCTGGGGCCGTCCACTTGACCGGCAGCAAAGTGCCATCTGCACCCTTGGGGTTGACTCTGGCCAGGCCAAAGTCGCTCACTTTGGCCACGTTCTCCTCAGAGATGAGGATGTTGCGGGCAGCCAGGTCCCTGTGCACCAGCTTCTTGGACTCCAGGTAGTCCATGCCCTGAGCCACGTCCCTGCCACGGTTGAGCAGAGCAGAAGGCAGTGTCACTGTGTGTCCCTGGGGCTGCCCAGGAGGACACAGAGCAGCCCTGCCCAGCCTGTGGGGAGGGAGAGGAACTCACAGAGCAAAGAGCAGAAGCTGCTGGGCTGGGACAAGAGCTCGGCCCCGTGTGCACAGGAAGTTCACCAGGTTGCCCTGATGGAGGAAGAGAAACACATAGGGACCAAGGGGCTGGGGCTGCAAGGGGACTTTGTCTCTACGGGGGCTGCAGCACCTGGCATCTGCCCAGGTCAGCCCCCAAATGGAGCTTTTGTCCCCAGATGAGAGCAGTGCTGGGCGCTGCTGGCCAGAGCCTGGCTGGGTGCCCTCACCTTGCCCATGAACTCCATGACGATGTAGAGGCCGTTGTGCAGGATCACGCCCAGCAAGCACACCAGGTTTTTGTGCCTAACCTTCCTGAAATGGGGGGGTGCAGGTCAAGGGGGTGCCTGCTTGTGCCTTAGTTGTGGGGCAGGGTTGGGCCGTGTTTACCCACAGGGCACTCACGTCATGGCAGCTGTCTCAGCAAGGAAGGCCTGGGCGGTCACATCGCACTTAATGTTCTTCACAGCCACCTTCTGCCCCATGTAACTTCCCTGCAGGACATCTGGGAGCAGACACAGAGGGGTCAGGATCAGCCCAGGACACAATTTCCCACATCCCTGGCTGAGCCCCCATGCCATAGGAGGGGACGTTAGGGGGTGCCACTGGGGAAGGCAGCAGGCAGGGAACCTCCAACCTCATCTTCTCACCTACCTCCAAACTCGCCCTGGCCGATGCGGTCTCCCAGTGTGAGGTGCTGCAGGTTCAGCAACCAGCCAGCTGGGCACAGGCACAAGGACAGGTTAACAGGGGTCACCAGCTGGGCCATGCTGCCTTGTCCCCCAAAACCCAGACCATGACCCTCTCCTGCTATCTCCTACCTTTGGCCAACTCCTCCTCGGCTGACTTCGTTCCAGGTTTTAGTTTGGGCTTCACCAGCTTGGTGCAGAGGGCTCCCTGCTCCTTCATGTAGTGCTGCCAGGGGATGAGCAGATGGAGGTGATGCAGTGATGCCCAAGAAACGCCCATGGGGTGCTCCACAGGACCTCACCACCATCACCACCCTCAAGGAATCTGGAGCAAAATGCCACATCTGCCCCAGTTCTGCCATTCACAGCCCACATTTCAGCCCTGCTCCCTTCTGGGCACAGCCAGGGAGACACTGTGAGGGACGATGGGCTGTATGGGGTGCTGCTGGTGAGCTGGTGGGATGCTGCTGGAATGCAATTGGTGAGTCTGGTTAAACCACCTGGTGAGTGCTGCAGCAGCCAAGGGCAGTTGGACAGCGTTGGGGTTACAGAGCAGGGCAGGGCAGCTGAAAGGGGAAGGATGTGTCTAAATGAGGGAAAAATAGGAGAGTGTAACCCCCTGGAGAGGAGTCAGGCAGCAGCTATAAGACAGGGCAAGGATGGGCCCTGAGGAAAACCTTTCTGGAAGGGACCTAAGGTGGCAGCCTGGGAGCCCCACAGGGTCAGCAGGTGAGAAGGAGGCTTGGAGAGGAAGGAAATGCAGCAAAACAGCTTAAAGCCTTGTTGTGGCTCAGATCTCATGAGGGGTCCAGGGGTGGCAGAGGCTGCCAAGGTCTTCATTTTTCAAAATGCCCAAGCTCTGCTGATGTGTGAAGCACTCAACAGGCAGAGATGTGGCAGGGAACTCAGGCTGCTGCTGGCATGGCTGGTTGGCATTTCTGGGGCATCCCAGGTGTGCTCATTGCACCCCAAACTGAGTGGGAACCATGAGCCTTTGGCAAGGATGGAGAATTACACCAAGTGATGGAACCCAGTGAGAACCACAGAAGAGAGAGGTGAGAAGCAGCCTCAGCTCTGCGTGAGCCCATGAGGTTCTTGCCCTTGGGCCAGTGCTGGTGGGGCTGAATGCCTGGGGTGGGGTTTCACTGCCGGGGGTGGGTTCTCACCTCAATCAAGTCAATGAGGTTGGAGAAGTAGTGCTGGCTGTCAATGCTGAGGGTGCTGTCCTGGTGCAGCACTCGGTAGTGGATCACGGTGCCGCTGCGGCTGACGCACAGCACATAGTCCCCGGGGTGCCGGACGGACTCACGCACCAGGAACAGACCATCCTCGGCGGGCTGCAGCTCCTGCACTGCCTCCACCCCTGAGATCTTCCCGTGGAACCAGCTGGAGAGAGGTGCATTGGCAAGAAGGGCCATGCCAGCAGGCTGCCCCCAGTGCTGGCAGCGGGATGGGGAAAGCAGAGCCCCTGCCGAAGCTGCGCAGAGCTCACTGCATACAAATCCCTCCCGCTGAGATCCATCCCAGCTGGGTGCACACAACTGGGAGTCTCTAAAGTTTGTCCCCAGCTGGCCACCCAACCCCTGGCTGGGGGGAGCATGCCAGACCCCATCCTCCCCCAGCTGTACTCACGGCATGAGGCTGAGCTTGGGGTCAATGCGGATGGCTCCTCGCTGCCGCAGTGTGCTGGCTGCCAGCAGCCCCTCCTGCCCTGTCTCGTTGTACCAGGTACCAGCCCTTGCCCTGCAGGCGAGAGGGTCTCAGAGCAAGGGAAGGAGAGGGACATCCTGCTGGCAAGGCAAGACTGGCTCTGGCAGCTCAGCTGATGGCACGTGGGTCCCACCCTCTCTGTGCCTTCCTGGGGCAGCAGGTCCCTCAGGCTCACCTCCATGGCTTCGATGATGGTGACCACATCACCCTTGTGGAAAGCCAGCTCCTGGGCCTTGGGCTTGGTGTGGTCATGCTTGGTGACACACTGCGTCCCAGGAGGCCAGTGCTTCTGCAGAGGAGGAGGCAGCTCTAGCAGCACAGCAACAGCTGGCTCCCCTCTGCCTCCCACAGCCATCAGGGCCAGCCCCAAGGATCATCTGAAGACAAGGGCATGAGCCCTCCTCCACCCCCACTGTGCTGATGGCTCCTCAGCCATCAGCAGAGGAAGTGCTGGCACCCCTGTGGCTGTCCTGCTCACCCCAGACATGGTTGCCTGTCAGAGCATCAGGGTCTCCCTGTCCTCTTCTGCTGCCACCTGCAGAGAAGAAGCCAAAAGGAGCTGTGGATGGATGGTGTCATGAATCACAGAATGTTAGGGGCTGGGGAGTCCAAATCCCCTACCAGAGTAGGGTCACCCAGGGCAGGTCACACAGGAACACATCCAGGTGGCTTTGGAAAGTCTCCAGCTTGTACCCATTGTTCCTTGTCCTATCACTGGGCACCATCAGAAAGAGCCTGGCACCTGCATCTTGTCTACCACCCCTCAGATATTTATAGACATTGATCAGACTTCTCAGACTTCTCTCCAGACTAAACAGCCCCAGGGCTCTCAGTCTTCCCTTCACAGCAGAGGTGTCAAAGTCCCTTCATCATCCTCATAGCTCTCCATTGGGCTCTCTCCAGCAGGTCCCTGCCTCTCTTGAACTGGGGAGTCCCAAAACTGAAATCCAGAACTGAAAAGCAACCCAAAACCTCCCAGCTGGCTGTGGGACAGGGAGGCAGGTTGGGTTAGCAGCTTTGAGAGCAAGGTCTCAGAGACATTGCCTCAGTTTGCTTTGAGACCCTCAGCAGTGTTTGTGAAGTGAAGATCTGCCAGGCTGCTGCCAGAGAGCTGCAGGAGGGAGCCTTGTGAAGATCACACAGCTCTGCTTTGGCTCAAACTGCTGGAGCAGGGCTCAGAGAACAGAAAACCCCAACTGCAAAGCAGGTTCTGGTGCTGGGGTGCCCAAACAACAACCTTTGCCTAATTAACTGTGGTTTTAATATTAAAGTTGACACCCTTCAACTGGCTAATGAAGAAGTCCATGCTAAACAGCTCTGACTGTTCACAGAATCACAGAATGTTACAGTTTGGAAGGGACCTCCAGAGATTATACAATCCAACCCCCTGCCAGAGCAGGATCACCCAGGGCAGGTCACACAGGAACACATCCAGGTGGGTCTTGAAAGTCTCCAGAGAAGGAGATTCCACAACCTCTCTGGGCAGCCTGCTCCAGGCCTCCAGCACCCTCACTGGAAAGAAGTTTCTCCTCACATTGAGGTGAAATCTTCTATGTTCAAGTTTGCACCCACTGTTCCTTGTTCTATCACTGTGAACCACTGAAAAGAGCCTGGCCCCCTTGACACCCACCCCTCAGATATTTATACACATTGATCAGATCCCCTCTCAGTCTTCTCTTCTCCAGACTAAATAGCCCCAGGGATCTCAGTCTCTCTTCACAGGGGAGATGCTCAAGTCCCCTAGGCATCCTCGTGGCTCTCTGTTGCACTCTCTCCAGCAGGTCTCTGTCTCTCTTGAACTGGGGAGCCCAAAACTGGACTCAATATTGCAGGTGTGGTCTCAGCAGGGCAGAGCAGAGAGCCAGAAGAACTTCCCTAGACCTGCTGGACACCTTTCTTGATGCATCCCAGAATCCCATTGGCTCTCTTGGCCACAAGGGCACATTGTTGTCCCATGCAGAACTTGCTGTCCACCAGCACTCCAAGGTCTTTTTCTGTGGAACTGCTCTCCAGCAGGGCAGCCTCTAACCTGTCCTGGTGCCTGTTGTTATTTCTCCCCAGATGCAGGACCTTGCACTTGTCCTTATTAAACTTCATGAGGTTTGCCTGCAGCCAGCTCTCAGCCTGTCCAGGTCACGTTGGATGGCAGCACAGCCTGAGGGGGGTCAGCCAACCCCCTCAGGTTTGTATCATCAGGAACTTGCTGAGGGTACTCTCAATGCCCTCAGCCACGTCGTTGATAAAGATATTGAACAAAACTCGACCCAGTACCCATCCCTGGGGAGCACCACTGGCCACAGGCCTCCAAGGTGACTCTGTGCCACTCTCTGAGTTCTGGTGTGGAGACACTTCTCAATCCACCTCCTGGACCAACCATCTCTGCCACATTTCCTGAGCTGTTCTATGAGGATGTTATGGAAATAGCATCCTCAACATTCCTCCCAATGCATGCTAAACATCACCTAGAAGGCAGGGACAGCCTGGGCTGGGCTGTGAACCCACCAGAGGGACATCTCAGGGTGCTGTCTCTGGCACTGGTACCAGGGTCAGTGAGAGAGGTGCAGCACCAGCACCAGCACCAGCTGGGGCAGAAGACAGAGGAGGCCAGGCCCTGGGCTGTGCTCCTGTTCTCCACCCCAGCCAGGGACACCATTCTGGGTGGGAATTGCAGCTGTGACACACAGCTGGACTTTGGCTGCATTTAACTTGAGGTCACCTCACAGGCAGTGCCTTTATCACTGGCAGTCCCCAGCCTGCTGTGGCTGTGAACAATCGAACCATTGATGGCTCTGGCTCCTGGGCTGTGTCACAGCAAGGCCTTGTGAGGCACTGAAAACTGGAGGCAAAAGTTAATCTTGCCAAAGAGTGCTGGGCTCTGGGCCAGGTGAACATTGGGGTCTTTCACCTCGGTGTGACAGATGGGGCTGAGCTGGTGTCCCAGGCCCCCTCTGCTGTCCCCACAGGCTCCTCTGGCCAGCACAGCTGCTTACAACCTGTCCATGGTGTGGGGCAGACACACACCACAGTGCAGGCTGCAAACCTGCCTGCATGGAGACACTCCTGTCCCAAAGCTGGGTGGGAGCAGGATCCAGCTGCCCTGGCCCCTAACCCTTCTCCCTTTTGTGGAGTCCAAAGATGTGCTCTGCTGCCTGGGGGCACAGCTGGCACAGCTGGGGCCCATGGCTGTGCTTGCAGTGGGTTAATGAAGCTTTATCAGGAACTGTTTTTTTTTTCATCTCCTGTTTCAGCAGCTCTGAGTCATCAAGACCATGAGAGGCACCAGCCCAGGGCCCTGCTGATGTGGGAGGTGGCAGGGCTGGCATAAGGCTGCCTGCCCAGGGCAGAGCTGAGGTAAGGTTGTCACATCTGCTGGCTGCACAAGGTCCCTGGCACCAGCTGGTCATGCTGGGGTGCATGTGACCACTTCCCAGTTCAGAGCTGTGGGTGTTCTGCTGGAGCCCCTCATCCTGTGCCACCTCCGTGGGAGGATCACAGACACCTGGTTTGGGTTGAAGAGACCTTTTCAAGGATTATTTATTTCCAGCCCCTCTGCCATCAGCTGAGACGTCTCCAACTAGAGCCTCAAACAGCCTGACCTTGAACACTTCCAGGGATGAGGCATCCACGGCTTCTCTGGGCAGCCTGTTCCAGTGCCTCACCCCCTCAGCACAGAATATTTCTTCCTTATGTTCAGTCTAAACCTGACAGCTTTTAGTTCCAAGCCATCCCCCCTCATCCTGTCCCAGCAGGCCCTACTCAAACATCCGTCCCCAGCTTTCTGCTCAGATTCTTTAAGCACTGAAAGGCCACCAGAAGGTCTCCCTGGAGCCTTCTCTTCCCCAGGCTGAACAACCCCAAGTCTCTCTGCCTGGTCCCACAGCGGAGAGCTTCCAGCCCTTGGATCATCTTCGTTGCCTCCTCTGGCCCTTCTCCAACAGGTCACTGTCTGTGCTGAGGACTCCAGAGCTGCCCCAGCACTGCAGGGAGGGTCTCAGCAGGCACAGCAGAGGGGCAGAATCCCCTTCCTGCCCCTGCTGCCCACACTGCTGGGGATCAGCCCAGGACATGGTTGACTTCCTGGGCTGCAAGTGCATATTTGCTGGCTCATGTCCTATTTGTCAACCACCAGTACCCCCAAGTCCTCTGCAGGGCTGCTCTCAATCCACTCACTGCCCTGCCTTTATTTGTGCTTGGGATTAGCCCAGCCCAGGCACAGGACCTTGCCCTTGGCTTTGGTGAACTTCATGCGGTTCACTGGGCTCACTCCTCCAGCCAAGGTCCCTCTGGATGCCATCCCTTCACCTGAGTGAATTCACTGCACCACTCAGCTTGGTCTTCTCTGCAGACTCAATCCCACTGGACACACCACTGCTGAAGGTATAAAATGACACTGGTCCCAGGATGGACCCCTGAGGGACTCCACTTGGACGTTAAGCCACTGACTGTCACTCTTCAGACATGGCCCTTCAGCCAGGTCTTCATCATCTCTGAAGCCATCCTCAAACCAGATCTCTCCAGTTCAGAGGCAAGGATGCTGAGAAGAACCACACCAAAGGCCTTACAGAACTCCAGGTGTGTGACATTTGTAGCTCTTCACTGCTCCACAGCTGCAGTCACTCCATCCTGGAAGGCTGCTGGGTGAGTCAGGCAGAGTCAGTGAAGCTGTGCTGGCTGTTGCCTCCCTGTCTTCCGGGAGTTTCAACATCCAGGAGGATCTGCTGCATGGTCTGAGAGGGCAGTGAGGTGAGGCTGACTCATTGGTATTTCTCAGGGACCTCTCTCTTACCCTTCTCAGCAATGGGAGGGCTGCTTCCTTTTTCCAGTGACTAAGAGCTTTGCCTGCCTGCCACAACCTTTCAGACAGGGTGGAGATGGCTGGGGACCACATTACCCAATTTCCTCAGGACCCTGGGCTGCATCTTGCTGCTTCCTATGGACTTAAGTGTGTCCAGGTTCCTCAGGTGGTCTTGGACCTGATCTTCTCTTACAATGGGAGGGACTTTGTTCCCTCAGTCTCCACCCTGAGGCACAGGGGCTTGAGAGATGTGGGAAGAGAGATTACCATGGAGAACAGCATCGGGAAACAGAGATGCTGAGCACCTCCTCATTCCCCGTGTAGCTGTCACCATCTCTTCCACCTTGTCCAAGCAGGGGGCACCTTTTCCTTGTTCTGCCTCTTCTGGCCAGTGCAGAGCCCCATCTTGTTATTCTCTTGCCTGATCCCTCTCTAGCAGTGCCTTAGTTTTCCTGATCCCATCTCTACACACCCAGGTGGCATCTTAATGCTCTTCCCAGGGTACACCTTCCTGGTTACGCTGCCTGTGCCTCCCCTCCTTATAAGCACTTTGATTTGAGCAGGAGGTCCCTACTGAGCCCTGATGGTCTTCTGTCTTCCTTGCCCAAGTGTTTTCATAGAACCGTAGAATGGTCTGGGTTTGAAGGGAACCCCAAAGCTCATCCAGTCCAACCCCTCTGCAGTCAGCAGGGACATCCTTCACTAGATCAGGTTGCCCAGAGCCCTGTCCAGCCTCACCTTGAATATCTCCAGGGATGGGGCCTCAAGCACCTCCCTGGGCAACCTGTTCCAGTGTTCCAGCAGCCTCATGGTGCAGAACTTGTTCCTGGAGTTGAGAGCTCTTGTTCAAAGCAATCTGTCCTTAAAGAGCAGCTTTGTTCTACTTTATCCCTGAGGGCAGTTTCCCAGGGGGTCCCATCTCCTAATTTCTTGAACAACTGAAAATGCAGATGCTGGGACTCAGTGAACAAATTTCTTCTTGCTGCTTTAACAGCACAGAAGGCTGGAGGGGGGGCAGCCACCTGCTGGAACACTGACACCAAGCCTGTGTCCTCAGTTTCACTACCATGTACCCCCATACCATGGCATCATCCCCAAACCCACCACAGTCAAGCCTCAGCTTGTCAGTTGTGTTCTGATTTCAGCACCAGATCCATGCTGCAGCTGAAAGTTCTCTGCCACTGCAGGGCAGAGGTTTTCTCTCCTTTCCTGAAGGAGGTTTGGATTTCTCACACATTTCAGCTTGGCCAAAGATCCCTGCTGATGAGACCCCCCTGCCACACAGCAAAGATGCTTCATGCCCACCTTGCTCCATCACATCACAGAGCCAGACAGCGTGAAGCTATCCCAGCAGCTTCATGCCCCTCTCTGGTTCCAAGATCTCAAAACAGCCACAGAAACATCAGCTTCCAGAAAGGAGGAATGTCTGGGGAGTGGGAGAGGTGGTTTCATTCGTGCCTTGGTTTTCTTGGTGGTCACTGAACACAAGAGCTTGGGCAAGGCAATGTGGGGCTGGGACATGGTGTTGGCTGTGCCTCACTGCTGGCCTCTTGGGAAGGAAACTTCTGTCTAGAGCAGGATGCTGTCTCCCAGCTCTGCTGGCTGGAGGAGGTGCAGAGGCTCACTCAGCTCCTTGGAGCAGAGGTGACAGCCTTTGCTCTCTTCCTCTTCTGGAGAGTGAGTCACAGTCACTCCTCTGCATCACTGGTTCTAAACCCCAGCCTGTCTCCATGGTGGCCAGGATCTGAGGACTCACCCTGCAGTCCCTTCCCAGATCAACATCAAAGGGACAGCTGCAGCTGTGGCAAGGTTCATGTCAGCAGGCAGCAGGTTTGTCTGCTCCAGAAGCCATGGTTAGCCAGCACCTTCCTATCCTGCAGCCCAGCTGTGCTGTGTGTAGCTTTGTGCTGGGCTGAGAGATGCACAGGCAGCCACTCTATACCTGATCCTCAAGAGGCACAGCCAAGGCCTGATGTGACTGGGTGCAGCTCAGCTCACTTCCAAGATTGCTGAGGACCTCATAGGAACTGACTGCTTAAGGACATGGCCCACACCATATCCCTCACCATGATACAGCCTGCTGTGAGGAGGGATGTGCTGGCTGAGCCAGGAATGGTCAATTCCTCCACTCTGAGCACCCAAGGGCCAGGCTTCTCTTCTGCCCAGCTTTTACTAGGGCTTGGAGTACTGGACTTGAGCCTCAGGTGGATATCTGCTGCTGGCAGAGCCTGGAGACCAGCCAGTGCCTCCACCCAGGCACCAGCCAGCACTGGCAGTGAATCACTTTCCTCCTAGTGACACTCACATGCCTTGCCCCAAAGCAACAACTTGTTTTTGGAGATGTTTGGTCCATAGGGTTCTGATCAGAGGAATGAACATTGTCCTGAGCAGGATGTGTGGGCAGAAAGCCTGGGAGGAGACATTTGTCCCCTTCTTGGGTTTGGAGGTGTTCTACACTTTCTGTTTTGTTAACCTCAGTAGCTGCAATGAGGATAAGTGCAGAAGCACACTGGGGTTTGGTGGAGCCATCCCAGCCTTGAACTGGAGAGTTCAGCAGCTGAGGAGCTGCCAGGGCCCAGCAGCACTGTTGCAGATGAGGGCACCCTCGCACTGGCAGATGGCCGCTCTGCCCTTGGAGCTGGGCATGCTGGGCACACACCCTAGGTACACAGCCTGGAGAGCTGCTCACAGACACTTGGCCACAACAAGGCTCCCTGGGGCAAAGGGCAGGTACAGCTCTGGGGCTAAAAAGCAGCTGACCCCCAGTCATTGTCCCCACTGACCACCCCCCCCCCCCATCACCCCACCACCTCCTCCCCTCTGCACTGGCAGAGCAGAGTGACACTGAGCCCCCTGCTCTCACAGCTGCTGCCCCTCACACTCACCTCCCAGCAACGTCCATGCAGGGCCCTGGGGGCGACGATGTCCGAGGGGAGCTCACAGCTGAGGCTGGACTCTGAGTGCTGAACTGCTGGAGATTGAATTCCCTGTGATCCTGTGATCATCTGGAGCAGCAAAGCTTCATTTTCAAGGGCATGCTCCAGACAGAGCTGCTGCTTTATTTCCTGATTTCACTTCTGCTGAGGGCTGCAGATGCAGCTCAGAGGTCCTAGTGCCTGCCACTGCCTGCAGTCAAATATTAATCAGAGATGACTCATTATTGACAACTCTTCAAACAACTTCTACCCTTCAGGAGCAGCAGCACACAGCCCCCCTGGAAGCTCCTGCAGCCTGCAGCACTCTGCAGCGCTCACAGAACATGGATGATCCACCCTGGGTGTCACACCTTGGGTGCCAGCATCAGAGCTGCCACGTGAGCCGGGAGAGGATGTGGTGGGAGCAGGGATCTGAAGTCTAATCCCATCTCAGCAACATTCAGTGAGAGCTGGACAGGCTGCAGAACTGGGCAGAGGGGAACCTCCTGAGGTTCAACAAGAATAACTGTAGAGTCCTGCACCTGGGGAGGAACAATCCCTGCAGCAGTACAGATGAGGGCTGACCTGCTGGGAAGCAGCTGCATGGAGAAGGACCTTGGAGTGATGGTGGACAAGAAGTTATCCATGGGACAGCAATGTGCCCTTGTGGACAAGAGGACTAACGGTGTCCTGGGCTGCATTCAGAAGAGTGTAGCCAGCAGGTGTAGGGAGGTTCTCTTCCTCCTCTGCTCAGCCCTGGTGAGACCACATCTGGAGTCCTGGGTCCATTCCTGGGCTCCCCAGTTCAAGAGGGACAGGGAGATACTGAAGAGTGTCCAAGGGAGGCTGTGTGATGCTAAAGGACCTGAAACATCTGTGTGATGGGGAAAGGCTGAGCCCTGGGGCTGGTCAGTGTGGAGAGGAGGCTGAGAGGAGATCAGTGTCTATAAATGTCTGCAGGGTCAGAGCCAAGAAGGGGCCAGGCTGGGCCAGGCTCTTTACAGTGGTGTCCCCTGATAGGACAAGGAACAATGGACATAAACTGGAACCCCGGAGGTTCCTCCCCAACATGAGGAGAAAATTCTTAGGTGTAAGGGTGCTGGAGCCCTGGAGCAGGCTGCCCAGAGAGGTTGTGGAGTCTCCTTCTCTGGAGACTTTCAAGACCCACCTGGATGTGTTCCTGTGTGACCCTGCTCTGGCTGGGAAGTTGGACTCAATCTTCAGAGGTCACTTCCAACTCCAATCATTCTGTGATTCTGTGAACTGACTTCTGCGAGACTTAGGGTAGGCTGATCCAAGAGCATGGCTGTGCCTCACTGCTCTGCTGGAGAGAACTCCAAGGCATCACAGGCTGGGCAGCTGCAGAGAGCTTTAAATGAGCAGCACTGTCCAAGGGCAGAGCTTTATCTGCATCCTCCAGCACCCAAAACTGGAGGGGAGGGAAGAGTCCCTTCTGCAGCTCCTCATTCCAGCCAGGAAACTGGGGACCTGCTTTGAACTGATGTTCAGCATTTCCAATATTCTGAGCCAAGTGGGGAAAAAGAACAAAATGTGGTTCCAGGCAAACATCAGGCTTCATTCAGGGGCTTGGGCTGAGGTTTTCTGAGTGTACTGTTTTGTCCTGTTTTTAATAAAAAGGTGTTTAAGCCTTCAACCATACTGGTTGCCATTCATGGGCAAAGGCAGTGTGGAAGAAAATTATCCCAAACCAGGCAGGAGTTTCAGCTCCTGGTTGTATTTGTCCATCAACAAACAACTTCCCCAAGCCAGTCAAGCCAGTGGATCCTCAGGAGGTCTTCCTGCAGGAGCACTTCTTGCATTATCCCCTGGATTTTTCAGGATGGATCTGTAGGTCCCAGGTCTGCTCAAGCTTGAGAATTAACACAGGAGTCCATCCCTGCAGCCCCTGTGCCAGGCTGCTGGGGCTCAGTGTCCTCTCTCCTGGGCTCTGTGCTCTCACCACAGACGTTTTGCACTCTCAGATTTTGCTACATCCAGTCGGTGTTGCAGACCTGACCACAGCCCAGGGAGCACGGCTGAGCAGCACAGGCAGGGAGCAACCCACCCAGACATAACCAGAGACTCATTCAGGTTGGAAAAGACCCTTGAGATCATCATGTCCAGCCATAAACCCTCCAGTGATGCATCTGTGCACCTCCACCCGAGCTGCTGCAGATGTATCTCCTGCTTCCCACAGCCCAGAGTTGTGCCTCTCTCATACTGGGGCTACAGGAGACCATTAGCTCAGGAGCAGAGGGCCCCTTGCTGCTGGGCACCTGCACTGTCCCATGGATCCCATTCATCATCAGTAAGTTTTCAGCTGCATTCAGCTGCTCCTGCCCCCAGAAGAGCACCAGGTCCAGGGAAGGGCTTTGTCAGCTGGACCCAGGCAGCAGTTACCTAACCCAGCTGCAGCCCATCCTGCATCACAGACTATCAGGATGGAGGAAAGCTGCATTACAGCAGAGAGGCACTTGTGGGATTCATGCTACCCTCTGTGATCTGTGCTGCCTTCTACTTCTAGTACGAGGTGTCCCTGCCCATGGCAGGGAGTTGGCACTAGATGATCTTTAAGGCCCCTTCCAACCCAACCCATTCCATGAATCCAAGACTGCAATAAATGGTCTTTCCCTGTCCTACTCTATGGCCACTAAAAATACTCCCACTTGCTTCTGCTGGGGCTGCTGGAGCTGTTCTCCCTCTAGCCTGAGGAATTGCCCTTCACTTTTAGCCTGTAGGAGAGTCAGAACATGGCAATATGCCACAGAAGCTGACAGCTCCTCCCTCCTTTGCCTTCACAACAACTCTGAGGGGGCTCTTTTTACCTCTCCTTTCAGCATCTGCAGTCAAACATCCAGGTTCCTTCTGGTTCCCTCCACAGCCAAAGGGAAAACTGGCACCTCCTGAGTGCAGCTTGGCTGACCTGGTTTCAGAGGCCCACCTTGAGCAAGCCAAGCTGTCCAGTGGGGCTGCTTCTCCCTGCTGCTGGGAAGGGCAGCACAGGATGTCTGAACTTGGTCTTCAAAAGCCAGCCTCCAGCATTTGGTATCATTGAGCCTAACCCCCCTGCTCTGCACAGCAAAGATTTGTATCTCACCCCAGCAACACCCTTGGGTCATTTGGGTAAAGCATCACTTGAAAGGCTGCTTCACCCCAGTTGGTTGGAGCTTCAGATGCTGCCTTGACCTTACCCAGCTCCAAGCAGCTGCACACTCCTGGGTTTCAGATGCTGATCTCACCCCCACCCTCTGCACTCTGTGTCACCAGGAGCCAGGCTGATGGCTCCAATAGGGATTCCCCTCCACCTCCAGCAGATGCTTTCACTAGATCAGCCAAGATGCTTCCACCAGATCCTGACCGAGCAAACAGCAAAGCACAAAGTTCTGCTGCAGAAAGAGAGGAGCTGGGCAGGCTCAGGGGTGGGTGTGAGGTGCAGTGCCACAGCCAAACACCACTCCACACCCAAACCCTGCTGCTGGGGCAGGTGCTGTGCAGCCTTCACTGCAGTGTCTGTGCTTGTGTGTCATGACTGTTTTGGGGGTGATGTGCAGCACTTACAGGCATGCTCCACACCTGGGCTCTTGGTCTTTACAGGCCTCTGTCACTTGCCCTCAATGGGGACTGATACATCTGTCCAGAGGAGGCCACCAAGATGACCAGAGGCTGCAGCACCTCTGCTATGGGGACAGGCTGGGAGAGTTGGGGCTGTTCAGCCTGGAGAAGAGAAGGCTCCAGGGGGACCTTAGAGCTGCATCTCAATATCTGCAGGGGACCTACAGGAAGGCTGGGGAGGGACTGTTCAGAAGGGGCCTGTGGGGATAGGCTTAGGGGTAATGGTTTGAAGCTGGAGCAGGGCAGAGTTAGGTTGGACACCAGGAGGAAGTTCTGCACAGTGAGGGTGAGGAGACACTGGGACAGGTTGCCCAGAGAGGTGGTTGAGGCTCCATCCCTGGAGACATTCAAGGTCAGCCTTGCTGTGTCCCTGGGCAGCCTGCTCTGGTTGGAGCTGTCCCTGCTGCCTGCAGGGGGGTTAGACAAGGTGACCTTTGAGGGTCCCTTCCAAGCCCAGCTGTGATTCTGTGATCAGTTGAACATGTCAGTATCAGGTATCCTAACTTGGCTTCCACTTCCTGCAGCACTCCTGGCAGTGTCTGATGAGTTTCCTTCCCAATTTCTGATGAGGGAAGCTTTTTGGAGGGACAGCATCATTTCATCCTCGTTTGATTTGACTAAGGTAAAAGACTAGAGCTTGCTCAAAGTATTTCAATATTTCCTAATCCTTCTGATTTACCAGAAACAGCTGAGGTATAACAGAACTGTGTTGCAAGGGCAAGAGCAGAGTCCAGGCTTTGGTATGAGGTTATGGCAACACAAAATGCACAGAAGGGTGGCAGGGCCCCAGCAGAGCCAGCTGTGAGCACAGAATCACAGGATCCCGGAATACATCCTATTGGAAGAGACCTCCAAACTCATCCAGTCCTCAACCCAGCACTGCAGGGTCACCACCAAAGCATGTCCCTAAGCACCAGGGCAACACAGTGCTTGAACACCCCCAGGGATGGTGACTCCAGCACTGCCCCCTCCTCACTCCAACCTCCCTGCAGGGAGCTGTAGAGAGCAATGAGTTCTTCCCTCAGCCTCCTCTTCTCCACCTGCACACCCCCAGCTCCCTCAGCCCCTCCTCTCAGCCCAGGGGCTCCAGGCCCTTCTCCAGCTTTGCTGCCCTTCTCTGGACTGGCTCCAGCCCCTCAGTGTCCTTCCTGGAGTGAGGGCCCAGAGCTGAACACAGCACTCCAGGTGTGGCCTCCCCAGTGCTGAGCACAGGGGGATGGTCACCTCCTGTCCCTGCTGGCCCTCTTAGGTTAGAAAACACAGCCCTGTTCTAGTTCAATAGACACTGCAGCCCTGTGAACATCTCAGCAGTGGTGCTGAAGTTATGAGCTCAAGGCAAATGTTTGAACTTGATGATCTCAAAAATTTTTTCTAACCTCACCAGTTGGATGCTTCCTTCTATGCAAGCACTGAAATGCATCCCTCTTCAAATACTTTTTTTTTTTTTTTATGATTTCAACAGAACCTGATTCATGCTCCCCCCACCCTCCAAATAAAAATGGTTACAGAAGCCACAGTTTCATTTGCCAATAAACAATGAGAGGTCCTGGTTTGCAGGGAGTTCTGCCAAGCTGTTCAAAATACTCCAAAACTCTGAATCCTAGAATGGCTCAGGCTGGAAGGGACCTCAGAGATCATCTCCAACCTCCCCACCATGGGCAGGGACACCTCTCAGCTAGGCTTAGCTGCTCAAGGCCTGAATGAATGCAAAGAGTAGTTGGAACCCTTTGCTTAAATGAAGATGTGCTGATATGTGCTGATCTGCTGTCTAACCCCACAGAACAGCACACATCCCAACAGAACTGCTCAGCTCTGGTCTTCTCCTTTGGAGCTCTTTCCCAGGTACTGCTGCAGCCACACAGCAGCCTGGCTGAGACATATTTGCCTCACAGAATCACAGAACATTAGGGGTTGGAGGGGACCTCCAGAGATCATCCAGTCCAAGCCCCCTGCCAGGGCAGGATCACCCAGAGCAGCTCACACAGAACACATCCAGGTGGGCTTGGAAAGTCTCCAGAGCAGGAGACTCCACAACCTCTCTGGGCAGCCTGTTCCAGGGCTCTGCCACCCTCACAGTGACAAAGTTTTCCCTCATGTTCCCCTGGCACCTCCTCTGCTCCAGCTTGCCCCCAGTGCCCCTTGGCCTGTCCTAGGACATCCCTGAGCAGAGCCTGGCTCCAGCCCTGCACATCTTTATCCCCAGCAATGAGGGCAGCCCTCAGGCTCTTCTGCTCCAAGCTCCAAGCCCCAGCTCCCTCAGCCTGGCCTCACAGGGAGATGTTCCACTGCCTGCAGCAGCTCTGGGGCTCTGAGCTGGACTCTCTTAAGCAGTTCCCTGAGGTCCTTGCTGGGTCAGTTCTGCCAAAACTACCAGAAAGGCACTGAGTAAGCAGCTGTCTCTGCACTGCTCTGCACCTGTGTCTGCTCCCGAGCAGCAACCTCAGGAGAGCAAGATCCGCTGCTCCAAAAAGGCAAGTGGAGGGTAAAGCTTCAAAGCCATCTAACAGAGCATCAGGCCAGGAGCTGCCTGCAGAGCAGAAAGCTAAAGTTATTACTTTAGAAAACGTATGAAGGCTTGAAAGTGAGGGCTCCATGTTTGTCTGTCTGTTTGTCTGCTTGTCTGTCTGTTTGCCTCTTTCTCTTCTGGCTGCCAGCCTGGTTTGCTGTGGGAAGAATTTCTCCTAGAGCAAGGGAGTGGAAGGGAAAGGAGACACCACAGGCAGAAAAGAACTGTTCACAGGATCACAGGATGTCAGGGGTTGGAAGGGACCCAAAGAGATCATCCAGTCCAAGCCCCTGCCAGAGCAGGACCATACAATCTAGCTCAGGTCACACAGGAACACATCCAGATGGGCCTTGAACACATCCAGATGGGCTCCTTCTCTCCAGAGAAGGAGACTCCACAACCTCTCTGGGCAGCCTGCTCCAGTGCTCTGTGACCCTTACATTAAAGAAGTTCCTCCTTGTGCTGAGGTGGAACCTCCTGTGCTGCAGCTTACATCCATTGCTCCTTGTCCTATGCCAGGGAGCAAGTGATCAGAGCCTGTCCCTGTCCCCTCCCTCCTGACCCCCAGCCCTCAGATATTTATAAACATTTATTAATTCCCCTCTAAGTCTTCTCTTTCCATACTAAACAGCCCCAGGTCCTGCAGCCTCTCCTCACCAGGCAGTGCTCCATTCCCCTCATCATCGTCCTAGCTCTCTGATGGACCCTCTCCAGCATGTCCCTGTCCCTCCTGTACTGGGGAGCCCAAACCTGAAGGCAGTACTCAAGATGAGGTCTCACCAGGGCAGAGCAGAGGGGGAGGAGAACCTCCCTGGATCTGCTGGCCACACTCTGAATGCACCCCAGGACCCCTTTGGCCTTCTTGGCCACCAGGGCACATTGCTGTCCCATGCAGAACTTCTTGTCCACCAGCACTCCCAGGTCCCTCTCCTTGGGGCTGCTCTCCAGCAGATCCCCTCCCAACCTGTCCTGCTGCAGTTTATTCTTCCTGCCCAGCTGCAGGACGCTGCACTTGTCCTTGTTGAGCCTCAGTTGGTTCCTCTGTGCCCAGCTCTCAGTCTGTCCAAGCCTCTGAATGGCCTCACAGCCTTCAGGTGTCTCAGCCAAGCCTCCTAGTTTGGTGTCATCAGCAAACTTGCTGAGCAGACTCTGTCTGTCTGTCTGTCTGTCCCCTCATCAATGTCATTGATGAAGATGTTGAACAGCACTGGACCCAGCACTGATCCCTGGGGGACTCCACTGGTTACAGCTCTCCAGCTGGACCTGGCACCATTGATCACCACTCTTTGAACTCTATCTTGTAACCAGTTCCTAATCCCTCTCACTCTCTGCTCTTCCATCCCACACTTCCTGAGCTTGCTCACTAGGATGTCACGGGAGACAGTGTCAAAGGCCTGGCTAAGGTCAAGACCCCCTGGTCTCCCTGCATCTACTCCTTCAGTTATGACATCACAGAATGCTATCAGATTAGCCAAGCAGGATTTCCCCTTGGTAAATCCATGCTGATTACTCCAGATAACCTTCTTCTCTTCCAAGTGCCTTGAGATGCCCTCCAGAAGGAGCTGCTCCATCATTTTTCCAGGGATGGAGGTGAGGCTGACTGGTCAATAGTTTCCTGGAATCTCTTTCTTGCCCTTTTTGAAGACTGGAGTGACACTGGCCTTCCTCCAGTCCTCAGGCACCTCACCATTTGGCAAAAATTGAGAGTGGCAGAGCAACAACATCAGGCAGCTCTCTCAGCACTCTTGGGTGCATCTCATCAGGGCCCATGGACCTGTGAATATTCAGTTTGTGCAACTGATCCTTAACCCAGACTTCACTGACCAGTGGGGAGCATTCCCTTCTCCAGGCTTCCTCTCCTTCATCCAGAGTCTGGAGTACATAGGGGAGTTCAGTCTTAGGTGTAAAGACTGAAGCACAGAAGGCATTCAGCAGCTCTGCCCTCTCTGCATCCCCAGCTCTCAGGGCTGCCTCCTCATTCAGCACTGGCCCCAAACCTTCCCTATTCTTCCCTTTCCTGCTGAGAGATTTGAATAAGCTCTTCCTGTTCTCTTTTACTTCCTTTGCCACTTTTAGTTCCAGGAGGGCTTTGGCCTTCCTTGTTGCCTTCCTACATGCCCTGACAACTTCTCTATAGTTCTCCCAAGTGACAAATCCCTTCTTCTGTAAGTTTCTTTCTTCCCTGAGATTCCCTTCAGGATCTCCTTGCTCAGCCATGCAGGTCTCCTAGCACGTCTACCTGATTTTCTACTCAAGGGAACACACCTAGCTTGGGCTTGGAGGAAGTGGTCCTTAAAAACTGACCTGAAGGAATTGATTTAGGGACTAGAACTCCAGACACTGTCTTATTGATAGAAGGAAATGCTTTAACCCTGATGGGTGGCAAACCCTGGGAACAGAGTGCAGCTAGAAAGGAAAACATAGATAGGTTGACTCCCAGTAGTCACTGTGACCTAAGGGAGTTATGCAGGGACCTGATAACAGGAACTTGGTAAAAGTTGTAACATCGAAGATGCAGAATTATGGAATCCTTTATCTCTTGCTTGACGCTTGCTTAAGCCTTGGAAAAAATATATGCGTTCACGTGATACTTTCTCTCTGTAGCCAATCATGAATTTACAACTGTAGTTTGGACATACCAATGACCAATTACAAGCTGCCTTCTGATATTATGTTAACCTATATAAAGAAAAAGCTGTGTACAATAAATCGACATCTTGCTTGTAACAAGCAGCGTCCCGTCTCTCCATCACGGCATAATGGTGACCCCCGATGTGATGGGGGCAAGAAACCACTAAACTGTGGCCTGTCATGAGTTCCACAGAACGTTGAATGAGCTGCTGAAAGGAAGCAGGACGCCGGCTGGCACAAATCATCCCTCCAGGAAGTGAGGTGAGCTGTGGGAAACTGAAATGGGGAATCAAGAGTTGTCCCCAGAGAGAGACATATATGAACTAATTAATGCACTCCTTAAAAAGCATGGCAAAGTTATTCCTGGCCATGATCTTAAAGTAACGCTGGAGTGGTTGCAAGAATAAATCCCAACAGTTACAGCACGGACAGCAGTATGGGGCAGCAGGAGGAGATGGCCCCTGGCTGGGTCATCACGAGTCTCAGAGCAGCGGTGCCAGCCACAGCAGGGAGCCAAGCGGTAACCCCCGCGCTGGCTCTGGCTTGTCCCGTGGAGGAGGCGGCAGCTGTGGCTCCCATTGCTCTTGTACACCAGCAGTAGCATTTACAGCACTTGATTCTTTAAAGAAATGTCACAGTTTTTTCATCAAGAAATTAGTGAAAAAGCAACTTTGGAGCTGAAGGCAGTGCTCATGCAGTCAGAACTTTCACTTCAAAGCTTGAAAATCTGCACATTTCTGAAGACAACAGCGTGTGAACAATGAAAAGAAAAAAGAAAAAAGTGTCTTCTCTACTGCCGTTTGCCACCCCTCCCTCTGCCCCCACTTCCTTCCCCCTCCTTATCTCACTCCCTTGTTTTGCAGGTGTTGAAGGTCTGGAGAAACCTGTGTTCTGATCTTAAAGTAACAGTGTTAAGTTTTGTTAAAAAAGGTATTTCACCATTTCATGAATGCAACTGATACCTATGTATTGCTTTTATCATTACTTCTGATTGTAAGGGATTTGAGCTTATAAGTTTTTAGTGATTATGTTAAAGTATTTTTCCTAATCAACAAGCATACACACCGTGTAAGTGCTACTGGTTTTGTGAGTTTATAGGTTAAGGTTTTTCCTTTATTTTTTCTGGTTCGAACCTCTCTTTTTTTGAGTGTGCCGGCAATTTCAAAAAGAGCTCTATATACATATGGTAAATAAGTTTTCATCTTGAAAAGCGTGCTTTACATAATGTAACATCTTTTTTGTTGTTTTCTTTCACGTTACTTTGATGATTTAATTTTCACATAGTTCTTTAAGTTTTTAGGTCTCTTTTGGTATTAGCAGTTTATTAAGACTTTATTTTAGAAATGTTATAGAATGTTGTTTTGGTCTTTGTGTTTATAAAGGTTTTAAGATAAGGATTATATTCCTGATGCCAGAGTGGCAGAACACCAGACTCAAAGGGTGGGACAAACAGCAATGCCCATGAATCTGAAAATCAACAGATCTGAAGCTGATTACACAAGTGTACCCCAAGGAAACCTCTCATTTAGGACTGAATGTCTCAATGTCTTAATGTCATGTAATTAGGGAATATGTTTATGTAGATTTATATGTTAACTCACCAGAATGTTATAGTTAAACAGTGGTTACCCAGGAATAGACAAATAGCCCAGCCTACCTATCTGGTAAAATTAATTCATTCTTGCAATTGTGGGGTATCGCTCATGTTCCCTGTATTCCTTATTCCCCCACACAGTACACTGAAGTGACTTTTGCAAAAAATAAAGACAGGGAATGGTAGGGGCCTCTTCGGAGGCCTGGTTAAACAAACCTATGTATGTTTTACATTTTAAAATTTAAATTTTTTGCAGCTTCCTAATGATTCCCAGGAAACCCCAATGACATGTCATTTCAATTCTTTGACTACTATCAGTGCATTAATAACCTCGGGTGGAGGATATGCTTGTGTCTCAACAGGTTTTGGACCATATTGGGTCCCAGTGCTTTCATCATCCTTTGGATGCTGACTGCAGCAGCAGCCTTGCAGATCTCAAAGCAACCACAGCAAAATGTGTGGGTCACGCATGCCAAGGCCATAGGACAAGACATGCTTTGCCTCTCCGTATCAACGCCTGCCGATCCCTTCAGTACCTGTCTGGTGGGCATATCAGTGAATGGGTAAAAGGACATCACTGAAAAAATTGAACCACTGAACTTGAAAAGATCATTCTACATGTGCTTCCTGGCACACTTAAAAGCTTTCATAGTTTTGGGTGTAAAGGATTTGAAAAGACAAATCTGACTAGCCTCAAGAGATAAGTATGTTAGGATTGGTAAGAATGGATTACTGTGTTGTGTTTAATTCTACATCAGACAAGGCCACAGATATTCAGGATGTTACTCCAGCAGGGAAGAGGTACAGAAATTATACTGCATGGTGCAATCGAGCTGAATTTATACAAGTGAAGAGGCATTCCCATTCTCATTGTCTGCCTGCAGGTGTTTTCCTTATTTGTGGGGATAGAGCCTGGCCAGCTCTGCCCTCATGAATCAGAGGAGGACTTTGCAGTCTTGGTCATTTAACCATTTATGGGTGGCTTCGTAGTCTTGCTAAAACAATCATTTATGCTTTTGCTGTTTTGCTCTTTTTATTGCTTTTTTACCCTGTATATTGCAATGTTTACAAGGCTTAATCAATCAGTCTCTTAAGAGAATCCTTATTGTTCAACAGGAAGGGGGAAATGAAGGAATTGATTTAGGGACCAGAACTCCAGACACTGTCTTACTGATAGAAGGAGATGCTTTAACCCTGATGGGTGGCAAACCCTGGGAACAGAGTGCAGCTAGAAAGGAAAACATAGATAGGTTGACTCCCAGTAGTCACTGTGACCTAGGGAGTTATGCAGGGACCTGATAACAGGAACTCAGTAATAGTTGTAAGACAGAGGAGAGGGAGAGGAGAGGGAGAGGAGGGGGAGGGGAGAGGAGAGGGAGAGGAGGGGGAGGGGAGGGGAGGGGAGAGGAGGGGAGGGAAAGGGAGGGAAGGGAGGGGAGGAGAGGAGAGGAGAGGAGAGGAGAGGAGAGGAGAGGAGAGGAGAGGAGAGGAGAGGAGAGGAGAGGAGAGGAGAGGAGAGGAGAGGAGAGGAGAGAGGAGAGGAGAGGAGAGGAGAGGAGAGGAGAGGAGAGGAGAGAGGAGAGGAGAGGAGAGGAGAGGAGAGGAGAGGAGAGGAGAGGAGAGGAGAGGAGAGGAGAGGAGAAGGAAAACACATCACAAAAATGAATCCATGGCAGTCAGCTTTTAAGCAGCCAAGCTCAGCAAGCAAAGAACTGAAAATTATGGTTAAAAAGTCTTTAAATAGCTCTGGAGTTTTGCTTTACCCCAAGTATGAAAATGTAACAAACTGACTAAGCTTTAGGGTCTCTGGAATGAGAACAGAGTTGTGGAGCTTCCTTTGAAAGCTCTTCTATAAATAACAACTGCAAGCTCTTAGAAAAGCAACCTGGGCTCTGTAAAAGCCACCTGTAAGTGCCTGGGGGCTTGAGACACATCTCTGACAGGTTCAGATCTTACACAGCAGGAGGCAGCTGGGTCTGTCCTTCCTGGAGAGTGCTGCTCTCAATGTTCACAGAGCAGAGGAGTCACAATGTGGCTCAGCACACAGAACTGAGGAATAAGATCACAGCACCAGCTGCTGTGCAGAGGTTCCAGCGAGGGTCCTGAGTGCTGCTGTAATACCAACCTGCCAACAGCCTCCCTGACAGCTGCAGGAACACACTGCCTGCCGCTGCCAGAGCTCGCAGCCTTGGGGCCTGACTCCAGCCTTTTCTACTGAAAGTCTTGGTGCTTGTGGGTAGGAGGATCACAGAGTCACAGAACCATAGGATCACAGGATCCCAAAATATATCCAGTTGGAAGAGACCTCCAAGCTCATCCAGACCAACCCTCAACCCAGCACTGCAGGGTCAACACCAAACCATGTCCCTAAGCAGCAGGGCCACACAGTGCTCAAACATCCCCCAGGGATGGTGACTCCAGCACTGCCCTGAGCAGTCTCTTCCAATGTCTGAGAACCCTTCCAGTGCAGAAATATCCCTGAGATCCAGACTGAGTGTGGCAGTTTAGGCTGGGTGCCCCCTGCCACTGCCGCATGAGATGCACCTCTGGTGTCCTGGGTGCCCATCCACAGGAGTGGACACAGGAAACGACGTATTTCTACCCATAAGTCCTGCACCCTATAAGGCCATCTGCAAAGTTATTCTCTTCCTCTTTCTTCCCTCTCTGCTCTCACGGGAGATGTCCTCTCTTATCAGGTAATGCCGGGGGAGTATCCTCAAGGCCTCTTAGGCCTGTCTAGGCCTAATGCCAGGAGGAGAATGGAGGGGGGGCAGTCTCAGACCTGGCCAGCTTGAGACTTGCCTAGCAGCGGGAGGGGGAAGAAAGAGCCCTGAGGGTTTGGGTTTACCCTCAGGTGGGAAGAAGGGAAGGATTGGGAAGCTTTGGGAATTCTGTGAGGGGTTCTGTACGTTTTGGGATACTCTTTGCCACTATGCTTTGTAGTTTGTAGTTTTCTGTAGTTTCACCAATTGCTTTTCCATTTAAACTTTCCATCACTCTCCAATCCGTTTGTGTGAGTCTCATTCTTTTGTCCCTTTCGGGGCAAGAGACGATCTCTCTGGCCCCAAACCAGCACACTGAGCTTCCCCTGGTACAGCTTGAAACCATTTCCTCTGCTCCTGTCCCTTGCCAGAAAGAAGCAGAGGCTGCTCCCTCCTCACTTTAACCTTCCTTCAGGGAGCTGTAGAGAGCAATGAGGTTTCCCTCAGCTTTCTCTTTGCCAGTCAGATATTAGAAGTAAAAAGCAACCAAATGTCCTTTCCCTTTAACCAAACCTTGCTGCTTCTTTGGACATTTGCCTGTCCTTGGGTTTTTTTAGTACTTTGAGATTTGGTGGCATTGCCACAGGCCTGTAAAACCCCCAGGAAGGGATCAACTTCTGTGATATTTTTTATCATAGGAACAGCCAAGTAAGAAATTATCTTCTTTTCCTTCCCCACCAGAGCAGGCACACCCCCTTCCCAACCAGCCCTGCAGCAAACAACCCTTTGACCTGCACTTAATGAATGTCAAGTGAATGAAGAGCTCAGTTCAGCTCTCAGACAACTGACTGCAGGGAGGATTTTGCAGCTGCCTGTAATCTTCTTAACTTCAGCAATCTGACAAGAAATTCTCCCTCAGCTGCACAGAGAACAGTAGCAAACATCACCTCTGTCACTCAGTCTCTGGGGGTCTCTGGGGATATTTCTATGTACTGGCATTTTCCCACTGCTCATCTACTCCAGTTTGATGTGGGTGTGAAGGAGGAGAACTTCTCCCCACCTCCTCTCCCATTGGATCTTGGTGGCAGGATTCTAGCACTGCTCACTGAGCACTGAACACAGTCCCCCTGGCTGCACTCAGAGCTGGGTGTCTTTTCTGTCACCATTCCCCATCTGAGACACAAAAGATGGTGCTCAGGATAACCACCCATGACAGTAACAACTCTCTGGCATTGAGGAGTTTCTCACCAGGGCATACCCTCTTATTCCTCAGGACAATTTTGCCATCCCATGAGTAATGTCCAAAATCTGTTTTAAAAGCTCACCTGCAAGAAGGCTGCAATCAGGCTAGGGTTGGTCTCTTCTCCCAGGTAACAAGCACCAGGATGAGAGGAAATGGACCTGAGCAGAGCCAGGGGAGGTTTAGGTTGGACTTTAGCAAAAGTTTCATTACTGAGTGGTGAGGCAGTGGAACAGGCTGCCCAGGGAGGTGGTGGAGTCCCCATCCTGCAGGGTTGAAGAAGCTGTAGATGTGGCACTTCAGGCTACAGTTCAGTGGTCACAGGAGCTGGATTCAGGTTGGACTTGATGATCTTTAAGGTCTTTTCCAGCCTTAGTGGTTCTATGATTCTGTTAGTCTGTGAATGAACAAAACTGGATTGGTAGCCAAATTCTTGACTATTTCCAAAGACATCATTGGTAGCAGTCAAATTAAAAATCCTTCACACTGTTGCCAGTTGTTTGTCACCATAAAATCTCCCCCAGTTTGTTCTCCTGCTTGTCATTACAGCAAGGATTGCAACAGCTAACAGCAAGGGATTGAATTGATTCTGCAGAGTTGTACCTCCAGTACAGAGCCAGAGCCTGTGCTAAGTTCTACTTTGCTGAGCAAAAGCTTCCACCTGAGGCTCTGTCTCATTCCTGCATGTCCCATAGCTAATGGGGAAGTTAGAAAGACAGAGAGGAGATCACTGCATGGCTGTAGCTGAGGTACAAGACCTTAGTAAACCCCACAAAATTCAGTGTTCCTGCTGGTATGACAGGTAGAGATCCAACACAGATATTCTTACAATGGGGAGGGAAAAACAGATTTATTTTGATTGTGTAGAGGCACCTATATCTGGAATACCTCAACAAGAGATCCCAGCCTGCCACTCCAAAGAAGCTGAAAAGATGCTCAAGTCTAGAAGTCTCTGAAATTCACTAGAAAGTTCTACCAGCAGCACCCAGAGATGCTAATGGCCTCCTGGCTTGGATCAGAACCAGGGTGGGCAGCAGGGACAGGAGGTGACCATCCCCCTGTGCTCAGCACTGGGGAGGCCACACCTTGGGTGTTATGTTCAGCTCTGGGCCCTCACTGCAGGAAGGACATTGAGGGGCTTGAGAGTGTCCACAGAAGGGCACTGAAGATGGAGCGGGGCCTGCAGCACCTGGGCTCCATGGTGGTTGGATGATCTTCAAGGTCCCTTCCAACCCAAGCCATTCTGTAAATCTCTGGCTCTGTGCAATACACCTGGGTTTTGACTCTGCTCTCTTTAGCTCCTTGGGTTTCCTGGAAGTGAGGAGGTCATTTCCTGTTAGTTGCAACATCACTTAAAGGTGAATTTAGAGAAAAATGCCACAGATAACCTTTGTAACTGCTTGGCTTTCTCAGCCAGAGGATGCACAGCCTCAGCTCATGCCTGGTGCTCCCCAGTGCTGGTTCCCTGCACTGAACTGACTCACAGTTTGTATTTCTACCACAGTTTTGATTGCAGAAATGGTTCTGAAGGATCTTTTACTTGCTGTGCACGCTTCTGCAGCACTAGCAAGATTTGTCATATTCTTAACCCACCCCAGCTCCTGCCAGCTCCCCAGATATGTGCTGCACATGCACCTGCTGCTGTGCAGGAGACATCACAGAGATCACATTGAAGCTGGGGCTGGATCCTGCTGGGCTCTGGTTTCCTCAGTTTCCTGTCTTCTGAACAGCTTCTTTCTTGCTGAGGTTTTGTCATTCTAATGGCTCCTGCTAAGTCTGCAATCAAACAGGGCAACATATTCATTTCCCTTTCAATGTCAGCTCTGTTTTTCTGCTAAATATCTTCTGAAAAGAAATGCAAAATTTCCTGAAACACTCAGAGTACCCAAAAAAAAAACCAAAACAACTCCCTTTGGAGTCACATTCAAACACATTCAAGTGAGTATAAAAAGCTCCCAGGCACTAACAAATGGATGAAATTCTTCTTTCCTGCCCTGTTCTGCTGTCAACCCTCACACACAACCTACCCAGTTTGGCTTCTCACATCCTCAGCCCAGCCATGGTCAGACTCATCCCCATGGATGCAAGGAATTCTTAGTAAAACTCAAAAACAAAAAGGAGGTTTACAATATGTGGACAAAAGGACTGGTCAGCTGGGAGGATTGTAGAGAGATAGCCAGAGATTGCAGAGATGCAACAAGGAAAGCCAAGGTCCTCCTGGAACTGAATCTCAACAGAGAGGTGAAAGAGAAGGAGAGTTTTTTTTCAAATCCATCAATGATTAAAGAAAGAGCAGGTAAAGGTGAGCCCCTGCTGAATGAGAGGGGAGATATGGGAACTGATGATGCAGAGATGGTAGAGTTGCTGAATGCCTTCTTTGCCTCAGTCTTCACTCCTAAAAGCAGCCCTCAAGAAGCTCAGTCTCTAGAGGCAAGGGAGCAGAACTGGAGAGATGTGGACATTCCGCCAGTCAGTCAGGACAGGGTTAGAGATCTCTGATACCATCTGAAGATACATAAATCCATGGGCCCTGATGGGCAGCATCCACGAGTGCTGAGAGAGCTGCTCCATCATCTGTGAAAAGTCCTGGAGAACAGGAGAGGTGCCTGATGACTGGAAGAAAGCAAATGTCACTCCAGCCTTCAAAAAAAGCAAGAAGGAGGACCCACACAACTACAGAGCAGTCAGCCTCACCTCCATCCCTAGAGAGATGATGAAGCAGCTCATCCTGGAGGCCACCTCTAACCACATGGAAGACAAGAAGGTTATCAAGAGTAGCCAACATGGATTTACTGAGGGGAGATCCTGTCTAACTAATCTATGAAGTTATGACCAAGTGGGTAGATGAGGGCAGAGCAGTGGATGTCATTTACCTTGACTTCAGTAAAGCTTTTGATACTGTCTCCCATAACATCCTCATAGAACAGCTCAGGAGATGTGGCATAGATGGCTGTCAGTGAGGTGGATTGCAAACTGGCTCCACAACAGAGGTCAGAGGGTTGTCATCAGTGGTACAGAGTCACCTTGGAGGCCTGTGGCCAGTGGTGCCCCCCAGGGATGGGTACTGGGTCGAGTTTTGTTCAATATCTTTATCAACGACTTGGCTGAGGGCATTGAGAGTACCCTCAGCAAGTTCCTGATGATACAAACCTGAGGGGGTTGGCTGACCCCCCTCAGGCTGTGCTGCCATCCAACATGACCTGGACAGGCTGAGAGCTGGCTGCAGGCAAACCTCATGAAGTTTAATAAGGACAAGTGCAAGGTCCTGCATCTGGGGAGGAATAACAACAGGCACCAGGACAGGTTAGAGGCTGCCCTGCTGGAGAGCAGTTCCACAGAAAAAGACCTTGGAGTGCTGGTGGACAGCAAGTTCTGCATGGGACAACAATGTGCCCTTGTGGCCAAGAGAGCCAATGGGATTCTGGGATGCATCAAGAAAGGTGTCCAGCAGGTCTAGGGAAGTTCTTCTGGCTCTCTGCTCTGCCCTGCTGAGACCACACCTGCAATATTGAGTCCAGTTTTGGGCTCCCCAGTTCAAGAGAGACAGAGACCTGCTGGAGAGAGTGCAACAGAGAGCCACGAGGATGCCTAGGGGACTTGAGCATCTCCCCTGTGAAGAGAGACTGAGATCCCTGGGGCTATTTAGTCTGGAGAAGAGAAGACTGAGAGGGGATCTGATCAATGTGTATAAATATCTGAGGGGTGGGTGTCAAGGGGGCCAGGCTCTTTTCAGTGGTTCACAGTGATAGAACAAGGAACAGTGGGTGCAAACTTGAACACAGAAGATTTCACCTCAATGTGAGGAGAAACTTCTTTCCAGTGAGGGTGCTGGAGGCCTGGAGCAGGCTGCCCAGAGAGGTTGTGGAGTCTCCTTCTCTGGAGGCTTTCAAAACCCACCTGGATGCATTCCTGTGCAGACTACCCTAACTGACCCTGCTTTGGCAGGGGGGTTGGACCTGATGATCTCTGGAGGTCCCTTCCAACCTCTGATATACTGTGATACGCTGCTGGCTGCTGGGAGCTGGCTGCAGAGCATCCCTGGGGCGTTGGATGCCAGTGACACTGCTGTAGACACAGGTGGCAGGGCCCCTGGTTAGATGTGAATCACTTTGCACAACACAAAGCACTAAGGACCCTTCTGAGAGCTGGACAGGCTGCAGAGCTGGGCAGAGGGGAACCTCCTGAGGTTCAACAAGAATAACTGTAGAGTTCTGCACCTGGGGAGGAACAATCCCTGCAGCAGTACAGATGAGGGCTGACCTGCTGGGAAGCAGCTGCATGGAGAAGGACCTTGGAGTATTGGTGGACAAGAAGTTATCCATGGGACAGCAATGTGCCCTTGTGGACAAGAGGACTAACGGTGTCCTGGGCTGCATTCAGAAGAGTAGTCAGCAGGTGTAGGGAGGTTCTCTTCCTCCTCTGCTCAGCCCTGGTGAGACCACATCTGGAGTCCTGGGTCCATTCCTGGGCTCCCCAGTTCAAGAGGAACAGGGAACTACTGGTGAGACTATGAGGATGCTGAAGTGATGCTGTGTGATGAGGAGAGGCTGAGAGCCCTGGGGCTGTTTAGTCTGGAGAAGAAAAGGCTGAGAGGGGATCTGATCAACGCCTATAAATGTCTGCAGAGAGGCTGTCAAGAAGGGGCCAGGCTGGGCCAGGCTCTTTTCAGTGGTGTCCTGTAATAGGACAAGGGGCAGTGAATGCACACTGGAACCCAGGAGGTTCTACCTCAACATGAGGAGAAACTTCTTTGGTGTGAGAGTGCTGGAGGTCTGGAGCAGGCTGCCCAGAGAGGTAAAAGTCTCCTTCTCTGGAGACTTTCAAGACCCACCTGGATGTGTTCCTGTGTGACCTGCTCTGGGTGCTCCTGCTCTGGTGGGGGGTTGGACTGGATGATCTTCAGAGGTCCCTTCCAAGCCCTACCATTCTGTGACTCTCTGATTTCAGTTTTCAGTAAAGCACTGACTGAGAATCACAACTGATGCAGAGAGTTCACAGAGGCCAGGCAGTTGCAGGTACCTCACACGCTTGCGTCTGGACACATCTGTAGGAGCTTTAGATGTGGTAACTTCTTGGTTGCTCAGTGTACTCTTGTAAGGCACCACAGCTCTCTGCAAACATCATTTCAAGCAACAAGCCTCTCTCCCACCATGAAAAGCAAATTGTCATCCAGGTAGCAAACTGAGAAAGCCGCTCAGGGGAGAGGAAAATCCCTCTCAAGCTTTGTTTCTTTCAGTCACAGCTGGGTGGGTTCCACACACTCCTCCATGGGGCAGGTAGCCCTGGTTGGTGGGCATCATGAATCCCCAGCAGCCTGCTGTAGCTGAGGTACAAGACCTCATTAGAACATACAAAATTCAGTGTTTCTGCTGGTATGAGAGGTGGAGATTCAACATAGATATTCTTGCAATGGAGGGGGAAAAACATAGTCAGATTTGTTTACTTTGATTGTGTAGATCTGGAACACCTCAACAAGAGATCCCAGCCTACCACTCAAAAGAAGTTGAAAAGGTGCTCAAGTCTAGAATCATTTCGCTGAAGTTCACTATAAAGCTCTGCCAGCAGCACCCAGAGATGCTGGTTATGGGCTGAAACACACAGGGTCACCTGGGTCACAACAACCCCAGGGTGACCTACAGACTTGGGGATGTGTGGTTGGAAAGCTGCAGCTTGGAGAGGGACCTGGGGGTGTTGGTCAGCAGTCAATGACCATGAGCCAGCAGTGCCCAGGTGGCCAGGAAGGCCAGTGGCATCCTGGCTTGGATCAGAACCAGGGTGGGCAGCAGGGACAGGAGGTGACCATCCCCCTGTGCTCAGCACTGGGGAGGCCACACCTGGAGTGCTGTGTTCAGCTCTGGGCCCTCACTGCAGGAAGGCATTGAGGGGCTGGAGCCTGTCCAGAGAAGGTCAGCAAGGCTGGAGAAAGGCTTGGAGCTCCTGGGCTGAGAGGAGGGGCTGAGGGAGCTAGGGGTGTGCAGGTGGAGAAGAGGAGGCTGAGGGGAGACCTCATTGCTCTCTACAGCTCCCTGCAGGGAGGTTGGAGTGAGGAGGGGGCAGCCTCTGCTCCTTGGTGGCAAGGGACAGGACCAGAGGAAATGGTTTCAAGCTGCAGCAGAGGAGGCTCAGGCTGGATCTCAGGACATATTTCTGCACTGATAGGGTTCTCAAACATTGGAATGGTCTGCCCAGGGCAGTGCTGGAGTCACCATCCCTAGAGGTGTTTAAGCAGCCTGTGGAGCTGGTGCTTGGGGACACGGTTTGGTGTTGACCCTGCAGTGCTTGGTTGAGGGTTGGACTGGATGAGCTTGGAGGTCTCTTCCAACTGGATGAATTTTGTGGTTCTGTGATTTTGTGACTCTGTGAAATGGGATCTTAGTTCACTACAACTTGCAACAACTTCTTCAGTCATTCAGGGTTCCTGACAGCTGCCATGGGGCTGTGGGCTGGAGTTCAAACACCTCGGAACTGCGAATGGCTGTGGGCCACCACGTGGGGGACACACACAAGACACAGAGCAGGGCTGTCCTCAGCGGTGAGAGCATCACAAGGGAACTCATCCTGCCGCTGCTTCCTGTCGCCTACAGAGGGAGCCGAGACCAACCCACACGGGAGGCAGACACCAGCCCAGCAAAAGCAAGAGAAGAAAGCCATGAAACGGCGCCGCAGCAGCTATGTGAGAGCTGTCACAAAGGTGCCACCCACCAGCAGGCACATCCAGCGGTCTCTACTGCCTGTAGGCAAAAGCTGAGCGATGAGGCAGCACAGAGTGCCTCCTCGAAACAGCCTCTGCTTCCATCGGCAGCCCTAAGAATATCCCAAGCCTGACAGAATTTGTCCTTTGGTAACTCTCAAAACCTCTCATAAATACTTTCTCAGCCTCCTATTTTCCACAGCTACAGCATCCTCGAGTAAGTGTCCCTCAGACCTGGTGCCTGTTGCAAGCATCACCACCTCCTTCAGCTTGCTCCTCACAGCTCCACTGCAGACCTGGGGTCATGCAGCACTGGATCAGGCTGTGAACAGTCAGCTCCTGTCCAGGTGCTTCGGCTCACTTCAGGTTCTGTAAACATCTGCTCTGAATGGGGGCTCAGAGGCTGCAGAGTCCCTGCACCCACTGGCACCAGCCTCAATCCCTTCTCAAATCCTCTATCCCCTCCAAGACGAGACCAGGCTGCTAGGATGTGCGTATGTGGGTGTGGGGGTGTGTATGAATGTGGGGGGGCGGGGAGGGTGTGAGTGTGAATGTGTGTGTGAGTGTGTGAGTGTGTGTGTGTGAATGTGTGTGTGACTGTGTGTGTGTGAATGTGTGTGTGTGTGTGACTGTGTGTGTGTGTGAAGGTGTGTGAATGTGTGTGTGTGAATGTGTGAGTGTGTGACTGTGTGTGTGTGACTGTGTGTGTGAATGTGTGAGTGTGAATGTGTGTGTGAATGTGTGAGTGTGTGTGTGAATGTGTGTGTGTGTGAATGTGTGTGAATGTGTGTGTGTGTGAATGTGTGTGTGTGTGTGAATGTGTGTGTGTGTGTGACTGTGTGTGTGAATGTGTGTGTGAATGTGTGTGTGTGTGAATGAGTGTGTGACTGTGTGTGTGTGACTGTGTGTGTGTGACTGTGTGTGTGACTGTGTGTGTGAATGTGTGTGTGTGAATGTGTGAGTGTGACTGTGTGTGTGTGACTGTGTGTGTGTGACTGTGTGTGTGAATGTGTGTGTGAATGTGTGAGTGTGTGACTGTGTGTGTGTGACTGTGTGTGTGTGACTGTGTGTGTGAATGTGTGTGTGTGAATGTGTGTGAATGTGTGTGTGAATGTGTGTGTGAATGTGTGTGTGTGTGTGTGAATGTGTGAGTGTGTGACTGTGTGTGTGTGACTGTGTGTGTGACTGTGTGTGTGAATGTGTGAGTGCGAATGTGTGTGTGAATGTGTGTGTGACTGTGTGTGTGAATGTGTGTGTGTGTGAATGTGTGTGTGTGTGTGTGACTGTGTGTGTGAATGTGTGTGTGTGTGAATGTGTGTGAATGTGTGTGTGAATGTGTGTGTGAATGTGTGTGTGAATGTGTGTGTGTGTGTGTGAATGTGCGTGTGTGTGAATGTGTGAGTGTGTGACTGTGTGTGTGTGACTGTGTGTGTGACTGTGTGTGTGAATGTGTGAGTGCGAATGTGTGTGTGAATGTGTGTGAATGTGTGTGTGAATGTGTGAGTGAGAATGTGAGTGTGTGAATGTGTCTGTGTGAGTGAATGTGTGTGTATGTATGTGTGTATGTATGTGTGTGTTTGTGTGTGTGTGTGTGTGTGAAAGTGTGTGTGTGTGTGTCTGTATGTGTTTGTATGTATGTGTGTATGTGTGTGTATGTATGTATGTGTGTATGTGTTTGTATGTATTTGCATATGTATGTGTATGCATGTATGTGTGTATGTATGTGCGTGTATGTGTGTGTGTATGTCTATGTTTGTATGTGTGTATGTGTGTGTATGTATGTGTTTGTATGTGTGTGTATGTGTGTGTATGCATGTGTGTATGCATGTGTGTATGTGTTTCTGTGTATGTATGTATGTTTGTGTGTATGTGTGTGTGTGTGTATGCATGTGTGTGTATGTGTTTGTGTGTATGTGTGTGTATGTGTTTGTATGTGTGTGTATGCATGTGTGTATATGCATGTATGTATGTGTGTATGTGGGTGTATGTATGTGGGTGTATGTATGTATGTGTATGTATGTGTGTGTATGTATGCATGTGTATGTGTGTCTATGTATGTGTGCATGTATGTGTGTGTGTGTATGTATGTGTGTGTATGTGTGCATGTATGTGTGTATGTATGTATGTGTGTGTGTATGTTTGTCAAGTGTCCCTCTCTGGAGATATTCCAGCACTCTCTGGATATCTTCCTGTGTGATCTGCTTTAGGTGCTTCTGCTCTGGCAGGGCTTGGAGTGGATGATATCCAGAGGACCCTTCCAGCCCCTAAGCATTCTGTGATTGTGTGACCCTTGTGCCATCAGCAGGCCAAGCACAGCTCAACCACTGCCACTGCACAAATCAGCAGCAGAATGTTTCCTGTCCTCTGGTTTTGTTCTTAACATCTCAGATTTGATAAGCCTGAGCCCAGCACTATCAGAAATGCCAGAATTTGACTCCTGAGTCACACTCCTCAGCACAGCTCCTGAGAGTGTGGGGAAGTCAAGGCAGCTTCATCCCAGGTTTTACTTTTTGCAGGTCTGCACAAAGTCCTGCTGCAACTCCTCGTGTTCTTGCCTTGCACAACATGAGATGGCATCACCTCACTGCCCAGCTTTTTTGTTTCAGACAATGACTATACTGACCGTGCTCAGAACGACAGAGTCACAGAATTGTTTGAATTGGAGCAGCTCTCTGAGCTCATCCAGTCCAACCCTCAACCCAACCCCACCATGGCCACCAAACCATGGCCCCAAGTGCCATGGCTGCACATTTCTTGGACACCTCCAGGGATGGGGACTCCCTGGGCAGCATGTGCCAATCCCTGACCACTCTGGCAGCAAAGAAATTTTTCCTCCTCTCCAACCCAACCCTCCCCTGGCACAATTTCAGGCCGTTTCCTCTCCTTCTATCACCTGATCCTAGGGAGCAGAGCTTAACCCCCACCTCATTGCAGCCTCCTCTCAGGGAGCTGTAGAGAGCAATGAGGTCTCCCTCAGCCTCCTCTTCTCTGCACTCAACACCTCCAGCTCCCTCAGCTGCTCCTCCCCAGCCCTGTTCTTCAGACCCTTCCCCAGCTTTGTTGCCCTACTCTGGACCTGCTCAAGCCTCTCAGTGTCCTTCTGGAAGTGAAGTGCCCAAAACTGAACCCAGGATTCGAGGTGTGGCCTCACCAGTGCCCGGTACAGGAGCAAGATCACTGCCCTGCTCCTGCTGGCCATGCTGTGTGACCCCTGCCACACCATATTGCCAGTATGATCTGCTATCATCTGCCACAAAACAGCTCCTCACACAAAAGAAGAATTTCAGCATACAGCCAACCAGAAAGAACCCAAATCTCTTCATCTCCAACTTCACTCCAAGTTTCACTGCAGATGTAACTGACAGAAATGCTCAGAGCCAATTGTGTGCTGGATCCCAGCACCTCCTACAGCCAGGAAATTCAGCTTCAATTATTATGATGCTAATTACAGACCTGTAAGTGGTACAGGTATTGAAAAATAAATTTAACCCCCCCCAACATAGGATTCTGTTTTCCTACCAGTCCCTGCAGAGCCTTCATCACCAGAAGGGATTTTCTCCTCATATGAGCTGTGCTGTTCGTTCCAAGAGCTAATTTGGTGACCCCCATAATTCTCACCCTCAGCTGTCACTCAGCACAGCCAGCATTCATATAACCAAACCCTGTAACAATCTTGCTTTGGAGTATTTCTATTTGTATTTAATAATGACATTAATATCTCCTTCCAGAGATCTGCCCTCTAATAGGGCAGCACAGGAAAGAAACAAGAGGGAGAGGAATGTGGTAGAAAAGGCAATGCATTTGTTCTCAGAACTCTCAGTACACAGAGATGTAGTCTCTATGGACTACATCTGACTATGACATCTAAGCAATGAGGGTGACAAAAATGTCTTCAAAGCAACATCTAATTTCAAGGGGTATAAGAACTGGAGGAGTGGCTTCATCTCTTTTTGCTCAGCAGCCTGAAGGAATTTTATAAACAGACTTTGGTTAGATGAGGGTGAAAAAGGCAGAGTTTCTCTCTTACTGTTTGGACAGACCTTGCTTGTTGCTGACAAAGTTGCTGGCACCAATGAATATTTCATATTTGCATGAGATATTAACTTCACAGAATTGTCAGAGTTGGAAGGGACCTCATGGACCTATCTAGCCTCTGGAGGTCTGTTTTTAAAGGCATCCAGCCTCAAACATAACAAGCAGCATCTTTTAGTCTGTGTGGATACATCAGCGGTTTACTGTCCTACTGAAAAAGTGAAGCTCATCTGCACTGAGAGCACATTGGTAGCTCTGATAAAAGAGCAGATCTGAAGAAAAAAATGTCAACATGTGAAGCTTTAGGAGAGTAGAAAACTTCCTGACAGTGCAGACTGTGCAGTAACATCGCCAACCATCCTGTCACTACCATTCAATGAGATTATTTATCTTAGAACTATAGAATGGGTATGGTTGGAAGGGACCTTAAAGGTCATCCAGTTCCAACCCCCTGCCATGGGCAGGGACACCTCCCACCAGCCCAGCTTGCTCAAGGCCTCATCCAGCCTGGCCTTGAACACCTCCAGGGAGGAGGCAGCCACAACCTCCCTGGGCAACCTGTTCCAGTGTCTTCCCAGCCTCACTCTCAACAATTTCTCCTCATCTCTAGTCTCAATCTCCCCTCTTCCAGCTCAAAGCCATTGCCCCTCATCCTGGCACTACAAGCCCTTGCCCAAAGTCCCTCTCCAGGCTTCTTATAGGTCCCTTCAGGTACTGGAAGACCCAGAGCCCTCTCTTTTCCAGGCTTCTCTATGGCCTAATTCATCTTTTGCCATGAAGATGCCAAAGTGGAGTTCTAAACATAAATGGAATAAAAAGAAGATGCGGTTTGGGTATTTGTCCTACCCCACAGCCTTTACTTGCAGGGGCAAGGATGAGATCACTGCCAAGCACAGGGCAGATGTTTGAAGGAGGAAGGAGCCCTGTGAGCTGCCAAGGAGCTCATGGCAAATACAGGCACACTTGTGCTTGAGTAGAAGATGCTGATAACCCTTGCTAGATGCTCCATGGTACCAGAAGTGATGAGCCATGCCAGGGGTCTTCCTCCCAGAAGAGGCAGACGAGGGCTGTTACCTGTCTCCCATGCCAGACAACTTCCACGTTCGAAGGCCTCCTTGCCCACAGTGCAACTCTTTTGCTGTATCACTCCCAGTGCTAGCAAGTCTGCAAACATAAACATAGCTTCCATACAATCATAGAACCATTTCTCCTCATGCTGAGGTGGAACTTCCTCTGTCCATTCCAAATCTACCCTTCCCTACCACTGCCACTTGTCCCAGTGCTACAGGGACCCTTCTGCTAAATATCTTTGTGTGGGGACCTTTTTACTCAGTGAGGGACTTCTTAGGATGTCAGGTAGTGTTAGGACTGTGGGAGGGATGGAGCAAAACTAGAAATGGGTAGATTCAGATTGGATGTTAGAAAGAAATTCTTCCCCATGAGGGTGGTGAGACACTGGAACAGGTTGCCCAGGGAGGTAGTAGAAGCCTCTTCCCTGGAGGTTTTTAAGGTTTTCATCCTTGATGCCAAAGCAGAAGCAGCCCTATCAAATAACTGAAGCATACCCATGAGCTCCACTAGCTGCTGAAGTATTCTCAGCATATAGATTAAACACAAAACAAATCAAAGCAACACCCAAGCAGCCTTCTAATTCAAAGCCACAAGCCTGAACAAAAGATCTGGCTGCTTGAATTCAGAAAGCATCAGCAAAGTGTGTCTGCAGCAAACCACACGAGCTGTAAAGACAATGACTCATGTCCTTATCTTTACAGCATGAGAACAGAATACTCTGCAAGACACAAGTCCCTAGGAAACGCTGCTAGCAGCTGCACTTTGCTCTCTGGCAGCACCCTCAGCAAGCAAGGAAGAAGAAAATTATTCTGATAAACTGCTGCAGAGATGATGTGGTTTTAGCCTGACTGTGCTCTACAAACTTGCTTCAGTGACAAAAATCTCCCTGCAAAGTCAGCCTAAAGCCTCAAAACTGAACATGATGCACAGTCAAAGAACAAAATACCAGCACAAGTTCTGATGGCCAGAGAGCAGTGACCTCCGGTGCCACAGCTGATTCTGCTGACAAACCACAGTGGTTAGTTCAATACATTCCAAAAGTGACACTTCTACTGTGAGCAATAAATGCCTGAAAAATCTTCATAACTTGATCCTTTGCCAAAGCAGGAAATTCCTAATTTAATGTACCTGGAGCCCTCCCTGCCCACAAGCCACAGCTCTTCTGTCCTGCTGCAATCTGAGCCTGCCAGAGGTAGACAGGTCTGTTTGATGTGCGCCATCAGGCACACAGCCACAGGTGACTGGAAACAGTCTCTCCTAAAATGATTAAAAATCCAGATTCTAAAATCAACACAGCTGATGACAGCTCAGAAACACAACTGTGTGTGCACAGCTGCCGCAGAGCCACTGACTGTGACCAGTGCTGCTGCTGAGGTGTCTTCTGCCAGGAGCCCTGCAGAATTCCTTGCCACAGCCTAGACCAAAAGCTGGGACTTGCTAACTGTGGTGCACTGCCTGTTGTTGACAGAGCTACCCAGGCAATACTCAGCAGTAAAATTTGACAGAGCTACCCAAGCAGTACTCAGCAGTAAAATTTAAGCTCCACTAAACTATTGGGGGGCAGAAAAAAAGCTCCAGAATTGAGGGTTTCTTTTCATTATCCCATCACCCCAAATCCATGTTTGAAGCCTAAATGAACCCTGCAGGCTTGAAGAAAACTGGAGGGAGTTCTGACCAAGTCTTCTCAATTAAAGATTAGACACAAACATCCTAAAGAACATGAAGCACGGCTGCCTTGACTGTGCAATTAGCATCAGCCAATACCAGCAACACAGGGTGGCAACTGAAACCCTCACCGTGACCCCTTCCTGAGAGGTTGGTGCTAGGGCAGGCTGGGCAATGAGCTCCTGCTGCTAACAGCCAGGACCATAGCCCTGCCCCAGCCGCACCCAGCCTGCTGCAGAGCTGATGGCTCAGCTGCGCTGTGCCTTGGGTTGAGCTGAACTTGCTGCTGATCTCCAATCCATGCTGCTGTCCTGCCAGCTTCAAAGAGAATGTGCTGCCTGGAGCATCATGGGGCTTGAAGTTCCGATTGCCACAGTTTGCTCTCACTTGCGAGGTGGAAGGAGCCACTGCAGTTTCCCGGGGGTGAAATCACAGCCCCAGCTCTACCATTTGGACTCGTCATTGACTGATCCAGGCTGTGCTGGAACAGGGTGGAGCTCCAGAGCACCTGCAGTGAGCAGTGCTCTGTGCACAGCAAAGCGACCTCATGCTGAGCGAGGATGGACACTGACTGAGGTTTGTAGTGTGCGATGGGAATTGCTGCTGGGCATGACGCAGGTGGAATAGAATAAGGGATGGCGAATGTCCTGGGTTGAGCTGAATCTGCTGCTGCTGCTATCCAATCCCATGCTGCTGTCCCGCCAGCGTCAAAGTGCTGGCCAGAGCTAAGCATCATGGGGCTTGAAGTTCAGACTGCCACATGAGAGGCTTCCTGTCCCAGCTGCTGCGTTTGGTTTCCAGTTTGGGCTGCTGGTCCTTTCCCTTGGCTGGCTGCAGGTTGGGGAAGTGGGAGGAGGTTGCTGGCTGCTGCTGCTGCTTCTGCATCCTGCTGCACTCTTCTGCAAACAGGCTGAGAGAACTGTGGATCATTCCCAGTAAAACTCTTTCTCTCAACTCTTTATCTCAGTCCAGACTCTTTTTTTTTTTGGTGTTAGTTTCCCTCTGGTCTGTGTAGGAGGGAGGAGGGTTTGTGAGCACGGGTTGTGTCTATCCAGGGCACCTGACAGCTGGAGGAGATCCCCAGGTGGGAGTTTGCTCATTCCAGTGATGGGCCAGGATTAAAATGCATTAGAAAAAGAAACAAGTAAGGCAAAGTCTGACCTAACAGCTCCTGCTTCCATGGGTAGAGTTCACTGATACCTCATGAACAGCACCCTGCTGGCCAGTCAGTTTATGAAGAGTGACTAATGCAGTTCAAGTCCATGATATAAAATTAAGATCATGACTGATCAGAACTGGGACTAAGAAAAAGTCACACAAACAAACCAGGAAATGGCACTCAATAAGCAAACAGCTGTTGACTGTCTAGAGATTAAGGATTAGTGTTACCTAAAATAGCTGAAGAGCTGCTGCCCAGTGGGACAAGCCCAGCACTGTGCTCTTACTTAGCAGCTGCAAGGTAACAATTATCACTGAAATTCTGAAGATATTATTTCAATCACTACAAAAAGCTGCTCTGTTCTCCAGATGGACAAACCAGAAGTGGCTCAGGCCCTGTGAGTTACCATAGCCAAAGATGATCGCTCCTGAAGGAGAATGCAGCCCCTTGATTTCTACCTTGCAAGTTGTATTTGCAGATTTAGAAAGCAAATCAATTATCTTTCCCTTTGTCCTTAAGCCATTAACTCAGAACCCTATTTGTGTATTCAAGTTTTAGTTTGCTGTTAGATTTAACTTAAAGCAAGAGCCATATCACGCAGAGAAGCAGTTCACTACAGCAGGGAAGCTTATGCCAAAGAGATCCAAAACTGAAGGGAGAAAAATATGAAGGTTCCTCAGTTGTCCCAGCACACACAACAGGATCCAGAGCTGTCATCTGCATGGGAAAAACTGAGCTAAGAACTTGCTCTAAAAGCCTTTAGCAGATTACGCACTCACAGAGTCACAGAATGTTAGGGGTTGGAAGGGACCTCCAGGGATCATCCAGTCCAACCCCCTGCCAGAGCAGGGTCACCCAGGGCAGGTCACACAGGAACACATCCAGGTGGGTCTGGAATGTCTCCAGAGAAGGAGACTCCACAACCTCTCTGGGCAGCCTGCTCCAGGGCTCTGTCATCCTCACAGTGACAAAGTTTTCCCTTCTGTTCAGGTGGATCCTCCTGGGCTCCAGCTTGTACCTGTTGTTCCTCGTCCTATCACAGGGCACCACTGAAAAGAGCGTGGAACCTTCACCTTGCCACCCATCCCTCAGATATCAATTAGACATTGATCAAATCCCCTCTCAGCCTTCTCCTCTCCAGACTAAACAGCTCCAGGGCTCTCAGTCTTTCTTCATAGCAGAGATGATCCAGTCCCTTCATCATCCTCATAGCCTTCACTGGTCTCTCTCCAATAGATCTCTTGAACTGGGGAGCCCAGAATTAGGCACGGTATTGCAGGTATGGTCTCACCAGGGCAGAGTCGAGGGGGAGGAGAACCTCCCTAGACCTTCTGGCTACACTTTTCTTGCTGCACCTCAGGATGCTGTTGGTCCTCTTGGCCACAAGGCCACACTGCTCACCAGGGAAGGTAGGAAAGCATCAGAGCCCTCCTGTTGCTCCAGCTCTGCTGCCTGGGCATGCTCTATTCTGCAGCCACACTGCACCTCAACAGTCAAACAACAGAGGTTTTCTTCTGCAAAAGTCAACAGCTGCCAAGGTTTTCCTAACAGTTCATAATGCCACTGGTTTCCATACTCAGGTGCTTAGTTGGGCAGATGAAGATAAATTAACAGAGCTGCCAGGGACTATTGAAATGGACAATCACTGGCAACACTTTGCATTTAAACCAAAACAAGGTAAAACTCAATACCAGCCTCACTGTAATAATTGCAGACATTGGTTTCCATCCACTGAGAAGATGCCTGAAGAGAGAAACAAGAACCACCATGCCTTGGAAAGAGACTTCAAAGACATACTGAACAATTTGTACACTCAGAACTTTCCAAACTCAAAAGCATTGTGCCATGAGACTTAAAACCCTAACAGCTTCCCAGCCTCACCAGGAGAAGGATTTTGTCACTCAGAAAGAAAACTGGGCCTGGAGCACAAATTTGACTTCAGTGTATTGTCAGGTTCAGCTCTTCAGGACAAGGAGGAATGGTTTGAACCTGATGGAGAGCTTGTTTGTAACTTGTGCACAGCAGCTGAGCCGAGGGCAGCCTGCTCTAGTTGGAGATGTCCCTGCTCACTGCAAGGGGGCTTGGACAAGATGGCCTCTGAGGGCCCCTTCCAGCCCGATGCAGTCGGTGAGTTAGGCAGCATCCTTCAGCCATGCAGGGCTCCTTCAGCCATGCAGGGCTCCTTCAGCCATGCAGGGCTCATTCAGCTCTTCCTGATCATGCTGCAAAGGTCAGGCTGCTGCTGTCCTCATGCTGCTGAATCTTCCCCTTTGCTCTGCTCTGATGGGACCCCACTTCAAATACTGCCTCCAGTTCTGGTGTCCCCAGCAGAAGGAGGGCACAGAGCTGCTGGAGTGAGTCCAGAGGAGGCCACAAAGATCCAAGGGCTGGAGCACCTCTGCTATGAAGACAGGCTGAGGGAGCTGGGGGTGTTCAGCCTGGAGAAGAGAAGCCTCTGGGAGGACCTCAGAGCTGCTTTCCAATCCCTGAAGGGATTCTGCAGGAAGGCTGCAGAGAGACTTTTCCTGAGGGTGTCTAGAGACAGGCCAAGGGGGAATGGTTTGGAGCTGAGGCAGAGCAGGGTTAGACTAGAGCTAAGGAAGAACTTCTTCAGTATGTACCATGGTGGTGAAACTCTGGCACAGGCTGTCCAGGGAGGCTGTGGATGCCTCCTCCCTGGGGGTGTTCAAGGCCAGGCTGGATGAGGCCTTGAGCAGCTGAGTCTGGTTGAGAGGTGTCCCTGCCCATGGCAGGGAAGTTGGAGTCGATGATCTCTGAGGTCCCTTCCAATCTGAGCCATTCTAGGATTCTAAATAATAAACCCAAACTCCATAGCGCAGACATCTAGAGCACAGGTGAACAGTTTGAATGCATCAAGTAACGCAGAGATGAACATCTTGGAACTTCTATACAAGATGAATTATTTAGTCATGTTGGCTTCCACATCCCCTCCCCTGCTGCCCCTCCCCCCCCCCCCCTTTTTTTTTTTTTTCCTTTCAGCACAGGACTGTTCTTAAAAGCAATTTTGGAGTATTCAAGGTAGTTAAGTAGCAAACATCAAAAGCACTGAGTGCAAAAGCTTCACCCTTAAAGAAGAGGAAAAAGTATTCTTTATTGCTATCAGGTAGATCCTGAAGCATCACCTTCCAGCCCAAACATTCTAGGATTCTATAAAGATGTGAATCAGATCCCAGGACAAGCAGGAGTAGGATAACATCCTGGATGGAGAGTTGCTAGGACAAGTGAAGCCATCAACCTGAGAGAGTCAGGCTTCAGAGCACTGGGGCTGAGGTGTCTGGCTGCATCTACCAGCCCTGCACAGGAGACTTAGGGGCAGCTTTAGACCAGGAGCTGAATTTGACCGTACAGGGAACCCTCTTTTTATAGGGGTCTGTGGTGACAGGACAAGGGGCAGTGGTTAGAAACTGGACCGAGGAGATTCAGGTTGGACAGTCAGAAGAAATTCTTGACAGTGAGGGTGGGGAGATGTTATAGGTTGAGGACTGTGTCCTAACCATAGAGTTAAAGGTCCTCCAAGGACCAGATAGTCCAGTGGGTGGAGACAGAAAAATGATGTGATTCCATCCCATAATACTGCATCTTCTCTACAAACTGGCTGCACGGTCGGTTCTTCCCTTTGCTCTCTCTCTCTGCCCCTGGCTGTTCTCTCCTGCTTGGTACTGGGGGGGAGGTTCTGGGCCTGGTGGTTCTTGCTGTGCAGCTGGGGCCTAGCCTGCAGGGCAGGGAGCATGGGGGGCATTGAGGCCTGGGTTGTGGCCTGGCTGGGGGGAAGGGTTTGGAAGAGTTTGGCCTATTGAGGTTTTGGAAAAGTCCAGATGGAGAACTGGGCCAAGGCTGAATATGAATTTGTGTATTTTGTATTTGTGCCTGTATTTGTGAACTGTATTTCTAATTCCGTGGAGCATTTTTATTGTACTCCTTTGTGGGGGGCTAAAATAGCTTCCGTCAGCTCAACACCAAAACAGGAGACACTGGCACAGGTTGCCCAGGGAGGTTGTGGCTGTCCCCTCCCCGCAGGTGTTCAAGGCCAGGCTGGATGAGGCCTTGAGCAAGCTGGGCTGGTGGGAGGTGTCCCTGCCCATGGCAGGGGGTTGGAACTGGATGAGCTTTGAGGTCCTTTCCAAACCAACCCAGCCTGTGATTCTATCACAAGAGTTACTTTCTTCAGAAGCTTCCTGCTCACCCAGTTCAAACTCTGGTGGGGTCTTTCCCCACACCACATCATACAGCTGAGCCCTGACTACAACACAACACCTTGGAATGCAGCAGACTGCAGGCACAGGACAACCAATTCCCAAGCCGTGTAAGACAGCTTAGATGTACAAACACTATAACAAACCCAACAGGGGTGTGTTGAAACCTTTTAATATCAGCCTGGGGATGGGATGATAGCACCTGAAGGCCATGCTTGATGTGCCTGGGGCCATTCTGGATCGGTTTCAGTCACACCTGGCTGGGCGCTCACACACAGCCATGACGGTTGATATGCCTCAGCCTCAACTGGGTGTGAATTTTCCCCAGGCCAGTTTTGACTCCAGCACTTTTTGGCATCTCTAAACTATTCTTGGGTAGGGTTTTTGAAAGACAGGTGGTTGTTACTAAGATGACGACATGGATCTCCTGACAGTTTTAACACCCAAGACACTCGGGACTAGATGACTGGAATTTCTGAAGTTCAACTCTTTAAAAGGTACAAATAATGTGGATCTGTGTGAGCAAACATCCTGAGACACCCCAGCTCTTCAGACAAGTGCTAAGCATGCACTCGTGTACAAAATGTAATGTTGGAAAGAGGAAAGAAGTCCAAACAAGATCAGACACTCAGCCAGACATCAGCTGGCACTGGGATCAGTTGACTGACAGACAGTCCCTGAGGACAGATCACAGGATCACAGATCACAGGATATTAGGGGTTGGAAGGGACCTCTGAAGATAATCGAGTCCAACCCTCCTGCCAGAGCAGGACCATAGAATCTAGCACAGATCACACAGGAGTGCATCCAGATGGGTCTTGAAAGCCTGCAGAGAAGGAGACTCCACAACCTCTCTGTGCAGCCTGCTTCAGGGCTCTGTGACCCTTGTAGTGAAGAAGTTGCCCTTCATTTTGTGCTGCAGTAAGATGAAAGATTATCTAAGGCACTTCATTTGAAAATGCAAATCTCTGCACATCTGTGGATAAAACCAGCTCAAAACTACCTGTGCTTCACTGTCTGCTGCAAACTGCAGTGCTTAGCCCGTGACATTCTCCTTTTCAGCTAGGACTCTGCCCCATGTCATGATCCAGCTTTCTCCAAACTGCCCTGTTCAGACTCAGCTTACTGCAGATGTTTCCAACATTTGCAGGTACAGTCAGGCCTTCCTCCAGAAAGCCCTGGTGTGGGGAATGGCTTTGGTTGATGTAGGTGATGCTTGTGCAGTGAATTTTGACAACAATGAGACTTCACCAAGTCTCTCTCAGAATTTTTAAATACATCCTTGAAGCATGAAGACAGCTCAAGTCTGCTAACAACTCACTGCTTTCTACAGCTCCCTGAAGGAAGGTTGGAGTGAGGAGGGTGCAGCCTCTTACTGCTAACTAAGCCAACTAACTGCTTCACAAGCCCCTGGAGATTCCCTTAGGCAATGGTGTTCAGAGCACCACATCTGCTGTACTGAAGGCCACCAGGAATGCATAGTTTTGGAAACCACAAGCCTCTGGCAGCGGCAGCAAGCTGCTCACATCAAATGTATTCAACTTGTATTAAAACCATAGAGCATGAGGCAACTGGTGCTGGTCCAGACAATCTCAGTGCCAAGTTTGGCAGCACTGTCAATGGCCTCATCGTTGCTGATGCATGCAAAAGAAATCTGTGGCTTCAATAAGGCTGTGAGATCACTGCAGGCATTTGAGACCTGTAAGAACAAGGCAGTAAAGCTATTGCCATGTGTCTGCTTTTGTGGCAAGAAAGACTTCATCTCAAAACTTACAAGCAGCTCTCTAGCAACCACTCCAAAAGCACACTTCAGGCTCTCCATAACTCCCTACTGCTGGCTCATACAGGGACACTTCAGTGCTTTGCCAAAAAACAGGAACCCAGGCATTACTGCCCAGTCTGTGTGGAAACAGAAGTCATTCCAGTGGTGTGTTTAGGATGCATTTTATTATTGCATAACATCATTCAGGGCAGTGCTGGAGTCACCATCTCTAGAGGTGTTCAAGCAGTGTGGACCTGGAACTTATGGACATGGTTTGGCGTTGATCCTTCAGTGCTGGGTGGAGGGTTGGAATGGATGAGCTTGGAGGTCTCTTCCAATTGGATGTGTTCTGTGATTCTGGAATTTCAAGGAGTGGAAAATGAGAAATGTAATGAATGTTGTTTGAGAGTTGGACAAGCTGTTTTTCCCACGAAGCTGAGACTATCAAATGTGGTCAGTCAGCAAGCGTAGCCTGTCCTTTTGTCTTGGTTTAAAGACCAAGACAGATTCTTATTTTAACCCCCCCCAGGGAGTAAAATAAAACACTCTCACAGAACTGGAGAGAAAATATATATAGAATACAGAACTGGATTTAAAAATATATA